>NC_138576.1:33760029-34307004 GCF_964289735.1 Phaethon aethereus
ACTGCAGGCCAGTCAGCCTCACCCCTGTCCCTGAAAAAATTATATGGCAAATTGTGGAAGACATTTTTAAACACATGAAGGACTAGAAGGTGCCTCGGAACAGCTAGTATAGATTCACCACGGACAAATCATGCCTGACCAACCTGATTGCCTGCTCTGATAAAATGACTGTCTGTGTGGATTAGGGGAGAGCAGTGGATGTTGTATATCTTGACTTTAGCCATGCTTTTGGCACAGTCTCCAGTCGTATCATTGTAGTCAAATCTGTGAGACATGGACTAGATAATTGGACAGTAAGGTGGGTGGAAGATTGGTTGGAAAACATTTTGCTTTGTTAAAAGTGAATAGGTGTTATCTGTGTTGTATGTCCACACATGTACAAGAATGGGAATCATAGAACAACCCAGGCTGGAAGGGACCTCGAAAGATCTTCTGGTCCAACCTTTCACAAGAAAGGGAAACTAGATGAGCAGAACAGAAGTTGCATTCATTCAGAAATAATTTCAGTAACTAACCACTCATTTTTAGGTGAGGACATATGGAAAGTTATTTCACTAGATCTCATTTTGCATACTTGGTCTTGGGCATGCTTCTAAAATTGACCCCTAAACTGTTGATTGCATGAGCCACCCCAGGCAAAAGAAAGCAAACAAAAAGCAGCCGCTGTAGGTGGTTGATGAAAAGTCCAGAACTATTTGATAATCTATACATGCACATCTCCAAAGCTTTGAATTTAATTCCCATGATGCTTTATCAGTTGAAAGATTTGACAAAATGCTGCTACAAATTTTGCAAGTTGCACACTGCTATTATAGTTAACCTCACTTAAACCTTAGACTTCTACATAAGGAAATGCCACTCTGAAAGGTGAAAGAAATTTTAGGCTTTGCTCACTCTAATTTTTTGAAAGTAATTTAGAAAATACCTTATGCTTTACTTTGGAGATTTCCCAGTCTCTTTATCTTCAGTCCTGTAAAAATCATGTACCTTATACTGAGGTGGTGAGACTGAGTTATAGAGACTGGCAACGTCATGCAAAGCATCTCCCCATAGATGATTTGAGAGAGAAAGAGAGTGTTTGGGCATTTTTATTAGTTTTTGTCCTACAAGTATAGAATTTTGGCTGTATGTCTGCTGTATGTCCTGCAAAACATACAAGTATACATTAATAAAGATCTAAAACAGGTGTTATTCTTGTTATAGCCAGGCTGAAGACTATTTGACAAAGACATTAACATACTAAGATTGTACATTAAGATCTTTTTCTAAGCTAGAAGTTAGCAAGTTGGAGCGGGCAGAGCATTATAACAGGCCTTTGTATTGAAAGATCATCAGATAAAGAATTCAGTATGCTGAAATAAACTGAGCTTGAATTAATATTTCAAAACTCAGTCCTCTCTTTTTTCTAATACTTGGGTATTTGCATGTGCTTTTCAAAATGAAAGGAATGAGTTTTCTTTCAGTAAATTATACCTGTATTTTTTTGTCAGTTAGTCTGGGTTTTGGAGGCCTTCACAGTTGGCTAGTCATATTTAAAAATTAAAAATAAGGTATTAATAGAAATAAATGTGTTAAAACTGGTTCTGCAGATGAATATTAGGACTGCAATGAGTGGCTTTAGCATCAGTGAATAGTTCAGAATTTTTAAAGCGAAGAAGATTCCTTAGGCTGAATGGAAAATCAATTGATTGACTACTGTTAACCAACAAAACTGTGGAAAGTTGTGTAATTTTTTTTGTAGAGGTTTCACACCTTTTTGAATGTGAGATAATAACAATCCAAATTATTTCTTCTGTTTTAATCCCATAATAAAAATTCAGTGCAATAAAACTATTTTATGCAATTATTTGAAGTATGTTTGAGTTGTTTATTTTATTGTTTTGTGTTCCAGGGTGAACGTGGCTTTGCAGGTAGCAAAGGTGAAGAAGGTGAAAAGGTAAATTATTTTGTCCATGGTTTGGGTTTTTTTGGTTTAACGATTTGATATATGATGAACCAAGTCGAGCTTTGTTCTGAAGGTCTTCCTTAACTCTTTCATTAATAAAATTCTTAATTTTTGCTATGTAAATGATTCCTAAAATGCTTAAGAACAAGGAGGTTCTTATTGGTGTCATCAGTTCTTCTTTTAGAACCACTTTTTGTTTTTTAAGAAAAGATTTAATAATGAAGTCTAACAGAACTGTAACCATTGGATTCCAATAGTGTCTACTGCTACCTTATTTCTATGGTAACTAGTAAATGTCTGTTTATACAGTATGGAATGCATGATGAGATGATGTGTAGTTATTTATAGTACTTAATTATTGCTTTAAACATTACAAATACGCTTTTATAGAAACTTACTCTGTTGATTGCAACTACTAAATGTTTTACACACTTTTTTTCCTAAGAACATAAATTTACTGCAACAGCAAAATTTAACACTTGCTGCAACATAACCGACTGCTAATTGAAAAAGGTTAATTGTCATTTGTATACTTCTGTGTACCTACACGTTAGTTAACATTAGTTTTGTTTCCTGCACACATCTGACTCAGAGCAAATTGATTTGACTGCCACTGTCCAAGTTGAATGCAGTTGTGTTTACCTCTTCCTCAGACTGGAAGTTCAGTCCCTTTGCCTGATAGACTTACATGTTGCCCTAAGGACCTTCTTAGTTTCCCAACAGCCATGAAAATGTTTCCAAGTGTAAATTCCAGGAGAAGCCTTTCCATGTTCTTCACCAGCAGGTATTGGAAATGGAGCTTGAAGCAGTTTGCCGTAGTTGCAGGTGCTCCACAGTGGCCAGAAATAGTTCAAAAGCTTGTGCATTGAAATGGGAACTAAACTGGCCCTGTGGAAGGCTGTCTTGGCTGGCAGAATGCCAGCCTGGGTTGCTCTAGATGATGCAACCTATCTTCTTGTGTGCCTTCAGGCAAGTAGGTCTTCACAGGTCATCAAAGGCAAGTCTGTGTTGAGGGACAGGAGGAAGGAAGAGCCTGTTCTTAGCTTGCCTAATAGGAATTAAAGTAACAATGGTGATAGTTTTACGCTTGAAACTTCAGCTCCTAACCAAGTTACTGCCTGGTTACTGCTTTTTCACTAGTTTTGGCTGATGTGGATTAGGCAACCTGAATTAAGAGTCTGTCTTGGACCCTAGATATTTACTTTGTGCTTCAGCTTACTGTCTGAAAAAGGCGCAGAAGAGCATTTCAGCTGAATTTATATGTTGTAAAGATATGAACGACAGATACTGTGATTTTGCCGATATTCAGACTGAAGAAAATGGAGAATAGGTGCCAGCTTCTGAATTTAAAAAAGTGCAATATATTTGTGAGTTAGGCTGCTTTGGATATGGGTATATTCACTCACTCTCCATACTTCCTTAGAAGTGTCAGCCAGCTTTCCAGTGTTCATATTTTAAAGAAAGCATGTTATGTAATAACAGAATTTAAGCAGATTAAAAATTGTGGAGGTTTTTTTTAGGAGGACATATTCCAGTAATCAGGAAGGAAGAAATATCAGAAGTAAAAACCAGCATCCATAGCAACTAACGTTTATAATGTGAAGATTCATTCTCTAAAAAACAGCACTTGTTATGCTTAAGTGTTTCTAACTCCACTGACAGATCTTATTTCCTTGGTGGCATCATTATTGATCAGTTCTGAAGGGCTTGTGGATTTTTTTCTTTTTTTTTTTTATAATTGCTCTGCAGCTGTGCTGTGCTTTCCTCAAGTTTTATGAATAAATTGTATTTGGACACAGGCACGTGGTTCCAGCTGTTGCTGCCACTCTCTTTGCTTGACTTCCCTTATTTTAAGGCAGAGATAAAATGACCCAACCACTGATAGTCACATTTTTCTCATCTGGAAGCTGAGTCAGCACATTCAGACCATTTTTTTTTTCTTTTTGTCTTGTAACTCCAGAAGTTTAATTAAAGATCCCATTTAAAAGTACTTCCAGTGTAACTATTAACAATGTATTCTGTCCTTCAAATAAAAGGAAATATACAAGTGAAAGGATCTTTACTTACTCAAATATAATTTGGGACAGTCTCATCAGAAGCCACATCTCATGATTTGTGAGGAAAGAGTGTGGTTTAAGATTATGGGAAGCACGTGTCAGCCTGGGCTTTACAGTTACTCAGCTTAGCCTTAATTCAAATAATTATTGAAGAGCAACAATGCTGTTTCCAGTAACTGAGCTCCAGTATTAAAAATGTATCAACACCTTTGCATTTTAACACAGTGTCACAAAATAAAATATTTTTTTACTGATTTGTGAGTAACAAAAGTGATTAAAAAGCCTGGAGCTTAAAATTTTATTTTTCCTAATACAAAAAACTCTGCCTCATCTTGCACATCAAAGAACAAGATAGTGTTTGGACACTGTTTCACATATCACCTAGAATGGGACACAGCTGCTTAAACATGGGGTATTTTCCATTTCAAACTCTCTGCAGAGGTACATTAAAATGAACAGTCCTGTATTTTTGTTTTCACGACCATATCATTCCGTAGGATTGAATACTTCAAACCAACTCAGCCTTACACTTCTCGGTTCACCAAATCAAACTAGTTGACTTTGGCTTTTATTCTGCTGCGTTCTGCTTTGGCAGAGTAAACTCTGGGGACATGAGTGAGATGTAGGCAAGTGAGGCAAAAGTGGTTGGTTGTATGTAAATTAAAGATACAGGAGGCATCTATAATTTAAGCCACTGAGGGAGGTTCTTCGAGGCTCTTTAAAGGTTTCTTTGCCGCACTTGGTTCTCCTTGAGGAATCCAGAAGTCTTGTTCTGTCTTTCCCTGTTTCTTCAGTCTCAGATTGAACTTGGTTCTCTCTTACAGAGGCCAGTACCGGTAAGGGAAGCTACAGAACTGCGTGTGCCGGTGTTATGCTGCAAGTTTTCCCCCCACGGGAAATATACTCTCAGTGTAAACTTGTTTTAATTCTCCTTGGTATTCTGCTTGCTTTGTGTTACTTAGATAATGACCTTGACTTATATGATAGCCTTACAGCAGCAACAAAAACATTGCTCTACCCTTCTATAGCATGACTGAAAAAGTATATACTGAGAGCAGTTTTAATTGGTTTTCTGCCAGGAAGGCAGACTGTATCATGTGGATCCATCCTCATTCTAATCCTGTCAGAATTGTAATTTTACAGTATGGGGTAGAAAGCATGAGTATTCAATTTTATGATGATAGGAAGTCAGGAGGGACTGATAATAACTGGAAGACTGTTTTAATGTGCAGAATGTTCTTGGCAAATCAGAGACACAGCTTGAAAAAAATAGGATCCAATGCAGAAGGAACAAGTGCAAGGAACTACCTGTAGGGGAGAATAGGTCTGAGTTGCGAAAAATCAGATAGTATCTACTCAGAAATTAAAATCTGAGGCTTATTTGAATCAGAAGATGAACACAAGTAAATGAGTCAGGCAGTTGCAAATGGAAGATTCTTACTAAGATGTTTTAAAGTGGAATATTGTCTGCAACACTAATTAAATAGTCTTGTGCTATTTGGTATTGGTAAGGCTTCAATTTAAAGGCTGTTGACAGGAGAGCACGGAGAATGGCTGGTGCTCAGGAACACATAACCTTTGAGGAAGGATTGCATGACTGAAGATTACTTAGTGTAAAGTCAGCTGAAAAGAAATATGTAAACAGTCTTCAAATACATAAAACTGCTGCAAAGAGGAAGGGAATGGTATATCTGCTGTGTCCATAGTAGATAACGTGCAAAGCGATGGGCTGAATGTGCAGTAAGGAAGATGCTGTGTAGCCATTAGGAAAGGGTTTTTTAATTTTAACGCTGCTGTTTATTATGGAAGTAATTTCCTCTTCCAGTGGTCTGCACTTTTTATCCTGGTTACAGAAAAGGGAATAAACTAAAGAAAGGCTTGCTTCGTGAAAATACAGTAGATGAGACTACTTTAAATTATTTTCCCATTTTCTGTTAATCAAAATTATGCAAGGTATCACTTACGTTGATTTCTAATTGGATAAGCACAGACAACAGCAAGACAGTTTCTTTTCCGATGTATATCCTTGTTTGTTTTTAATGCCCACTTAATACTTTTCTGTGATAGGACAGTAAGGTGCTGGAACAGGTTACCCAAAAGGGTTGTGCAGCCTCTTTTCCTGGAGGTTTTCAAGACCAGCCCTGAGCAACCTGGCCTGACTCCATAGCTGACCCTGCTTTGAGCAACAGGGTGGACTGGAGACCTCCTGAGGTCACGTCCATCCTCAATTATCCTGTAATTTTATGAATAGTGAACATGAATGTGATATTTTTCTGATTCTGCACATGTGTTCACATTATATATCCATTTAAAAAAGGAGAACAGTAAGAAGTGATAACGTTTTGGGGGTTTGGTTGGGGTTTTTGTTTGTTTGTGTTTTTGCTGTGGTGTTGTTTGTTTTTGTGTTTTTTTCCAAATATTGGCAGGGGTGCGGTGTGAACATACATTTAATTTACAGTATGGACTAATATTTTTCACCAGAATACATTATAGGCAATTTTTTTTAAGATGTGTGTATACACTCACACACTCTCATCTGTGAGTGACCAGTGCTCTTGCTTAAATATCTGATCACCTGCCAGCTCATGTTCTGTTCCTCATAGAAGCTGTCATGGAATGCTTGTTTGGGTAGCATTGTACACGGTTGCTTTGATGATGGGTATGTATGCATTCTCTGGGTTGTTTTTAGCTTAGGTTTGATGAAATCACATGAAATAGTTTATTTTCCAATAAAAATAGTTACAAAATAAATTATTGAACTTAAATGAAATCTAACGTTGTCTTCAAAATTTGTTAAGTACCCCAAAAAAAAGACAATCTTAAAATATATTAGTATGAAAATTGCTATGCAGCTGTTGGTTGTCTGATCGCAGCTCCATTCACCTGAGCTGTGGCAATTCCCATAGCTGATGTTCTGTCCCTGCATCTTCTAAATACAGTTTTATTTACAAGGTGAGTCCTCTTATTTCATTTTTATAGCCTTCTGTGTATTGCTTTCTTCTTTCTTCCTTTTTTTGACTGCTTTCTTCCAATGTCCCAACATAAAGCAATTACTTTCTGAAAAATAAAATCGGTGTCAGTCTTTGACAATTCACAGTATGAAGGAGACCCAGGTACTGAAATGGGTTACACATAAAATAAAACCTGCCTTCCCATCAGCTTGTAGATGGAGCTTCTGAGGCAGAGTTCTAACAGTCAGAGGTCTCTAATCCTGGTTTCGATACATCTGGGAAATACTATAAATACAAAATGTTAAAAAAGGAATAATAATTGATACAGAGAATACATGCAGAGAATTGCTGTATAATGCACCTACAAGAATTTGAACCATATAGAAATTGCAGTGCAGTGAAGTTACATGTGTTCCTGCTATGAGTATCTCACAAGCCTACAAGCTGGAACAAAAACCACAGAACCCCCAAAATAACATATTTTAAAGACAGGGGGAACCTTGATTTAAAAAAAGGTCCAAAATGGACCTCCATTATTGTTAGAACAACAAAGTTAGAAGTACAAGGTTTTCTTAAAACATATGCTTAAAGCTTTGTCACAAAACTTGGTGCATCATTTAATGACTATCAGTTTATTCTAAATAGAGAAAACCAAAATCCACCAAAGAAAAACAAAGGGCAGAGTCTTACCTCAATCACCAGTTGGTTTGAGTTGCTTAAGTGCAGCCCTTGGGGAGGAGATAGGTTATCTAGTTATATGTTGTCACTAGCAATTTAAAAAAAAAATAATTTCAGAAATCTCAATACCCAATTATAAATCTTCTGTCTTTCTCTCAGGTAAGGCTTGCCTCTCCAGTAGTCATCCTCTGTACTGTAATTTGTAGCTTCTTAATTTGCTGAGGCACAATGTTTAAGCGCTTCAGTTAAGATGAGTGGACACATACAATGTTTTGAGTTTGGCAGCTGTTATAAGCTTAATCAAGAAAGGGACTCTAAGTTAGGTCTGAGATTCTTGAAACCTACAGAGGTTGAAATCTCTGTTGCTGTGTGTTGTGATTTAACTGCAGCCAGCAACTAAGCACCACACAGCCACTCACTCACTCCCTCACCTCCCCAGCAAGATGAGGGAAGAGAATTGAAAGGGTAAATGTGAGAAAACTCATGGGTTGATATAAGAACAGTTTAATTGAAATAAAATAAAATAACGTTGATAAGAATAGTAATAAAAAATGTAATGAGAAGGAAAATAACAGAGAGAAATAAACCCCAAGAAAGACAAGTGATGCAAATGACCAATGCCCAGACAGTCCCGGAGCAGTGGCCCCCCGCCAACCTTCCCCCTCGTTTATTGCTGAGCATGACATCATATGGTATGGGATGTCCCTTTGGTAGTTGGGGTCAGCTGTCCCAGCTGTGTCCCTTCCCAGCTTCTTGGCCACCTCCAGCCTACTCACTGGTAGGGTGGAGTGCGAAGCAGCAAAAGCCTTGACTCTGTGTAGGCACTGCTCAGCAATAACAAAAACATCCCTGTATTATCAACACTGTTTTGATCACAAATCCAAAACATAGCCCCATGCTAGCTACTATGAAGAAAATTAACTCTACCCTAGCCAAAACCAGCTGTAGCAATAAATACTGAGGTCAATTCAGTTGTCCTTGGTATCATTATCTCAATATCCCTTCCCCACCCCAGGCATAAGTAGCTTATATGTAGCAAATAGGATTATTATTTAATTATTATTATTTATTTTGATACCTGAAGCAACTGCATCACTTGGGAGTTGGAACTGGCCCAAAGCCTCTTAGTCAATCAGACAAAAAACCTCTAAGATGCCTTTTTTCTTTGTTAAATCTGTAATTTGTTCTCTTTTATCTCCTGACTTTTGCTTCCTTTGGTCACTTCAGGTAGTACTTTACCCAGAGTCCTCATTTTTCTGTCATCTTGTCTGCCTTCTTGGTTAGTAGTATAATTCACAGATATGGTTCTTTCTGTAGGTGAGCTAGAACACTGGAAATTCAGTTTTGTGGGACACATGGAACCTGAACGCCCTATGCATTTCATTATAATTTGGCAGCATGTGTGGAACAAACCTATGTTTTGTTTGGAATAGTGGTGATAGAAAAACCAACACATTTACATGTTAATTATAGCTGAGCAAACATGACTGGATTGTCACTAGTACATAACAGTGATTTCACAGAGCTGGGAAACCTAAATTCCTTGTCTTGCTTAACTGCTTCAAAACACTAGCATAAAATCCCTGTTTCTGTTTTAACTCAGAGAGGCAAGTAAGGTGCTGTTATATAGAGTAAATCGCAGTACTGGTTGATACCTCGAAGTCTCAGGCATTGTGAGTGATAGAGTAGGAAGGATGGCTGTGCTCTGGAGAAGGACTCTTCAGTTGCAGTTTTCCTTGACTGGTTGCTTTCCTTTGTAAAACATATTCCCCTCCCATCTCACACTTGAAATAGAGGATTTTAAAACTGGATGTCATTGGAGCTGAGTTATGTAGCAGTATATGTGCTGTAATACGCGCTTGTGAACACTTGGTCTTTGGCAAAGTTTTGTCTTTTATCTTTACTTTTTGTATGTTTTGATTGTGCTTTTGCCTGTGTATACATGTGAGAAGAGAGAAAGATTCTGGGGCTTGTCCAGCCTAAATGTAGAAAAAATTATCATCTGCTTCATTTTCCTCTAAACGCAGGATGTTCTTTGTATATATTTACTATTTTGTGAAGTACAATTTGAATTATCCCAGGAAATACGGCTTCCTCCATTTCCTTTAGAAGAAAATTCCTAATAGATCTTAGTGTCAAGAAGATTTCCTGCAGGTTCAACATTTTCTACTTCATCTTATCACACCTAATAAAATATTCCTCTATCATCCATTCATCAAAACACGCAAGGCTATAAACTTCCAGTGTGTCCCCAGGTGTAGTCTTTTATTTCACAGTCTTCAATATCCTTTTCTTAATTAAGCATAACTGAATAAAGAAGGAATCACCTTTCTTTTCTAAGACCCTAGCTGAAGTTAGTCATTATTTAGTCTTTCTAATATTTTGATGTCTGTACCATAAATTGCAGTGATGAAATAGGTCCACATAAGACAGCTCAAGTACTGGGGAAGCTTCCAATCTACTTGAAAAATAGAAGCTATTACTCTTGGATAGAAGGCAACCGTGGACCTCAAAGGTCTATAATTAAAAATAATAAAAAATTACAATTAAGAGAAGCAGATAGTAACTCTCCTGTGTATTAGTGCAGTGTGTCTATTTTTCAGCTGTAGATTCTGCTAGAAATGCTTCAGTCTGAACAAAAGATTAGAGGAGTAAATTCAGTAAGCTTTAAATCTTGATGTAACTGTGGCTACTGCATATACAGACCTGATAGTCTGAATGTTTTCTGGAGTAATGTAAGAACGTGCATTTCGCATTATAGACTGAGAGTCCAATTTCGTAGTTTGTTTGGATGGTCGTGGAGTCAGTGCCACTGTGCTGAAAATGTGGCTTCTTACCTTTGCTAACTATCAATATAAGTACTTTATTGGAGTGGGGTGAAGATTCTTTGAAGTCTTTTAAATCCTATTTCATGCAGTCAAGACTGGGTGCTTTACCAGTGGATGTAAATGTGAACTGAGTTTTTTCATACTTTTCTCCTAATGCTATATAAGAAAGTATTAGAGTTTTCTCTTTCTCATCTTGTAACTATTTAGTCACCTATTTGCACTTTTTAAGCTTTGGGATTGGGGAGAATGTGTTTCTTTGCTTTGCTTGTACAATCGTTCTGCTCTCACATTGTGGGTAGTGTTTTAGAATGTTTTTAATGAAGTCATTTGAGGTTAAATATTGTTTACAAGACAACCATATCAATGAATGGGCATGCAAGCGTTTTTATTTGACAGAATTTTTTTCATTACTAAGCAGATCCTATACGATCACAAAGAGAGACACCTGTACACAGATATGCTAGGGGAAAAGGAAAAGCATATTAATACTATAGGAAGTCTTTACCTGTAATAAAAGCAGTCACATTTGCATTTATCCTAGTAAACTAAACATTACCAGGGCTTATCCTGTAGTTCTGTGGTATTTGGCTTGATTTGGCCATCTTCATACTGTTTAAGTTTCTTGCCCTTTGAAACAGGCTTAATCAAAACTGCCTGCTGGGAATAGTCCCTAGCCTATGCTCACTTTTGAACTGTGCCTGGGAATTATGTGGGGAAATGCTAACTGGACTCATTGAAATGTCTGCAAGAGACCTTCACAGCTGGGGTCTATCAATTTAATGATATAGATGACCAAATTCCCGGTCTCAAGCTGTATCACTGTTTAATTTACTTACACGTACCCATTTGGTCAGATTAAAGGTTCATCAGGCTCAGCATCCTGCTTATAATGATAGCCAGAAGTGGTGCCCGAGGGAAAGCATAAGGACAAAGTAAGCAAGTACAGAGCTTCTCCCCATGTACTTTTTCAGCCTCTGATTATTTGAGGCTGAAGTCTCAGCCAGATGTGTTTTCAGTGAATTTAGTGGCCTTCAATAGACTTCTCTTCCATTAGTGAGTGCAATTTTCCCTTGAATTCATGTAAACTTTAAGCATCTGCAATGTCCTGTGGTGAGGAATTATGCCATATATCCTTGTGTTTGAAGGAGCCACTTCCTTTTGTTTATTTGGAACCTGCTTCCTCTTAATTTAATTTGGTGTCCCCTTCTACTTCTGTTGGAAGATTCCTGTTCTCCTTTTCAGTGTCAACCAAGAATCAATAAGCATCTATCGTGTGTTCCTGAGTTGTCTCTTCCAAATTGAAGAATACCAGCTTACTTGGTATCTCTTACTATGAAAACTGTATTTGATCATCCTTACTAGCTGCCTCTGAATGTTTTTGAGTTCTGCTGCAGTGTTTAAAGATGGTAGAGACAAGAACTTCAGTCCATATAGTATCACAGTGAAATTATTTGTTTCATTCACTGTGCCTTTTTAATATCTCCTCACATGGAACTCCCTTTTTTACCCTCTCTTTAGCTTTGAATGTGACCTCAAGATCTCATTCTTGGTCCTTTCCAACTGAACACTGAGTTGTTGCAGTTAGGAAGCCGTGGTTGTGTTCACAGATGTTATGGCTACATATGGGACATAAGGATTTTACCCTCTTCCTCATTTTAAATATACCTACACTGAACTTCATTTGTCCTTTTTTTTGCTGTGTCATTTTATCTCATCATGTCCATATTGATTTTGTCACAGTTGAACATCGTCTGTTTTATTCTGTATAATTTGGTATCATAACCAGGTTTAGTCATGTACCTCAAAATGGTTTTCTTTATGACGTTTGAGTGTAAAGAATTCATGTCTTGCTGAGAACAAGATTAGTGGAGAAGTGACTTTGCCAATACCTAAATGCTGGTGTGAACTCAAGCTCTTTCTGCCTTGGATTAGAAATATACTATCTGACATGTGCTGCTTTTTTTTTTGTCATTAGAAAGGTATCTGTTTCAGGCTGACTCCTCTCCACCAAGATTTGGTGTAATCTTAAGCTCTGAAAATGGCCATTTGCACATATTTAGTACAATTTACTTCAGTCCACAAAGCTCCCCAAATTCCAGTTGCTCCCACAATGTAGGAAGCCTGTTGCATGGTAGGCCCAGGTGTGGAGCTCTGGGCAAGAAAGCACACGTGGTGCTCTGCAGAAACAAGGCAAGCCTGTTCTGACTGAGCTATCTGGGGGATCAGAAGCATTGCAGTTTCTTTAGTGGGCACTCTGAGATCTAAGGTTTAATAGCATGAGCAGAGTGCCAGGTCATTTGGATGTACTGCTTCCGGTAATGGTTGCTTCTGTGCCACCTTGGAGATCTCTGTGAAGACATATCCAGAGATGGATGACTGGGTACCATTACAGCTGTGAATGCCTAGGAAAGATGTACTAGTTTGGAAACATCTAAGGCTGTAAACCTTTTGCATGGTAATTTTGATAAATGATAAGTAATTTAAAATTAATATAACGGTTTTTATCTATAAGGAGTGCTGCACACTTAGCATTTGAGAAAATATTCTGGATGAGCAAATACCCACTGGCAGTGGTAGAGAGCAGAGCATCACCCTCTCTTTACATAGACATGTTGAGGTCCTGGTTTCCATTTAACAACTCTGAGGGTTGTGTAGCACTAGTGGGGTGAATGCTAGGGCTTGGGTCAGGCAACTGCGTACAGGAGAGAGGGTAGAGGTGGGAATGGAGCTTGAGTGGGCTACTTGAGGAAAAAAAGAAGAATGGATGGTGTATGTACGTGTATTTCTGAGAGAGATGGAAGAGACTGAGAGTAATTCAGAAGCCAGACTGGGGGTACATCTGTACTACAGTGGGGAAAAACCCAAGATTTGTAGTGTGTCCTAGCTCTTCCATTTGACTGCACTGCCTTCCAGAAGGTATGTGGTCTGGATGTAGTCCGTGAGTCGTAAACCTTATTCCTTTTCAGAGTCAAAAGTAGAATGCAGAATTTCTGTTTTCCTTGCTTTTTGTCAGCTTGGTTAGTGAATTGTTTGTATTCCGTGATGACTGGAAGGTGTCCCATGCTCAGCCTGTGCATTTAGTTCACCAGAAGAGAGGGGCCATCCTCTGCTGCAGTTACCTAGCCTTTTAGCTCAAGTGATAAAGCTTATTGCCGTGAATTAAAATATTCTCTCTTCTGACTCCACAGATGATCTTTGGTGAGAGGCCTTGTAATTCATTATGACAGATGGTTTTTGTTGTTTACTATTTATTAATGTGAACAGACTGAATTTAAAAAAGATGATTGCTGAGTCAAAAGATAAGAAATGCCAGAATAGAATTAATTTGCAAATTAAATGTGACCTCAATTGGATTAGAGGGAGGCCTGGAAATAGCCCATCATATGAGTGTTCCCACAAGATAATCTCAGAGAATCAGGTCTGACTGAAGTTCAACATCCAGTCATTTTTGTTCAAACTTATTTTCTTATCACTGTTTCTGGATTTATTTCTTGGTCTGCTTGCTATTTTTATTACTTATTCTTGATTATCTGTGCCTTCTCTCTTCCCTTTTTTCTGGCTCAGAACTTACCTTTCCTGTTGGGCAGACACGCACCCATGCAGATATTTGTCAATTCTCTTTCCCTATTTTACTTTTCCAGAAGCTGTTTACATTTCACTAATACCTTTGCATAATATCTTTGAGGAAAGAGTTGTCTTTAACTGGAAATGCTGTGAGAAGCATTGTAGGAACAGTGTACGATAACGTGAGTACTTCAGCTGCTTACAGATCTCATGGGTTCTGGATAACTTCAGGTGGTATCACTCATCTGGTCTTACAGATAGCCAGGACTGAATATTGAAGTAGTTTCATATGGCTGTCATTTTCATTATTTTCTGACTGTGTAGTCTAGGTGGGATATTTCTTCTTGATAGGTTTAATTTTGAATGAGTGTATTTCCTCAATTTCCGGTTGAACGTGCACGTTTACACTGATATGCTTGTATGTTTACATATGTATTTAAGTGTGTGATAGAATAAGTAATCCTCTTCTCGGAAATATAACATATTACAATCATAAAAATATTTAGTGACATACCAATTAATAGATTTATAAATTACATAATTTCTGACTGACTTATTTTGATTTACTGCAATGCAGTTATTAAACAAAATGCTTTCTTTACCAAGAATTTTAAGCCAAAAAGGAGGCACTGGAGGAAGAAAGCACTGCAGCAATAGAGAGTAAGCACAACTGAATCCTTGCTGGCAGGTGCGTCTATTACTTTAACATAGCAAACTGAATAAAGCTCCTGACATGTGAGTCTCCTTTATTTCAAATGGGGGGCAGTTCTTGGGAGTTGCTGAGCAAAGATACACTGTAAGACTAAGCTGGTGGGGCTCCACAGCAAGGAGGCTGTCCATACACTGCAGCTGCTACTATCAGTGAGATTATGTTGTATGCGCTATTGCATTCTTTATGAAAAAGAGAGTATTGACAGGTATCTAATGAGAAGAGGCAATAGGATAATCTAATAAAACATTATTGATGCTGCACTATTGGAAATATGTAATTTAGCATAAATTCCATATATGCTTATGCAGCATTGTAGTTTTTATAGTTTAGCCTCATATTGTGTGACCTTTTTAAAAATTCTTTTATGTGATATTTCTAAAATAGGCATGAATGCTAAGAAGTAAATTTGCAGATGAAATGCATGTGTTTAAGTCAATGGGCTCTCTAAATGGGCTCTTGCAATTTTGAGTATCTGATTAGAGAGTTTTTGCAATTAGGATAAGGATCAGAATTCATGAACAGAGATTGATGAGAGAAGAAACAACAAAATGGCTATTCACATTGGTCACTGTAGAACAGATGACAGAACCTTTGTTCATGAATATACCAAAAATAAAAGTTGGTGTCTGTGTGGGAGCTGGGGAAGCTTTCTACAACCTGCAAAAACAGGTGTGGATGTTACTACTGAAAATTCAGCAATGTTTAAATGTATTTAAGTCTCCAAAACACTTTTTTTTTTTTTCTCCACCTGGCAGTAGTTGTTGTTTGTTAAGATAATACTGTCTGATAAAAACAGTCTTCCTCCCCATGTACTTCTTTTCAGCTGCTTCTTCCTGTCCCCAGTGTCCCTGTGCACTGCTATTGCAACTGTTTGTGTGATGCCTAGTAAAGTAAATAAATCAGCAAAGGGTTTTGACCAAAAAAAGCCTCCATTTACTGGGTTATATCCCAGCAAATTTTGTTTCTGCAGACTGCTGTCTGGCTTTTCTTCAGCAACCAAGGTATTCCAGAAGAATAAGCATATTTTAATGACCAGAAGGTGCTGCAGTCCTATATAGATGACTTTTGGGGCTGGAGAAGAACAATATGATTCCTTTTGGGTGAAGCTAAGCTGAAAGATGTACTCCAGGAGCAAGCCTAAGATGCTGCAGTTGGTAACGACTCTTGAGTTCCTGAAAACTGTCTAAAGCTACTCCAAGGCGGGTTTGGAATACCTTCAACAAAATACATATGAACTAGTGTGGATGCCTAGTACTCTGCATCATTTGCTCCATAGATCTTTTCTGTTGTGCCACACTGTTTGCTAATGCAGGCGTACCTAGAAAATACTTTGAAGAAGACCTGACATAGCAGGCACACAAGTCAAGGGTATTAAGGGTGCTATCAAAGTTCTGCACAGAAGTTAAAGAATGGTAAATTGTACAGAAGTATGTGCCTAATGTAGTTAACCCAATCAGCAGCTCTATGCTGCTACTTTGTACAGTACACTCATTGGCCATCTTTGTGTATTATTAAATTTTAGTTTAAGACACCAAAGAAGCTAGCTTAGAAGAACAGCTAATTTACAACAGAAGTTCAGAGTTTCTGTGACAGTAAGTGGAGGCTGAGTTGTCTTAGATGTCTACAGGGAGCATATCATTGATCTTCCTCTTTTGGTGAGGCCACTATATATTGTGCATAAATAAAGAAAGAAGTTTTGCCCTGTACCCTTACGAGTTTTACGTACTTACTGAGGGCCAGTGTTAACTTGAACTTGCTTCTGTTGTCAATAGCCAGCCAGTAGACAGAGCTCAAATTATGACAATTGTTTTCATGCACAGTACCCTATGGGCTGGTTGTATGGACAGTTGCCAGCGAAGTCGGAGCTGTGGATTTTGATCCTCTCAAAAAGAGAGAAAACTTCCTGCATTAGCTTTATAATAGTAATACTAAGTTTTATGCAAAAGGCAGCCATTTCCTACGCTTCTAGCTGTGTTTTGAAGTGGCCTTAGTGAAGCCTGAGCAAGGTGTGCTTACCTTAAACAGAGATCAAGCCTCATCCTTAGGTAAGTATCCATCAGAAGACTGAACACATCACACCTTTAGATTGTACCAAGGTCAACGAGAGCTTTACTGAAACCCCAATTTCCTGGTCTAAAGTATGCATTTCTATGACCTTATTAAGCTACTTGCAGTAGTCTAAGCAAATAGAGGTGACCGGTACTGCTATCTGTATGGGCCTGATGAACACAGTTAATAGTCACAGCTACAGAAAATGCTATTATTTCGGTTGTCGAGTGATAGAAATAGAACTAGAGGTGCAGCCTTTGCAGAAAAGACATAGCAGTTCATCAGCTTGTGCAAACACTTGACATTACTTTAACCATCTGCAGAACGTCTTTTAGAGTCTAAATAACAGTAGCAGTAGTCTGCCAAAACCATGAAAGCACGGGTGTCTAAAAAATACTAGAGTTCTGTGAAAGCAGTACTATTTGTCAGCTGCTGACGAGAACAGATTGGGTTTAGGTTGCCTTAGGAGACCAGCCTTGAAAAGAAACTAGTTTATTCTTCCTACGGAAAAATCTTCATTCAATGGTAACACTAAGCCAGTATAAACAGAAACCTCCTCACTAAAAAGCAGATAGAATTGTACACAATTGTAGCTGAAAGTCAAATTCATTTGTAGTATTTACTTGAGAAAGGGAAAAATAATGTGGTCATTAAATGAGACAGCTTTTTTCTTTTTAGGTTTTAATCTTTTGATAGATATGCAAGATACTTAAATTCAAAATTATTGTGGAGTTTCCCACTGGAAACTTAGAGCCAAATTCAGCTATTAGTTTTGTTCATGAGTGATGTAAGAGCAAAATTCTGTAAAAGCTCAAATATTTCTGCAACTCAAAACATGTATTATGATTCCCTTATGTTAGGCACAGTAAAAAGACAGAGCAGACCATTTATCTCATCCCAAAGATCCTATAATTAAAATATAAGGTGTAAGACAGAAGATGGATATCTACATAACAAGCAGATTTGATTAGTTAATTAAAGAATAAATACTATGAAAGATGATGCTTCACCTATTGTCCAGGTTGTGAGCTCATGACACCAAAGAATTGGGCTGAAGGGAGATGTTATTTGTATGGGGATAAATGGTATGACTTTGTAAGCCTTGCAACCCTGACTTGTGCACTGAGTTTAGTACTTACATTTCCCAGTATTTAAGTATGTGTGCATGAGAACCAGCAAAGGAGAAGATAAATGATGAACAGAGTTTTAGCGATGACATTCCTAATGGGTGGGTGAGGGCAGGATGATGGAGCATTTGTGAAAATAGTATGATCAAGTCCAGATGAAAGTGGTGGCTCTGTAGAAAGCTGGAAAACGTTATGTCTATGGTCTGGATGTGGTTTGTATCAGAGAGGCTTATTCCAGTTCTTGGTGACCAATAGAACCGGTGTTTTTTCAGTGACAAAAGAGGAAACTTTCTCCAGGAAAAAATGTTGAAAGAAACATTTAAAACTAATTCAGATGGTTAGATATGAACAAGAAGGTACTGGAAAGTTAAGATGTTCGCTTGGACAGGAGGCAAGTCTGGAGTAGAAGTGTAAATGATGACTTATAGAAATGATTGTTGGTTTTATATTTGCAGATTATATTAGCCAGAGACACTTGTAGGAGAGGAAAACTGGACCATGAATGTACCCTGTATAGCATCTTCCTGGAAAGTTGCATGTATGAGTTGTCGGACTGAGTTCATGAGTCTTTATAGTTTGGAAAGCCTTTTGCTTTTGGATTATGAGGAAAGGTATAGCATCATAAATGATGTGCAATACACCAATTTTTAAACTGAAGTGACATTCAATGTATAAAATGTATTGCAGAAGTCAGCCAGATGGAGTGAGTAAAGAAAAGAATAGAATATCCATTACTATTCACAGTGGGTTTTTTAGAGTCTTTAAAATATGATTTCTTTTGTAGAATAAATTCTTGAAATAAGCATCATATTGATTTTTCAGGGGAAGCTTTGAGTTATTTTAGAAAGCAATTTACACCCACTAAAGCCTCTGCATGTAAATAAGAAGTATCATTTGCAAATGAAGATCATCAAGAAAAAGTATATTGACTTAGCATCTTGGCCTGTATCAGCACTAGTGTGGCCAGCAGGAGTAGGGAAGTGATCGTGGCACTGGTGAGGCTGCACCTCAAATACTGTGTTCAGTTCCGGGACCCTCGCTACAAGAAGGACGTTGAGGTGCTGGAGCGTGTCCAGAGAAGGGCAGCGAAGCTGGTGAAGTTTCTGGAGCAAAAGTCTTATGAGGAGTGGCTGAGGGAACTGGGGTTGCTTAGTCTGGAGAAGAGGAGGCTGAGGGGAGACCTTCTCGCTCTCTACAATTACCTGAAAGGGGATTGTGGTGAGGTGGGTGTTGGTCTCTTCTCCTAAGTAACTAGTGATAGGACAAGAGGAAATGGCCTCAAGTTGCACCAGGGGAGGTTTAGACTGGAAATTAGGAAAAATTTCTTTACAGAAGGAGTGGTCAAACATTGGAACAGGCTGCCCAGGGAAGTGGTGGAGTCACCATCACTGGAAATGTTCAAAAAACATGTAGATGTGGCACTTTGGGACATGGTTTAGTGGGCATGGTGGTGTTGGGTTGATGATTGGTCTTGCTGATCTTAAAGGCCTTTTCCCACCTTAATGATTTTATGATTCTATGACTTTTCCTTATAAACACATATTACCTGACTGATTGTGCTTTCTCTGAAGAGAATATTAATATATTCAAGTGGATGTTAAGAATACATATTATCTAGGTGACTGAAACTCTGCTTTCAGATAGTTCATGCTTTAGATTGTATTATTTTTCTTAATTTCATGAATAAAACTTTAATCTTAGGTTTAGAATTTCTTTTTCAAGTTAAGTCTGGGAATATATGATCAAATAATGACCCAATTACCAATAATGGCATTTTGGAAGTTGATTTTGTTTAGTTTTTCTCCTTTACAATGAAAGGTTTAAAGAAAAATAAAGCGAAATGGTGATAGCTGGAAGAGCTATGGCAGGATAGCATACAGAGCAAAGTTTGCAAACCACAACATCTAAATTTCATGTGGCAAAAAGCAAGGCCAGTGTGAGCATCTCAAGCCTGAATACATTCGTTTGGGGCATTTATTATTGAATACAAAAACCTAAATGTTAGATTGTGGTTATTTTTTGTACAAATATTACCAAGCAGGAGTTACCTAAAATCTCAATTTTTTCTTCTTGTGCTGGCTAACTTCTATCATCCAAAAGGATGAAGTTGTATCTTTATGATTCTTTTACCCTAACAAGTCTCTTCGATGAAAATGTATGTAATGTACTATTCTACAAAGATTATTTTTTCCACTTATCACAATATTATTTAATGCCTTTTAGTATTTCATTAATGATCTTAAGCACTAGCTCAGGTCGGCATCAGGGAATATTAGGCAGTCTTTTAGATTTCCTAAATCATCATTCCCTTAAGATAGGGTTACACTGAAAATAAGGACCAAGGTGAGATTCAGAGATCTGTAAGGAACACATTAAGAGATCAAAGATTGTTCACTTGTGTTTTCAATAATGTGTTGCTAGTAGCTTTGCTGTCGTATCTTCTAGATGTGAAAGAATAGAATTTTAGTTTTCTGAAGGCTTAGTTCTCATGTATATCATAGTTCTATAGGCTACGTAAGAAAAGATTTCAATAAGGCAATAACTGAGGACACTGTTGCCTGCCAGGATGCCATGGAATTGATAGACTATTTTAGAACTTGGCGTTTGTGGATGTTGCAATGTGAGAGTTTAATTTTCATGAAGAATGTAAAAGTATGCCTAAACTGTATGACTTGATTGAATGCGGAAACAATCCTTCAATTTAGAGAGGTTCCGAACTCTTCAGAATACATTTATCTGTCCCCTCCTGTTTCCTCTGTGTTATTTATTTTGCTGTTCTTTATCTCTGAAATGATACTACTCAATCACTGCGCTTGGTGATAATGGCACAGTGACAGTGCAAACAGCTTAGTCATATTGTTATCCTGCATATTGCTGGCATTTGAATCAATGTTTGTCTGTCAATGCCTTCATGTAAAAAGAGAATTTATTTATTTAATGAGAAAATTTTGACTCCTTAAGACATGTGCATCCTGCAAACGCTGTAATCATTACTTAGTAAGGACATCGTCCTAAGAAAAGCTAAAACTATTTTAACGTGTGACTTTGTCACATTTTCCACGGGAGAGCAATCATAGCAGAACCAAGGAGCAGTCTAGAGGAAATGTTATCCTGGAAGAGTGTATAGGGTTATATCTACCTCATCCCCACAAAGACACACATACGATGAAGTATCATCAAGTCTGTCTAGAGCATTCTCAAGTAAAATCTACAGCTAAGGCAGTTTCACTCGTTCTTAGATAGATCATTACAGTTCTTCTCTGCCCTTTCCATCCCAATTTCTCCCCCCGCCCAAACTAAATCCTTTTTGGCTACAAATTAAACCCATTATTTGTATTATTACTATGGAAAAGTTACTGTTCTGTTCATAGCATTCTTTCCCATATTTGAGATTCATCAGCATGTCCTATGTTCACTCTTTCCTTCTGACTTTTCTTTTCAAACTTTCTGTCATTCTGGTTTGGAGAAGAGCAAATACCTAAAAGTTGACAATGTTCCATGAAAAATATGATGCCCTGAACTAGGAGCTGTTTTTCACTGTTCTCATCAGTGGCAAGTAAACCACAATAATTGTTTTTTTCAATTTGCATTTGGGTCATCCCAGAATGAGGTCTGGCCTTTTAAAAATAGCTTTGTGTTACAGACTGCCGCTCACTATGTGATCCATGATAATTCCCAGATCCTTTTCTGCAGTAGTGCTACAGGGATTATTCTTTACTTGTTATTTGCGCTTTTGATTTCTCCTTTTGGAGAGCACTACACTGTAACATTTATTGGACTTGATATTTTCAATCGCTGTTCTGATTGATCACAGTCATTTTGCATTTTAAGGTTTTTCTATGAAGAATAAAACTGGGTGGCTGCCTCATTCCTGCTGACAGGAAGAGGCAATTCATCAGCGCAATTTTGGAGCCACGGGCTGGCCTGGCTTCAGATCATTCTGTGCCTAAGATTTTGGACTCAGTTGAGGTGGTAGTTTGCCTTTATATAGCCTCTCTGGCTTAGAAATGCTTAGAGCTTGCTTAGAAACGTGATGCGTGTCACTAAGCAGTAGTTAGCCACTATGAACGTCTTCAGTATTTCTCAGTCTATGTAAGCGAAGCAGGAAGGAAAGATCTGTCTCCCGATGACACGTTATCCGGCTTGGTCAGGCATGACGCTTTTTGTTTGGGGCTCTTTCACAGGACGGCGATGGTGCAGTTTGGACTCAGAAGTTTTTTTGGTTACAGTTTCTTGATAAATGTATCTACTGAGCTCTGAACTGATGCCTATGGAGCTTTGTGGTCACCTCCTTTCTTGCTGTGTCTGAGTATCCTAAATAGGTGGGTTTGGGAAGACACAAGCTTCATGGTGACATCCTTCCAGGTCATCACTGTTTATTTTAGTTTGAAGAAATACACTTCTATTTCTAGTAATGTTTTATGCTCTCTCTTTCTGACCCTGCTTAGGTAACAGTCTTACGTGATACAGGGTTACACCCTGTTTGGAAACCAGCTTCTTGCATCACTCGTTTGTTTCCTTGCATAATTCCTCCCAGTCTGAACTGAGACAAGACCATTAGTCTGCCTTGATTTCCACTCCTTTTAAATAGTGTAGTGTCTCAGCTGTCCTGAGGTGCTTCACCCTGAGTATTGCCGCTTTCCCCACATGCTGCAGAAGGGCTACAGCTCAGTCAGCAGGAATGTTATTGGGATGCAGCCCTTCATAACCCCAGCTCTCCAGACATCTGTCAGCAAAACTGGAAAGACCCATAGGGGGTTTTTTTGAACCGAAGATGCTGATTTTTTTAAATTCATTACTTATTTGGGAAAAATCAATAAGCTTTTCTATGAGCTGAATTCAGGTTAAAAGAAGCTTGGAGAAAAGGTCATGAGAAAAGAAAATTCACATAGAGCATTCTGCTGAGACAGATCTGTAACAAAACACAGAAGAGTATTTAAAAAAAAAAACAAGCCATAACTATCTTAAAGATATATAGGGTAAAATCACGGAGTTTCAGAG
The DNA here is from genome assembly GCF_964289735.1 of Phaethon aethereus. NCBI lineage: Eukaryota > Metazoa > Chordata > Aves > Phaethontiformes > Phaethontidae > Phaethon > Phaethon aethereus. The sequence goes on from NC_138576.1 coordinate 33,782,942, forward strand.
GTTAAAAATTGTAAGGCATCACCACTGAGTTAGTGACACTGTAAAGCTTGCGTACTTTGGCGAGTATTTCAGCTATTGTTAACAATGGTACTTTAAAATGCTTGGAACAAAGGATATCAGGAATTCCTGATTAGTATCATTAACAGGGCAGTGCTGCAAAAAAAACTTTACCTTTTTAGGTAAATTCCTTAGTTATGAATGTGTTTCATTTCCAACTGCATTACTTTCCCTTTATAATAAGGAGAAAATAGTATGCAAGGAAAATGAGGCAGCCTTAAAATGGACAAGCGAGTTGAAGGCCGGTACTCTTGTCTTGCTGAGGCCACGCGTGAACCGCAGGCTCTAATTAAAGAATGTTACCACTGAATTCAGTGTATCTGCTTTTACACACAGCAGACTGAATCTGTCCCAGTGGAGCAACCCCATCAGCTTGTCCCACTGGGGTAATTGAAAGCAGAATGCACCCAAAGACATACAAAGAATTCAGTGTTATATTGGATTAGTTTTAGTTGACTAATAAACACAGCATGGCACTTCCAGAGTTTTGTCATCCTGTCTTTGCAATAAATAGTCTTTAATTGTCTCATCTGAATATAGTATAAGCAGGCAGGAACATTAGATATAAAACAGCATTAACACATTTTTCTCTCTTTTGTGTTAATCTGTGAGGTAAGCCACAATGTTGATTATTAACAGCCTCCACTACACTGCAGAGTGGCTTCAGCGATTCTGCAAATTGGCTAGATTTGAGTCTGTTAATTATGCAGTATAGTGTGCTCCATAAAGGCAGCAATGAGCGTGTCTTGGCTCAGTTCTTGTGAGAATAAATTGTAAAAATTAGACCTCTGTTTGATTTGAATTCTGGCTTCACAGAGGACACAGACATTCCATACAACGGGCTTGGCGAGGACAAATCATTTACTCCGTTAAAAAATCAGAATAGGTTCGTAGTAAAACCGCATACCTGGCAGAAAGCCCATGGCTCTTGGGACTCTGCAGAGGTCTGAGGCTCATTAACAGGGGTGAGTTGTATCATTTTCAGTCAGAAACTGACAAACATCTTAAATCAGAATGTCTTGTAAATCATAAAGAAGGGAATTTTTCGGTCTTCCCTGCATTCACCAGCCACACTTGTATGTGTCTAGAGCTGCCCACCAGCATTTTAAAGTGACTGTCTGCCAGCTAGAAGAAAAAGGCAGGGTCTCCAACACGTGCTGCTCATCTAACATCAAGGCAAATGATAAGCGAGGGTGAGGGGAGGGTCGTCTTTTGACTTAGGCTCTCTGCTTAGGTTTTTATGTAAATGTAGATGTTGCGTAAGAGATTATGACAAGGTACTTTTACCTTAGATTTCCACCTGTACATCAAGGAATTTACAGGACGCTACTATTTCTGAGGCAAATCTGTACATATTTATATAATTTTCTCTTGAAGTATGAAAGCAGATACATCATAGAAAAAAAAAACAGCTCCATAAATTGGTATAATTTTTAAATCTTTTGGAAATATATTCAAATAAAGAGATATTATGTCAAATGTATGACTGTACCTTTGTAGCTGTTGCAAGATCGTAGCAGTGTAACTGATACATGTTGTAAGATCCTGAAAGTAGAATTAAATGTCCAGTGTGTCACAGTGATGAAAAGTAAAATGTCATTTTTGCAGTTTCTTCTAAAAGTTTCAGTGAGCTATTTAAAAAAGAATAGTAAGGTTGGGACTTCAACTGTTATTTTTTTAAACTGCCAGTGAAAGAAAATTACTGTCTCAACTAATGCCTTAATCCATAGAACAAATAGGACTTTTTAAGCTTCAACATACCGAAATAACCAATGTTAAATTCCTATGACTGTTTGGTGTCATATAATCTTTTGCAATAAATACATAGATTTATGTGGGGTTGTTTGTTTGGTTGGTTGTTGTTTGGGGGTTTTTTGAAAAGCAAGAAAGGCAATACTTGAGAAAAACCTTAACTGTATGAGTCAGGCTAATGTGTAGTATTAGGTTTTTATCAACAAGATGTATTAAAATGGAAACAATGAACTAGCGAAGCCATCTTCTGTATGGGATTATTAAATTCACAGTTTGCTGTTGCTAATTTGTTACTAGGATTCAGTTGTTTGAGAATCTCATACAAACTCATTTTGCAAAACTGATTATTAGAAGAAATGCCCTCTGTCATTGCCACGGGATGAATAGCTCTGAATCAGGGCTGTGTCACAAATGGAGTTAGCTGAATGATCTCAGTTCAATACCATGTACCTAACAGAATTATGAAGATAATGCTGACATAATGAATAGGTTCTGCTCAGACAAGTGTAGTCCCCTGGAGATAATAGAAATTCAATGCAGGGCTGTTCACTTTCTTTGGCTGATACGAAGAGCGTGGACTGTAGTATAACGTCAGTCCTCGCGCTTTTATCAGAATTACGTTACATTTGTGATTTGACAAAGTTTGGTCTACTGGCAAAGATGCAATTATAGACCTGTTTAGACTTGGTTCTGGAAGACATTCTCCCTCACATTATGCTTCTTAAGCAGGTGTATTTTGTTCACTTTGAAATATGTGTTAACTAGAATAGCATGGTAGTTAGAGATAATACAGTTAGAGAATCCTTTCATGTATCCTACAAAGAATATTGTGTTTTGTAGTCAGTGTTTCATGAGCAAACACAGGAACCAGCCTGTATAGTCGATTCTGAAGGATCCTTCCCACCATTTTTTTTCTTTTGATTCATAATGTTGTTCATATTCATACTTGTGAGAGAATTTGCAGAACAAAAATTGTTTCCATTTTTCAAATGCAGTCAGTGAACCATATACCAGTATGAGTCAAAGACAAATTATAGTATTGAGGACAGTTCTGCTACCAGACATTTAAAACAAGAATTGTTTATTAAAAAACACTTTCAGAATGAAATCAATTAATTTAATGTCAATGTTAAGATTTCCAAAATGAAAACTGCTCCCCAGTGTAAATTTGTGTTTCATCACCATGTTGTCATGGTGGTGAAACCAAGAATGTTTTTGTGTGGTGAGTCTTTATGGATGTTCAGTGGCACTGTGAAGTACAGAGAACTGTAGCTCTCAGAGCGCTAGACATTTTTCAGAGGCATTTATTTGGAAAGTATTTCTGTGGGAATGTAGAAATTAGTTTTGCTTGTGTAGCCAGCAATGTATATGCAGCACTTCATGTAGAACAGATGAGAATCTTAAGATATTTTTCCTGTTAAAAAGTGTCATGGGTTAGTATTTGTCTTGTATATATAGTAAAATAAATATTCATTCTTTTAGGGTGAAAAAGGAGATAAAGGAGAACCAGGACCAGAAGGCATTCATGGAAGAGAGGTAAACTGAACGATAATCAAACAGTCAAGTTACAATTGGCGTGGGGGAGGTGGGGGGGGCGGTTAAGCAATGAAATTCAGAATTTATGTAAGGAGAGTGATGAATTTAGAAAATGCGTATTCCTGGAGAGCTGACATCCACAAGATGATGGGACAAGAAAAAGAGATGCATTCAGGTGAGAAATGAGTTCTTAGGGATTCAGTTTGGACAGGAGAACTGTGGGTAAGGATGTGGTAGGTTCCATGATATTTCTGCTGCGGGATCATGAGATAAACTGAAACAAGGGGATTAAAGCAATGTTAATTGGTCTGGTCTGTATTTGAGGTAGAGAATGAATCTGTGGCTAAAAATACTGGATAATCTTGATCACTGAGTTCACATTCAAGCTTGAACCTAAGCTAACACTATAGATATGCCCAGTAATTAACCTTGCTTTTGCCTAATTTATTTTTAAATTTAGATTTTTTGTATATATTAAATCAAAATAAAAGGGCAGAAAATTAGAAATTTTTTTCATTGCAACTAAAATGGCCAACCAGCATGATTTGAACAGCAAGATTTAAAAAAAAAAAAAAATCAAGCCAGCAGTTTTCTTTATCCCTCTTTCCCCACCCTGTCTCCTCCTTGACCTAGCTGGGGGTCAACCTGGGTTTAGGTTTTCATGCAGGATACTGTTGGCTCTCCAATTGCAAAGCACTGCATTTGAAGGCAGAGGGCATATCACAGAGGGATCTGAACCTGACTGTCCAAATTCTGTGGGGAATGACTGGCATTAGGACTGGAATCCAGATACAGGATTTGGAAAAAAAACATTCAGAAAAGCTTTTTTAAGCAACTTTACCAAAAGTGTAAAAAGGTCAGCATTTGACACAAAAGTGCTATGACAGTCTAGCTGGGTCTACTGAAAATGCAGTATAACAGACTACATAATTATGACACTTTTTGTGTCATCTGACTTGCTACACACACTGTAACCACAAAAATATTTTTCCTATTTTAGGTTATTATGATTTAATGGTAGATAAATCAGGCTATTTTTGACTAATAGTGGATGTCCTCCATATGAAAACACACTATGCACTAAACTACATTTAGGTATTCAAAGAGGTATTCTCTTGTAGCCTGCCTGTCTGTAAAGGTGAACCGTATACTTCTGTCATGCATACATATATGCTGACAGCATGGAAAAAACACATCTGTGTTTCTTTCCATAGCTCTGGGGACATTTCTGTGTTGGTCTTACACGATCTCCTTTACTACATGGGATCTTGTTCCATAAACCTTTTAGGAAGAGTAAGGTATACCGAGTATCTGGTGAACTCTAGAACATATTTGGCATAGTGGCACTGTGAAAGTGTAAAATGTTGAATCTTTATATTTTGATATATTTACTGAGCTGTTGTAATGTGTCAAGAAACGGAAGATTATCATCATGGGAACTGTCATTAAAAAATTTGGACGTAAAATTGCATAAGGCAATATAACATTGTTTGAATCCACACATAATTCCTTTTTAACAGCACATATAAAATGCTTTGGATTCAGTTATCACTGTGCATGGAGATGCCAGCCATTAAGTTTAAATTTAAAGGACTGTGTATCATTGACTCTTGGTTGCTATCAGTGTCTCAAACTCATTCCGCATACAGAAATGTAACATCTGATATTTCTGAAATAATCAAGTTAATCTGCTTACATGGCTGTAATCTGCAGTGCTGTATAAAGAAAGCCTGAAAACACTTAAAGCTAGTGGTATCGGCTGCTGGCAGCTGTTGTATCTGCCTGGGGGAGTGAGGGTTTCCATACTCACAAGTGAAGATCTTGAAAATGATGACTGAACATTTTATCTTGCACAAATGGTGGAAACATATTTGAATTTATGTTAATCAAAATCAGGAAAGTAGGTGTCTCAGAACAGTTTTGCTTGCTGTTACTACTTCTGTTTTCTTAGATGTACAAAAAGTTCTTGCTAGAAAGAAGTAGCATGACAGAGGGGAAGCCAGGCCTGATTTAGAAACTAGGCTTTCTGTAATGATGAAGAGATACCTAAAAAATTTACTCCCTCATCCCTCACTGGTTGTGCTAACTGGGTCAGTTAATCTCATTGAGAACCAGGTTTGGATGCAGGAACTGTGAATATATTTAACTGCTCTGCACATCTCCCAGTTTATCACTCCAGGAATCTGAGCCAAGATCTACAATGCTGTGTCCCAGTCTGGGACATTATTCAAAATCCATCTGACAACATGAATACTTACTATAAATACTAGTAGTGTGGTTGCCATTGTTTTTAGCTTCTTAAGGAGTAGTTATAAATAACTTAATACATTACTAATGTAGTCCTCCTGTGGTATGTGTTCACATTACATCTGTAAGCAGGTATTTGCCTGTATAATATGAACAGCCAGTTTACTTGAGTAGTATCTCTGCTTTATCCCTTGAGACTTTTTTTTTAGCCACTTGACATTAATGATGCTATCATTTGTATCCCTGTAACAAGTGGAGCTTCATAGACACACTGTGAAAGAAATCCTGACAAATATAGTTTCTTCTCCATCATGCTCATATCCCATATGGAATAAGGACAAATTTGCAATACAAACATCCATGAAACTATCTGTGCAGTGAGACCTATGTTATATTCATACGCTTGTCAGTTGAACTGAAATGGAAAGAAAATCTTTATCATTGAAACTTTTAGACTCTTTTTGGAATTATGTCATTTTCTTGACCAGTAGTGCAGGTAGGAAATGCATACCGTGGGATACTACCAATTAATGTTTTGCTGACATAAATGAAATCTTTCAGCAAAAGTGAAAACAGAAAGTTTTATCATATCTATCAGCATGTGTCGTGCAGAGCTAGGGGAAGAACAGAGTCTTTCTTGTAAAAAAGTGTAAAAAAAATCTCAAATTAAAATCTACTATATAATTTCTACAGAATTAAACCAAGTGACTAAGTATTTTTTTTTCTCCTGCTGGGAAAGGTGTTACCATAAGTGACTTTTTTAAAAACTTTCCTACATAAAATGTTGTTATTTATTATATACCTTATGTCAAAGGATGGACCTCTGATGTTCAGTGAACAATGAAAAAAATCCCAGGCTTTCCATGGAAAGACAGAAAATGTATTGGACCTTTTTATTTTTACGCTTCTGGGAAAAGGTAATCAGAAGTATGAACATTTTTAAAGGGTTCCAATGTCTTGATAGGTAAACAACTGTTACTATCCTTCACACCCTCACGGCCTGTCTCTCTAATTGTGAACTCTCTTAGTATTAGCATAGTAAGGAAATATTTGGATAGGAAGGGAAGAATCCTATTGCTTTTTAAAGTGTGAAGTTGCTAATGATATTTAATTTTATCTAGAGTTTGAGGATTCTGTTAGGAACAAAAGTATAAGGAGATAGTAGGTGTTGCTCAGAATCCAGAAAATTCTGGTAGTGTAGCGATTTTAAGTTTTTAAATCACATTAACAAGAAAAGAGCAACAGCAATATTTACAAGTACATGAGACATAAACTGAAAAATAGTATATTGTTTGGAGCTTTGAAAATACTTTGCTAAATTAGAAAAGTTATCCCAACATATACAGCTTGGTGTTGTACAGCTGACTCTGAAGCTGTTGTTTTAATTTAGATTTTAAGGCTGCTCTGTGGAGAAAGCATAGTTCTGTTGTCTTACTCATTATAGTATTTCCAAGTTTTATTACTCAGTAGAGATTATTGATTTGATCAATAATAATTTGGTTGCATGTTGTTAGTTAGTGTGTTGGATTGTTTACTGTATTTCCAGTACTTTAGATGATAGGGGTTGTTCTAGGAGATTTTAACTTGATGTGAGACTGAACCAAATTAATGCAGACCAGGGAATTGTAAATAATGAATGATGTTTTTCCAAACAGATATCTTTTAGAGTGAAAGAACTGTACTCCTCCAAAGATTATGCCTTTCTTCCGGCATTTTCCATTGCCACATGCATGCAGCACAGTGTGTGCTGCACAAATAGGGGCGACACTTGGCTGCTCCAGGAGCTGCTGGAGTCCTCTGGTTGGAGTCCAGCTGATCTTTGCGTTTTTTGAGTGGGAAGCTGCCGGTACATTTTACCTGTTTCATCTCTTTTCTGTGATCATGTATAAACACTGTCTGCTGCTCTGTCTGTGAGAAAATTTCCAGTGTATGATACAGTTTTCTCAGGCCCTGGTGAAGCTGCCAGAGCATGTTAAGTCAGAATTCATCAAGTAAAGCATTAGGGCAGAAAAAACATGTTTTACTTGGAGGAAACACATAGCAATTTTCCTAACGTTCCTGAACTCTAAACAGAGTTTTCCTTTTGATAATTTCATGCAAAGCTAACAATTCAGTTATTTTGGTACTCTTGTTCAGACTTCTCTGATCAAATTCATGTCTGTTACGATGGTAAACTTTTTGTCTCAGGGTGAGATGTTAATGCACTTCTCAGATATTTCCCAGCCGTGGATAAGTAAGTAACTGACGGTAGCTGAGAAAAGGCTCTGGGCCATGTCTTCTAACAGTGCTGGTGAGGTTTGCATTGTGGCTGGTATCTGTCCGTTCATCTTGTCTTCAGCGAGCTGTTAAACAAGACTCTGGCTCGGGAAGCCCTTGGTTCCCCCCGGTCAGTTGAAACCCTTCAGTCCAGTTGTCTGCTGCCAGGCAGCATTAGCCTTAGAAACTCTAGCAGCTCTGTAAGACTTTCCCAGCAAGCTTCCTCTCCTTACCCTAGCTTTCTGGAGGCTTCTGTGTCTGCTCACAGATCAGCTCATTGTCAGGACTGCCAGAATTCTTCCTCAAACTTCCCTGGGCTGTCACTCAAATTCCCCTGTTTGGGCTGCAGGGGTGTTATCGCAGGGATTGCCAGCTCGTCAGTCTCAGCCAGAGAGGTGTCTGCTCTTTAAACCCTTAAAATCCCCTTGTGTGGCTTTTAAATGCAGCTGAACATCACAGTGACAAGGTTATAAGCAACAGATGAGTCTGCAAGAAAATCTAATTTACAGAAACAGACTTCTTCAAATTACAGGATGCTTTCCCCGTCCTGTGCAAGCACCAACACACATTCCCTTTTAATATAACCCCTGTAGGGTACATGGGAGTACTCACAGAAGGTGTATACTTGCAGCAAGTTGTTGCTGTCCTTTGACGAGCGGGCTGGAGGGTACTCCCAGGAGCTAGGATTCCTTCACAGGGTAGTTCCTGAGACACTACAGGCATATGGGATGTGGTTTCCCAGCACCAGCAGCAAGCTGTGAATCCTCTGTTCTCTTCGTCTTCTGTCCTTTTTACTAGCGATGGTAGTAGTACGGGATTGCAGATCATCATGTTGACCCAAAAGAATTGGCTTAGGGGAAAATATTTGGTTCCCATTTCTCGCAAAATCTTTGACTGTTCTGATCTTATCCAAATGACTGAAAACAAAGAAGTGAAAAACTGTTTCATTTCCTGGTTCTGGTTACACCTGGCACTTCTTCTGAATGAATAAAATCTTCTCAGACTTGGTAAGGAACATATTTATCACATCACTAAGTAAAGTTATTTTTGATTCACCATGAAACTCCAGAGCACAGCAAACATTGTATGAGATTGCTGCTGGTTTAAAAGGAAAATTAAAATAGAAAAACTGTTGCCTTTTATGCCCGTAGTGTTGGGACACGATTAATAAAATCCCATCCTCTGAAGAATTTGTGAAACCATGGTCCTTTTTATAGCTTTGAAGCACAGTTACTATTTTTAATTGTTTTCTTCTCCTAATCCAGTTGGTTTTGTAGGCTGGCTAAAACTCGAATAATCTAATATCACAGAAAAGTCTGGTTAAATATTTGTCACAGATTGTGTCAACCAATATGATATCTTTTCCTTTAAATTCCTTCCACCAGAAGAAATACCATTGTCATCCCCTTCCAAACAGGAAGCCTGCCTCTAATTTAATTTTTCCCCTGTTGTTCCCAATTTTGCTGAGTTTATCACAAATATCAATAAGGGTGTATACTAGTTCCAGTAATTTCTCTGTTGGTCAGCAATTGTGTTACAGTAATACCTGTTGTCTTTTATAGATATATAACATTTCTCATTTCTGCCATTTCCCATGTTGTTATCATGTTAGCCCTGAGTTGGCCTTATACATGCATGTCCTAATGCTTTCTTTGTATTTTGGCATCCATAGAGGAGCCATAATGTAAGTTTATTCTGACCTGTAAAAAGGCCAAGCTGTAGTCCTTATAGAGGAGAAAAAATACCACCTGAAGTTTGTTCATGAACTCACGAATATGTATTATTATATTGCTCCCAAAAAGCTAGAATTAGATAGGGATAGAAATCAGTAATTCATTTACCCTCTGTTATGAGAGCTGCTGGACTTTTTACTCAGTTCTTGAATTTCTGGCAAATCTGGTAACAGACTCCTTAGATCAATAGAAACTAGTTTCAAAATTGACCTCGTTCTCCTAAAATATTGCAGAAAACGAGCTTTTCTAATTTAAAGCTTAATCTAAAATCATACAAATTATATGTGTTAGATAGCCACATCCATTTTACTGAAGCATCCTGTCCTGGTCTCTGCCAGAGACAGGCAACTGTACTGTACTGTGCTGTGCTAGAAGGGGCTACAGATTTGACTTCGCACAGGAATTCTTACTTCTTACGTCATTTCAGAGACAGTCAGCAGCACCTAAACCTCTCAGTAGCTTTAAAAGGGTGGCTGTAGGGAAGAATAGGCATGGTGCAGTACCAGATGTGTTTTTGCAAGTATTCACCATGTCTGGAACTTATTAAGATAATAATTTTTTTTAAAGATATATAATGTGTAGAAGAACAAGAAATACTTCTAATGGGATAGAACCTTTTAAGCAATTTTTTTTTTCTGATACTACTTTTCTTTCTTGGGGTTTCTTAGCAAAGGAAAGCTATGTACTTTAAAATAAATACTTTATTTAAAAACCTTCCTGGGTACTCAAAAATCCTGCTTCAAACTCTGTAAGGCTTGTTGTCAAATATGGAGTTTCCCCTTGTCCTTGTTATGTGAGGTCAACCTCTTTGGTCATCATCTCTGCAGTAGCTGTCAAACTGCATACCTCACCGAGGTGCACTGCAGGAACACTACTAAAAGCTTTAAATGCACCAATTAGGAAAAAAATTAGGTTCATAGTTTGACTGTGCATGGCTTAGGTTCAATATCTTCCGTCTGCAGTTGTCTTTTCTATTAGTAGAGACACACAGATATATTGCCATCTGTGAGTTACAGATTTTTTTTTTTACCCTTATCTCTTCTCTTCTGTAAATAAACAGCCTAAGAGCTAATTCTTACACTCAAACCTGTTGTTCCACTGCTGATTTGCTAGTAATGATTTTGAACCAAATCCATATAGTTTGCATACCTGAAAAATCCCTAAAATGGCTTTGTAGAATATGGAGTGGTTGTATTTTATGCAGTCTTTCAGAAGGAGATGAAAAGTAAAATGTAGTAAATGGAGACAATATTAAAACTATGTCATAAATATGCAGATTGTAAAAAGAAACCAATTTTGTAAAAAGAAACCAATTTTTTGGCTTGTTTTTTTAATCCATCTGCCTATTACATTTTTTAAGTTCAAACAGCAAAACTACTTCTGATTTAACTATTACATATTTGGCAAGCTTAATAAAGGACAAATCAAAGCTAAATCAGGGGTATTTACAACAACCACAAATTTAATCCAAAGTGGGTACTTAAATGCTCATATAGTTCTAAATGATGTTCCTTCCAGATGGTGAATTAATGTAATTTTAGCAGGAAGTGAAGTTGCACAAATATGCAGTATTTAGAACACTCACTGATTTAGTGTTTCTGTACCCACCAAGGCACAGATGTTACTTATCATTTTCGTGCCAGTTGTCTCTATCTTTCCAACTATTGCAAACCGAGGAAGAGAGTTTTCAAGGGCAAAAAGGGGGCTGGGAAGAACTTAAGTTAGTAAACCCTAATTCAGATCTAGATGAATCTTTTCTGTCCTTGACCTATTTAACTTCTATAGCGATAACGATGATGGCCTAATTGTGGAGTATCTTGTTATGATTCGGTCCTGTATGGTCTATGTTACTGCCATTTGGTTTCTAAGTAAAATCTTTGAACCTGTAGAGGTGCCTCTGACTTACAATGTACATGCTCTCCTCTTACATGTTGCATGCCTCTAAACCAGTGATCAGGGAAGGCACAAGACAAATCTCTTGGCTTAAACAAAAAGGAGCTCCTGGTAGGTTGGTCCAGCGTCAGAATTAAGTTCATTCCTTACTACCAAATGGCTTGAATTTGCTGGGCATGTTTCAAAACCTCTTGCTTTTCTGTGTGTTTTGCAGCAAGGAGAAGACACCAAAGATTATGTGCTGGGTGCTAAAGATTTTTTGTGTGTGTTTGTGTGTGTGTTTCTGGTGAGACATGTTAGTGGAAAAGCTGTATTATAGATATTGTGGAGAGTAGATTCAGGCTGTATATAAGGAGGAAATTGTTTATGATGAGGATAGTGAAACACTGGCACAGGTTGCCCAGAGAGGTGGTAGATGTCCTATCCCTGGAAACATTCAAAATCGGGCTGGACGGGGCTCTGAGCAACCTGATCTGGTTGAAGATGTCCCTGCTGATTGCAGGGGGGTTGGACTAGATGACCTTTAAGGGTCCCTTCCAACCCAAACCATTTTGTGATTCTGCAATTGTGAAATTGCTGCATGTGTAATGTGTAAGACTAGGCAGTGTTATCAGCTGAAGGCAGAACTAAGGAGGGAGGTATGAAGGAACCGATGATTTCTCTAATTGCCTTTTAAAACACTGGTGAAGATCGGTGTGTTGGTGGATGTGCAGCAGCTCTGAGCTGTATGTGCCCTGCTGTAGCTCACAAGCTGAGCATTGCTACTTGAAACACAGAATCCACAGCTCTCTGTCTGGCCTTGCCTCTTTCCCAATTGTAGCAGAGGTTAAGTGAATGTACTAGTACTTTCTCTAGTCTTCTACTTTATCTTTGTTAGCCATGCAAGACACAAATCTACTGGGACTGCAAAGGAAGTTTGCATTTCTACACGCTACTTGGCATAATGGGGCACAGTCAAATAGATAGTTTGGCTTTGTTTATGTGGAAGACACATGCGGTCTTTGATAGATGTTTCCCTGTTCACAAAATAATGAAAATAAAGAATTATGAGATAGTACTAATACTGTGATAATATCTTAAAACTTAGCTGGTTAGTTATACTAATTCAGAGCACTACAGGATTTTGTCCCACACTTTCCACAGATGACAACAAATATACATTTTTCTTCTTTGCCCAGGGACTGAAAGGTGACCCTGGCAGTCCTGGTGTGGCTGGTCCTAAAGGAGAAAAGGTACTTTTTTATCTGTAAAGTTGTATATATATGTGAGTCTGCATGATATTTCTTCAGTATTGAACACATCGCCTTTATTGCATTTGATGAACATGCGCTACTGCCATTTGTGTAGCTTAAGGGTTGAAGAATATGAATGCAAACTAACTGTAAATATGGAAGACAAATACTCTTTAACACAACAAATTTTGAAAATAATTCAGAGCAGGAGCCTAAATTTGATGTTCTGAATTGCTCTCTGGGTGCTCTGATTTGCTCCCATGGATGTAACCTGAAGGTCTCACGGCACTTCAGTGACCCAATTCTGTGAACATTTTACACAATGAGATGTCTTTACATATGTGAGCTGTCACACTGACTTCAGCGGCCACCTTGTGCATGCAAGCTGCAGCTTGTAATTTAACGTATGCAAATGTGTTTTGAAGGATTGCTTTTTTTAAGCTGTGATTCATTTATGCAGAGGCCTGTCATTTTTTTTCTATTTAACCTGTGGTGAACTGTGTACATTTATGCCATTACTGGAAAAGAATATTGCTTTACCCATATATTTTCATAATTAGAGCATGTGTGATGATTATACTGAATTTACTTCTGCGGTGGTGCATATCCTCTAAAATGCCTAGAGGTTAAATATGTATAACTAAAGACATTTACTTAGTCTCCTGTTTTAACTAGGGAGATGCAGGACCTCCGGGACCAGCTGCCTTGAGTGTAAGTACATGTAAAATGAAAACAGACAAAAGAAAATCACTAAGAAATGTTGCAGGTTTTAGTTTATTTGCAATGTAAATAGTTTCATTATTAAATTTAGGAGTCAAGTCCCTCTCTTCAGAACTCCTCTGCATTTTCTATATGAATTGTGAGGGAGGGAAAAGGGAATTTTATAAATATAAAGAAAATAAGCATATTTAAAACATCCTGTCTCCCACCAAATGCTAACAAGGATACTGTTTTTTTTTATTCTTTGTATAGATAGTATAGACTGGTTAAAATGAAAGAATTCCCATGTTATTTTTAGTGTCAGTGAAAGCTTGCAAAACTAATTAATGCTTTTTAAGATATTGTAAATATTCTATTGTCAGGTTATTGAATTAAGTACTTAGTTATGAGTGCAATGCCATATGTACAACACAGTATTATATATATAGCATGCATATGTTCAAATTGGACACATGACCCTATTTTCAGAAAGTTAAGGATGTGGGGACACATCAAACAGCCTGATAGATGTGAGGTTGCCACGGCTCCTGGCCGTCAGGTCCAACTGGCAGTGGGGCTGAGTGTGCATTCCCAATTGGCACACAAACACACATACAACACATACAGATAGGTCTGGCCACACAGGTCAACACAGATGGACACACTCAGCACCCCCACAAAAATGAACAGTACCAACAGCCTCATCCTGTTACCCTCTCTGGCTGATCATGATGATGGTCTTGTACTGGGAAATATATACATCTTCTATACAATGTGCATCCTCTAGTAGCTGAGCCTAACCAGTAGATGCCCCTGCTCCTGGACCCTCCAGTTACTGGCACCTGGACATTTAACACCCGCCAGGCTCACATCCCCACTCCAGCTGCTGGTGCAGACCGGCTCACTCTCAGACACCCACACAAAAACACACGTGTACACACACACGTATATATTCCCTCGGCTTCCAGCTCGTTTCACCTACTTGCCGGCCAGTCCAGCTTGGTATTCACTGTTGACCACACACACAATTACATGCCTGTGCTCACTCCATTTGTTGGTACCACAAAGGCATCGACCATTTTTTTTTATGAAACACGTCATATGCTTCTGGTTCCTTGCATTACATGATAATGCTGCTACTGATAATAAAAATAAAATATTTTCAGTATTGGCTTAATTATAGTCCATTTAAATTTCAGTGATTGGACTTGTCTAATAATATTTGACAATAAAATATACTTATGTATGAAGCATTTTTTATCCAGAAAAAGAGGTTTCAAAGTTTTTTTTCAGACAATAGAAAATTGTTTAGAGTTTGTCCTTTCAAACACTTGCAGAGTTATGTGTCACAGTCTAGACATCTATAAAATCTTTTTGTCTTACGTAATGACCAGATATGCATAACAAACACAGACTGGAAAGGAAAAAGAAATGTAACATTATAATAATGGAAAATCACTTCCTAGATTCTTATGAAGAACAATATTTCAATAATTTAGGTTTTTTTACAGGTGCTACAATTCTCAGAGGAAAAAAAGCAGACAGGTATCTTCCTTACACAGACTTTTGCTGTAAAGAAAGTATCAGACTCAGGAAATTGCAGATTTGGTCACTAATTTATTTATTCCCTTTCTTGTTACTTACCTGCAAAAAAAATATGTGAGCTCAAATGATTAATTTTCTTCCAAGTATCAAGGAAAAACTTCTTGAGTATGGATCTAAGTTTCTCTGTGAGGGTCTGGTATGTGCCTGCGCACCAGAAAAGAGACTTGACCTGCGTGTTAGTTGTATTCTGGTTAGGTAGTGCCATAGAGATGGTGGAAGATATTTTTAATTTCCCTACAATGATCTGTGCCCCAAGCATGTACAAAGCCTAAAGAGGAATTTCCCCAAAACTCTCCAGGGCATGTTTTGCTTCATAAAAGTAATAAATTCTGTCTCAATCTAAGTGATTTTGCTCACAAAACGAAATGTCCCATTAAGGACAGTCCATTTGGGTAAAAACAATGGAGAATGGTGGAAAAGAGCACGGCAAATATGAAAACAAAGACAAAAGCTCCCAAATTCCCAGGCTGTAATTCCACAGCATGAATAACTCTTCCCCCAGACTCAGTGTTATGAACTAATTCTACACTATTCGTATTTCCCATGTAATCCTAAATCAACTTTCATAATAATTTACACTATGAATGGTAGTTCTTATACATTGTCTTTTCACTCTCCTCATTTCCAAGGCCGTAGAAGCAAGGATGTCCATTAGATCTGACAAACATTGAAGGATGTAAACAGAGACCCATACTCAAAAATAAATTCTACTCTAAGGTTTCAATATTAAGTTGACATGTTTTATGGTACTTGTTTTTGGATTAGGAAATCTAAATATCCATTATCTTGATTTCCTGGAGATAAATTAGTACTGTGTCCTAAGATCAGTGTCTGTTTGCTACAGTGTATGTCTTGCTAGAGGTAAACAGGGCCAATTATGTCCTTCAGCTCTTGAATATGCAGTCAAAATGTGTGCTGAAAGAGTTAACAGTGAAATATTTTTATGAAACAACCTTGATTCTAGGATTGTTACTGCAATAGATGGATCGGAGTACCTCTTGCTTGAGAAAGATTCTTACAGGCCTTGAAGGGATCACTGAAATAGAAATAGGATACTTCTGAAGATAAGAAACAGGAAAAAGAATTGAGGATGCCTATTTTCTGTGCACTGTAGGACCATAGAATGGTCCTTCTGAGCATTTCTTGGTAAATGGTGGAAAAATGACTACATCTATTCTGATAGCAGCACCTGGGTATGTCAGGCCTGTTTGGAATGCGTATAGTTTCATTGTCTTTAGTTGCAGCTGAGGACCCTTAGCTTTTCTAAGTCATACTCAGAGGTTAGAGTTATGACACTGAAAATCAGAAGCTGCTTTCAAATTGACTGAACTTACTCTTTCTTTACCTTAAGTGATTCACTTTCATAAAATGGACTGTCAAAGAATTATAATTCTTTGATTATAAAATGCTCTGCAAATGTTTCAGTTCATTTAATCCGGATATATCAAAATGTCCCTGTGTTGGTACATCCACTGGTGGTCGTCTTCACACTTTTTAAAAGGAAACATTTAAATTTTAGGAAAGCAGACGTGAGTCTTCTGAGGGATCTCAGTAACTGATGTACTAAAACGTTTTTTTTGGGTAGCTGCTAACTGAGAGAAGAGACAAGAGTGAGAGTGAATTGGTTTAGCAGCTTGAAGACAGATTACAACACTGCGGGAATATATGGCCCAGCAGGAAGGCTTTCTCTCTCTGCCACTGTAAATAGTCATGCGTTTCTGTTGGCAAGAGCTAAAAGAAGATGAATGACATGAGTGGTGGTGGCTCGGGGAAAATCCAGTCTTCAGAGCTGTTTTATTTGTGTAACTTCTGTGTGGCCGTGACACTTATGATACGTAATCATGAAAGGAAGATGTCGTATCTTGCTGTGAATAAGTAGTAGGTCAGATAATATCAAGGTTCATGTGTCACTGAATGAGAACTTACTATGTCAGGACTGTTCATGCTGTTACAGCCAAAATGTGACATCAGTGTTTCAGTTATGAACCCTGTTAAGGCAAAGTTTTAAAATGTTCCATTAATTTGTGACTCATGCATAATGTCATAAATTTATCGTCTACTTACAGTAATTTTTAGTTTTTCCTAATGTGAAAATCATTTATTTCTTTTTATCAAAATGCAAAATGAATTACTGAGCCGGGGGGAGGGGACGAGTGAAAATAATGACACACTGTTAGAGCTAAGTCCAAAATGCGTTTGAGCAGGGAGGGAGGGAATATTGAAAGGGACTTGTTTTTGCTCAACGTGGACAACTGGGCCTGGGTCATTGATCTTCTGCCCCAGTGCAATTGCATATTGAGGCAGGTGGGAAATTACAGCATTACAGAGCTCTGCTGCCCTGTGCAGCTCTTCCATTCTTGAATATTTCCATAGAAATCATAAAGCAGTGGAATAAGCTGGAGAAGGTCTACCATATATGCTGGTCTCAGTATAAATTAGAGCATCAGCAGTGTTGTGCAGGGCCAGAGCGTCCTCCCCGCACACAGACCTGTACCATGGTCCTGTCCTCAGTCAGTGACCCTGTGTCTAACAGTGTTCAAGCGTCCCTGATGTGTAGGAAATCCTGTTCCTGCTCAGCATCACAGTAACTGTGCTCTGCCCTCCGACACGAAAAAATGGAGAGAGAATTAAGTTATTGGTACTTGGAGGAAAATAGCTGTATTTTTAAAAGTGTTCAACTGACAGATATAGCCATTTTAGTCTCTGTAAGGAATGAGGGATACTTGGAGGCAGGATGTATGGCAGAATTCATAAATACCCAACAGCTGTAACAACCTACTAGATGGATGAGCTCACGCCAAACTGCAAAACGGGGGAAATAATGCCATTGCTTTTTAAGATGCAAAAATGAATTTATGAGCATTGCTCTGAAAAAAAGTAGAGCTCTGAATATTCCTGTTTGATGTCAGTTAACAGAAAATCTCTACTGAAATCCTAAAGCATGCACACTTAACAAAACTTCTCACTTGCAGCAGTAGCAGAGAATTCAGAAAGAAATTCTTTATGCCTGACTATGCATTTCTGCAGTGAATAGAGATGGGATTAGAATTGCGGCTCATGTGTTTCTGTACATTTCTTTAAGGCAGGTATGGAAGTCTTGTTAATACAATTTCATCATTCTTGCATGATGAATTAGAGGGAAAAAAAGAAACAGCATTATAGCGCAAAATATGCTAAGCTGTAAAAAGAAATATATGAAAAAATGTATAGGCTTTATGCAGAATCCTAATGAAATTAGTAATTTCACTAGTTCTAAGTATATTTGTTTGATTCATGCATTATTCATCCAAATACATTTTAGTGACTCAGGTCATTAACTTTGACATATATATGCATATTTAAGCACTTTTAGTAAGGATATAAAACTTTTCTATATTTCCATGGAGTCAGTTAACACTACACAAGTCAAGATATATGTATTTATTTTGTCTCCTTAGTTATGGTGGTAGTGTTATCGGAGTAGTCCAAAGTCATGACTGAGTCTCATCCTTTCTTTATGCTGTCTTTAATTTCTCTGGTATGTTCTTTCTGAATTGCTCTGTAAGTACTAGATGACTCTTCAGTATTTTTCAAGTGTCTTATAATGCATGCTGGCTATACATTTTGAGCTTTTCTCCGTAATTATGCCTACTTTATGTAGGGATATGTTCAGTCTTTAAAAGTTTAAGGTCCCTGATAAATTGTACTGTAGCCGAGGACCCTTCAGAGGGTAAACAGGAGGATCATACGGCTCTGTTGTGTGGTCTTGTCAAAATGTGGAGTTCAGTGGCAGAAGCTGGGGACTGTTTTCTGCAGGGACACAGCTGGCTCCGCCGCTTGCCCGCTCTGGTATCCCCAGCTTAAGCCTGTGTGTGCCGTGTCAGAAGAGTGACAGGTGAGGGAAGGTAGCGCAGCCATCTCTTGTAAAATATACGATAACTATTCCTCTTGACACTCGATACGCTGCTTTTAGTTCCTGAGGAAAACGAGCGTCCGTCCATACGTTCCTGCGAACCGATCCCTTTCGGGAGTTATAAAATAGTCATCCAGATGGCACCAAGCGCTTACGCAGAAGCCGAGGCTTAAGTCGGTCACAGACAGAAGTCCCCAAGACTTGCTTACTAAACAGATAGTTGGAATGTTGGCTCCTAGGTCTGGTTAAATCGAGCCGAAGGAAGCTGGCGCACAAGTGCGGCGTGGAGGCGGCTGCGGGAGGAAGCTGCAGATTCAGGCCCGGGCAAGCTCCACCGACACTTTTGGCTCTCCCCTCCCTAAACAAACATCAGCAACAGATTACACAGCTTTCCCCTCGGAGCTTTGGCAGTTATTCGTGTAAAGCTAAAATTCACTTTCGGCAGTGTTGCCTAGGAATCTCACAAATCCATTTAATGCACTACTTTGGTCATGGTGTAATTATTTGGCATTCATATGGAACTCCGAAGAGGAGGTGTTTGGTATCCCGGCTTTCTTGCTGTTGTAAAGGGCAGCAGTATTTCAAATGATTCTTCATGAAAAATCATGTGCCAGTTTTTGCTTATCTTAACTTCTACACATGATTCCTTTCTTGTCTCACAGTGAAAAAATAAGTCATTGGAATAACTTGTATTACATAAGAAGGGGACACACACCCCCATTATTAAGCTTCTCGACTAATATTATCCTCTCTTTTCATGCAATGACATAAAGGAGAGCAATTCTAGTTAACTAAAGAAAGTATAGACAGAAAAATATATTTTCATTCTAAATATCTTCATATACATCCTGCTAAGAAAAACCTGAATTTTGTCTACTTGAACTTTTCTAATGGAGGTGTATTAATTTCATGAAAATACTGTTCAGTTGTTTTGCATGAGATATAGTGATCTTTAACTCTCACAATATAACTTACAAATATTCTCTTTTTTAAAAAATTGGGTTTAAGTGTGGAAGCAGATCCTATTATGATTACCCTTTAGTGAAAGAGAAGATGTTTTAGCAGTTTCAGTCTTGTTTTTCATCTTCTTTATGCAGTAATACTGATACCGAAGGCACAAGTGAAGACTGATAATTTAGCCTCACAGAAAATTTGTTTTTCAAAAATTCACAGTCTGCTAAATTAGCATGAATGTGATTTATATGTCCTTCATTAGAAGAATGATTTGAGAATATTCCCATATGCAGTAGACTTCAACGTAAAAAATAATCTCAAATTGCTCCTCAGAATTTTAAAGGAAACTTTTTTCACTTAGAAAATAAACCCATGTCTATTAAAAGTCCTAGGTTCATAAAGTGTGAACTTCTGTAAAATTACTCTTTCAACTTCCCTTTGAAATAATTGTCTCTGAAGCAAAGTAGATTTCAAGTTAAGTTACCAGAGAGAACTACAGAAATGACCAAACCCAAAGCATAATGAGATCGGTGAGGAACATATTTTCTGCTTGCTTCAGCAATAAATTATCGGGAAAATGTAGGTGATCATGTTTTCTGGCAGACTGAAATACTATTGCTAAATGCTATGTCCTTTCCCACAGAAGTAAATGGGTTGGCAGCAGTTTTGAAAGCAAAATCATGGCCTATTCCACTTTGCGCTCCCAGGCAAAACAGTTTGATTGCTGCCGTAGCAATAAGAGGCCAAACATAGGGTACAAATCTTTCAACTTGCCATCTCAACCTACTTCAGTAAGGATGTGAATGAGACCATGTCATGTTTGGACATGCTGAAGATAGAGGTATTTGAGATAAGTGGTAGTCTAATTTCCCTCACTAACTGGTAATACAATAAGAAGTTAGTTATCCATCTGTGATTTCCTGTGCCATTTTTCCCATTCTAGCAAAATTTGGTAACAGTGAGGTGTGTCTGCTAGGCTCTGTGGGTTTTTGTGTGGATGGTGATGGAAAGTCTTGTGGACAAGAAGAAGAAACCATCATAATCATATCTTGAGATCTCTCTTTTCCTCACCCTCCTGTTCAGGCTTCAAGGTAGGGCAGTAGGACAGTTGCAGCAAGTAAACTGGCTTGAAGATATCTGGGCAACCAACACTGCAGCCATCTTGACTGCGGGGAAGGTATTGATATTTCAGCTCCTTTGCTTGCTCAGAGTAATAGCCTGTCCTTACATGAAAGGAAGCTGCTGTGCTTTGTATTTGTATCTAGAAAGGTGTTGATAACACACCAGTGTTTTGGCTGTTGCTGAGCAGGGCTTACAGCATCAAGGCTGTCTCCCATCAAAGGCCATTAGGCTGGGGGTGGGGAGGAGCTTGGGAGGTGACACAGCCAGGACATCTGACATAAACTGGCCAAAGGGCTGTTCCACACCATATGATGTGCTCAGCAATAGAAGTGAAGAGAAAGGGGAGTCGGGAGGACATTTGTTGTTAAGGTGTTTGCCCTCAATATGGTACAAACAGGCCAATATCCTCAAAATAGGATAGAAGGATCACAGTGACAATCATGACCTGCACAGTAGAACTTGTCATCTGGTAACAACTCCAGATAAGTCGATGAATTTAAGACCTAAATGAACTGCATCTTGATGCATCCTGTCTGGGATGCTGGGACATCCTTGCATGAGTGCAGCCACAGCTGTACCATCCATCCCACGAGCGGTATTTGGATGGCTGGGGAATGCTCTTCAAACCAGTTAGGCTGCAGCTCTTCACCGTGATCACACATTGTGTTATGTCAGGAATTTGGAAATCCATGGTCACGTTTTACCTGGCTATTGATTTGTGTGATTCTGTGCTGGTCTATTTGTGGGTTTTACAGAGGTATCATTGTATATATAATTCATCAGTGTGACAGCTTTTCTTTATCCTGGTGAGAACTGTGCGTTGAAGAACTAGGTCAAGCCTCTGCAGTGGGAATTGCCCACCAATTAGTTTGTAAAAAAGGGTTAAGTGTTGACATTGTTTCAGTAGATCTGTACCTTTCTTTTTATAAACATACTGTTTCCAAATTTCTTAGACAAATCATGTCTACTATAGCTGAGTCTTTTTAAAGTAGCAAGCTTTATCGTTATAAAAGCTTGCATAGTCAAATAGTTAAAAAAGGACCTATTCTTACACTAGCAGGAGATGTTTCTGCATTACCTAATTTAGGTTTTGTCTCTGTCTTTGCTTGACTTGTCTCACTAAACTACATACACTTTCTCCCTGTCTAGTAGCATTTATTCCATAAAAATTGAGGTCATGTGTTTGCTGGAATTCACAGTGAGGAAAAAAAATGGATGAGAGTAGTTTGAGTATAGAACACAGAAACCAGTGTATAAGGGTCTATAATAAAA
The DNA here is from genome assembly GCF_964289735.1 of Phaethon aethereus. Lineage (NCBI taxonomy): Eukaryota > Metazoa > Chordata > Aves > Phaethontiformes > Phaethontidae > Phaethon > Phaethon aethereus. Next base: position 33,805,192 of record NC_138576.1, read on the forward strand.
TATTTTTAATGCCTTAGGTATATCTGCCTTATTATTGTTGGCATTTGTATTATATTTCTAATTTGTGTTGAAAAGGAAAGGTTGCTGTGCTTAGAAACTCGTTCAGCAACACTACCTATGAGTACATAAGGCAGCTGTCTAGCCTTCTGCTTCAAAAACCATGAGCTGTGTTTCGGAGCAACTTTCAGAATACCAAAAATATACTCACTTGTCTAATATCTTACTCTTGTAGCATCAGCCATAAGCTTCCAGAGGAAGTAACACAAATAACAACTTTAAGTAACTTCACGCTTCCACTTCAGCTGGGATTTTTTTGTTTGTTTTGTTTTAATTCACCAAGAGGTCACAATAAAAGCTTTGCTTTTGTTCAGGGTGTGTTTCTAGGCAGTTACTCTGAGCTATTAAATTTATGAACCAAGTCTCCACCATGTCTATGTGGATGCTTGTCGTGATGTATCAGGCATTTAAAAATGTTTTTGTACCTGCAGGGTTGCAAGCCTGGATTTTAGCCCTTCTGTAATAAGTAGCTTCTGATAGCTACGTGCCAGCTAATATTGATAGCTTTAAATTGATTTATTTTTTTTTTTAATTGATAGCTTATGAATTGATAGCTTTAAACTGGATTTAATTGATAGCTTTAAATAAAAAAAAAAAGGATAAAGCTTATGAAACTTAAAACAGCTTAACTGGCTGAACTGGTACTGATTTTTCTATCACTTCCAAACACATTTTTCTTCTACCATTTCAAGTTTAATAATTCTTATTAGCTTTTCTCTCCTGATACTTGCAAAAAATATTAGCTGTTAAGTATTGAAAAGTTAATTCCTACAGATGTTTTCAAGGGCATGCAAGTTCTTTTAAAAGCTCACTTAATCTACCGTAGCATTTTTTAACCTGTCATTTTTCCTGTGTTCCCTTGACTAAAGCTTATTCTAAGTTTTGATGATATTTTGTTTAAATATCTGTCAGTATGTGCTTCATAGCATGCTTGCGTTTTCTTTATCTGGCTTCACAATCAGCAACTTTTCCCTTGCCAACACACCCCTTTATGGTTTACCTCTTATAAAGGAATTCCCAAGTTTCTGCTCTTAACTTCATTTTCAAAGTTTTGTACAACCCTTTTGTGCCTGCCTGTGCATCATGTTTCATCTCTTCTCATAGCCATCCTCACTCATCGTCATAGATTTTCTGAGTTTCAGATGCACCTGAACCAGCTTACTGACTTTTATTTCTTCAAGCTACATGCTAATGTTTGAGACATTTCCATTTCACGTTCCTCAAGCTCCTTCGGGCACGTAACTCCAAGGGGCTTGCCTGGTCCATGACAGGTACAAGCCCTAAAGACTGCATGTTGGTTTAGTTCGCTTCCCCATGAAGTAGGTAGAACGCTACCACCTTCCAACCTCAAAGGTGGCCTGGCAGAGTCAAGAAAATTGCATGCATATTGGGGCATCTGTAAGGATGCATTCTATTACCCTGCCAGACTGATGCCACAGGAATAGACTGTTCTTATATCTCACTTTGCCTTGTGCTATTGCTACACCTCCTTTTGCTCATCACCTTACCCATCCTTTTGCCAGTGCAAGACTATCAGGGTGACACATAGTGAATCATTTTAATTACTCTGGATGTTCTTTACCTGGGGAGATGGTACATGTGAAATAGATTGCCTTCTAATATAAGTGTTTTCAACACAATCGACAGCATACGTATACATTCAGTCTATATTCTGTCCCTTTATGTCTGTGGTGGTGGGCGCTTTTAGTGGGTTTGTCTACCCACTGTGCCGTCCATGATTTGAGGGACTCAAGAATCTGATCTTTGATCTCCAAAGAGAGGTCTCCAGAAGTTAGATAGGGATAAGACCTAAGTAACTACTTTCATTTGCCTTCCTACAAATATGTACTTCTTTTATGTGCTAAACTGTTACATTCATTGCCAAGTTTTATAGGAGTCCAACAGGGGATGTTTTATTCACCCCTTTAGACAGATTTCACTGTAGAGAAGTTTTCTTTTTCATTCCTCCTGCAGGTTTCATCTTCAGTTGTTTTTCCAGGATCTCATTCAGTGAATGCTGAACAGGGATACCATTGCCCAGTTATTACAGTTCTACAGCTGTGTTACTTAACGTGGCCCATGTTGTCCTATCACTTTTTAAACCGAAGATCCCACTGAAGTTAGTGTGAACTTTTACCTCAGTTTCAATGTCAGGATGTGGCTCCTTGTACAGGGTAGTCCTCCCTGCCTAGTTACCAATTGTAAGCTGCTCTCCTCCCTTTCCTCGAAGATAAACCTCCTTATCTGGTTCCTTTTTCTTGACAATAATATTGTAGGGAGAAGAAAAAGAATAAAAGTAGGTCTTAGACAAAAATGTTGGCTATTAATTATCATTATTGTGCAGTTACATTCTTGTGTAATTCCTGTCCCCTTGGAGCCTTATTGTACAGATATGTGAGGCTAAATATTTCCTCCTCCATAAAACAGACATTACAGTTTTTCATCTCATTCCACTGCATAAAGTTGTCACTAGAAATGAAATATTAACAAAATAAAACCCCACCTCTTCCTGAATTCCCAGAATTTCTCTGCAAAGGTAGAATATTACTAACAGTTGGACAGACAGAATTCTCTGCAAGTTCCAAACTACCTTGAGGAAAAAGTAGAGAAGGTTTACAGAGGTCATGTTCACATACTGCTTTATGGGTTTGTGCACATACAAGCTACATAATTTGCACTGTCATTTCATCAGTTTACCGTGATTTATTTGTTGGACACAACATTGTCATGCATATTCTAGTTCCAGAAGTTTTGAGGGAAAGAGGGAAATGGTGCACATCAGTTTTGTAAAAGATCCTAAACCTTATCTTGTTTACATTATAAACTGAAGTGAAAGGAAAAATATCCTATAGTGAAATACATCTGAGGTACTCTTGTAACTTCAGTGTTTGAAAGTAGAGAAATAATAGAAATAGAAAAACTCTTGAACCAACTATTTTTGTTTAAAACTGAAGCCAGACTTCATTCTAATCAACTAAAACATCACTTGAAGATATATGAGCTAGCAGCTTTGTATGCCCGCTTACTTTCTCGAGTTTATCTTGGGAATTAGAGATCATAGATTAATTTTTTAAGTCTTTTTTGGAAATCTGGCACTTTTTAAAATCATGATTCTCAGAGGGCCTTAGTTTACTGTTGTTGGGGCAATAAATATGTGTAATTGATTCTAAATAAGGAGTTCAGACTTTGACCAAAGATAAGCAATACCTGAGTCTGAGTAATTTAAATGGTTAAGAATTTAATATTTTAATATTTCAAACTCTTAAATAAACTAAAGTTCTTTAATTTTGTGATACGCTGTAAAAATATGCATTATTACATTCAAGACTTTTTTTTTTTAATTATACAAAGTAGAGCTGTTCACTGTTCCTTGATGATTACATTGAAACTGATTTCATATTTCTTGTTCCTATAATGGAAATTGGATAGCTTCCTTGAAGTATTTTTTTTTTAATTGTGTTCCAAGGTGACTCATAAAGTAAAGGGGGGTGGGGGAGGCACTGTTCTAAGTACAGAACTGTTCTTTGAAGGTTTTATGATTCAGATATAAAATTAAAGCCCCAAAGTGTCGAAAACAGTCTGTGGTTCTGTCCATGACTGCGAAGGCACTGAGTGCAGAAGGAAGGCTCACAAGTCGAGGGTGTATCCAGAGCACCCAAAGCTCCTGCGCCTGGTCAGGGGAGAGGGCGAGCGAGCAGTGGCTCTGGAGGGTTTTGCAAAGCCGAGCCAGGCACAGAGAGGAAGCTGCACAGGGCTGGTTCTTACAATACAGCGAGCATAAGGCCGCCTGCTATATTTAGTCCCCTTTCCCTCCCCTCCCTTCCCTTCTCCTCCCCCTTCAGTGCCTATATTTGAATCTGAGTTGTAGAGTTAGTTGTCACTCATTTAACACAACTTTTTTTTTTTTATGGCATCCTACCTTAACAAGATAAATCACTTTTCACGTAACACCGTAGTTAAATATAACTATGCTTAAGTAGTGCTGTCTTACCTCTTCTTTGCCAAATTATTCAGCCTTTATGTGGAGGAATGTGATTAATATGTTAATAAATAATAAAATAATAATAAAAATGTTTGCATCTTTTCTCGCACCTGAATATAACTTTATCCTGAAAGAAGTTATTATGAATGGTCTACTTTTATTATTAGAAATAAATGCTTTGTCTTGACACCTGGCTCTTTGGCTTAGTCTTATATATAATAATAGAGCATGAAAATAACACTGAATGTTATATTTGTTTAATGTTTGTACTTTCAGGGTTTGCCAGGGCTGGAGGGTCCTCAAGGTCCACCTGGCAAAGAAGGTCAAAGGGTGAGTAAACTTGGTGAACAACTGCTGAGCGTGCTAACTGACCTTGATGTACGACTACTTTCTAAGCGCTAATAAAAAATGGAAAGGTAGCAGCTGCATATGAAGCATGCTGACAACAAACCAAGCTTTGACATTTGAGGTTTCCCTTCAGTTGAAGGAGATTTAACAATTTCAACCATCTGAAGTGTTTTAATGAGTGGCAGCACAGATGTAGATATTGACGTTTGTGCAACATATCTCTGCTGTAATTTTAAGTGAAAGAATATTAAAAATGCTCAGAAGATTTCATTTTATTGTGGGGATAGACCATACCTCACTACGCCTAATGTATAAAAAATACGAATTTAGGGTCATTATCTATTAACGGAAACCGGTACTAGTGACCCAGGTTTTGTTCTAGATGCCATTCTGCAAGTGTAAGAGCCTAACATATATATACAAAGAAGAGATACAGTAAGGGGGGCAGGGGGAGAGATTTTGCCCAAGACATTAAATAAACCTTTGGTTATTCTGAATTTTAATATAATGAAGTAACTGACTGACTGGCTTCTCTGTGTTGTGTTTTTATTTTCCCTGACTTACTGAATTTGGTAGCTCAGTAGAACAGATAATGAATATTTATGATTTTGTTATCACAAGAAATAATTCAGTTTTGAGAGTTTATAATCTAGTCTGCTCCTAAAAGTTTGTGAAGATACTTAGACTCAAACATTTCAGTATTTTTATGGATTAAATTATGCCAAATTTGTGGTTTTGTAGTTGAGTGTCTCCAATAATTATTGGCTTGTTTAGGCATCTTGATATTTAGTGTCTCAGTTAAATTATCTGAAGTGGAAGGATTTAGTATTATTTACCATTGATGTTAGTCAACTACAGTGAGTTCTTAAAGGCCAGTTTAATAATTCCAATAATAGCAATAATAATAACAGATGGCCAGTTTTTGAACAAAGAGAGTAATGGTGTGCAGGCCCCAAAGCTATTTTTTGTATTGTTTTTTAAGTTACGAAAGTATTACTAAATTTCACTTTAGTTGAACATGAACATTTGAAAGCTGAGATAAATTACTTAAGTTTCACAGTAAGGATTGAGAACCCATTCAGAAAAAGTAAATGTAGTAAGGGAGAACCAAAAGTTACGTGGTGAATATGCTATTAAAGTGTATTTAATAGCATATTAACATGCTATTAAGAATTTTATAATTACTATGACTCTTACTGTTATGAAATTAAATATCCAGTATACTGAAAAGCTATGGATATCCAGTTTTAGCATATTTTAGAGTGTTCTTCTATGGAGTATTGAATCCGCAGAAACACACAGTTTATTACTTCTCCTTTAGGAACAGTTATAATTATGGCTGTGTTTTAAAGACATCACTCTTTGAACTCCTTGATTTTTTGAGCAAAGATTTAGAGTTAACACACTGTATTATATATAGTGGTAGATAAACGCTTTTGGAAATTTTTTTTTTTTGCAGTGGGAATTAGGGGGTTGACACTTTCATCATGGGTATTTCCTATTCGCACATAAAATTGAACTGCTGTCTCACTCCAATATCTATAAAAACAGGAGCACTGATTGTTTTATAATCTTGGCCACGCACACAGTTGCCTAGAGCCAAACAATGGGAAAGCAGACTGCAGAGCCTCAGCATCTGTCTTTATCTTTCTACCAGTGAGATGCCTACAACAATACTCTCTTTGCTGGTCACCCCACCCAAGCATTAATAATATTGTGCAATCTTAATTCAACTCCCATGTGCATTTGCATTTCCAAAACATTTAATTACACAATAACATACTGTTTGTAACAAGATCTCGGCCCAGTTTAATGACAAACAGGACAGTGCACGTCTAATGGTTATTAAATATTTCTTTTTATTTAATTATAGATGTCGTGTTCCTCTGTTCTGCTTCTAGCAGATCCTCCAAATCTTTCGCATTATATGAAGCTATTGATTTTATCACGGACTGTCTTCAACATATTGTTCAGACCTAAAAATGATATTGTGCCCATTTTGGAGACTGGAACTGTAACATGGTAGGAAAAAAAAAACCACTCCAAAACATTTGAAAATATCTATTGAATTTGGATGCCACACTTGGAGAACCTGAATTTTTTTTAAACTTTCCATTCACTTTGTACTTGTTGTATTCAAAGTTTTAATTCCCACTTAGCTCAATAGCATTTTTAAGCGTTCAACTTAAGTTTAAGTTTTCAACTCTGTTGAAAATTAGGCTTAGATTAACAAGAAGTGAGAGGAGAATCATTAAATGTATAAGTTAGAAACATCTTGGCACACATTAAAGCAAGATATAAGGAACTGAGGAAAATTGAGTGTTAATGGTGATACTGTCAAAAACTCCGAGAAACATGCAGAAGGCTCGTGTTAGAGGTAGTGACTTAGGTAAGCAACAGCACAAAATGAGATAGAGAGGGAAGAAAAAAAGCCATGCCCGTGGATTCCTTCCTTGTTTGAACTGGCTTGAGCCATACATTTTCATTTTCAGAGTGTTTTAAGTAGGATTTTATTGTATCATCCAAGATCATAATTTAATATTAGAACTACTAAGAAATACCAAAGGTGAGACCCTGTCCCAGAGTGGGCACCTGTCTCCCTGTGTTCACTATAGAGGGAACTGGGACAAATATACCTCTATTAAGAGGAAAAAGCATGGGTAGTTGTATTTCTTTCACCTCTCAGGAACAATCTGCATTAAAAATTGCGTAGTAAAAATGCGCATAAAAATTATTACAGAAATAGAATTAGTATAATTATATATAATTTTATAATTATAATAAACATAAGATTAACTGAATTGTAGATTTTTAGTTCACAGTTATGCCAACCTTAAAATACATATTGACATATATGTGAAATTGGCTTACAAGCGCAAATTTACGACATCACTGAAATAGATGATGACTGCGGGTTATTTATTTCAAGAGCAAAGGGGGATCAATACATTATTTCAAATAATGTCATAATAGCTTTTGTCCAATGGATACACTGTAAATAGAGTTTACGTAGTATCATTTGAGCCAACACGTGATTACTAATATAGTAAATATGTCACTTGCTGTGGCTTGGTGATCTGATGCATTACTACTATATGATCATGCTGGGATATGGTCTTGCTCCCACGTCAGAGAGCAGGTTAAGTTCTGACATGCTTAAATGATGGTACGCAAATAAGTCAGCCGTGGAACTTGTTGACAGAAGTGTGTGAAATGTCTTCTGTCCGAGTTGGTCTCCCTGGACGCTTTCCAGATAGGCCAAAGGAAAAAGGGTTTGCAGAAAACAGCGTACACTAATGTGATATGTTTTACAGAAATATGCTGTAGGGATGTCGTGCTTTAATCACAGCTGGCAACTAAGCACCACAGCTGTTCGCTCACTCCTCCCCCATGATGTTAGGACGGGGAGGAGAATCAAAAAGAAAAACAGATAACACTCATGGGTTAAGGTAAAGACGGTTTAATAGGACAGCAAAGGAAGCTAGAATTATAATAACAACAACAACAAGAAGAATATACAAAATAAGTGATGGCCAGTACAATTTCTTACCACCCGCTGACTGATGCCCAGCCAGTTCCCGAGCCACAGTTGCCACCCCTCAGCCAACTTCCTTCAGTTTATATACTGTGCATGACGTCATATGGTATGGAATATCCCTTTGGCCAGTTTGGGTCAGGTTCTTGGCTGTGTCCCTTCCCTGCTTCCTATGCACCTTCTCGCTGACAGAGCATGGGAAGCTGAAAAGTCCTTGACTTAGTATAAGCACTACTTAGCAATAACTAAAACATCAGTGTGTGTTATCAATATTATTCTCATACTAAATCCAAAACAGCACTATACCAGCTACTAGGAAGAAAAGTAACTCTATCCCAGCCAAAACCAGGACAAGGGAGATATTCAGAATGAGAGAGGTGAAACCCTGAAAGCTCTTTGACTACATCTGTGCAGCATCAAAGGATCCTGTATCAGGATGCATGCTCTATTTTTTGGCTTTGCTTAACAGAAAACTCCAAACTCACTAAAACTTTGAAGTAGTGCTGTCATGGAGAAGAACTAGTGCAATGATAAATAAAAATTGGATTCTTATGCATAGTACTTCTTTCATACTGGTATAGTAGCAAAATGCATAAATACTTCTTTTCTGAATAAAAAACCACATTAATAGTCTAGCATTTAGCAAGCATATTAGTTACATTTATATGAGTAAACTCGTTAGTTCCCATTCTTTCTCCACTTATTGTGACATCTTTTCTTTTCATCTCCTTTGTTATGTCTTCTCATTCTGCATATAGCTGGTGTATGCAGGAAAAGAGAGGAACCTTCATGAGTGATGAGGTAGTTTTAGATTTACCTAGCTTGTTTCCTTTGCAGAGCAATGAAAAAGGAGGAACAGTTGTGAGCTAAAGCAAAGCAATTGGCATTCTGTTTACTACCTGTAAATGTTTCTGTATCTACATGAAAAGAAACTACTTAGCATTTGTTGTAGCTCTACCAAAAAAAATATGTTCAGTAATTCATCATACATGGTGCATCCCTATTTAGGGTGTTACTTAGAAGAAGAAAGTAATGATTACAGCAGAAGAAATAGCGGCTACATCATAAACTGGCCATATCTAGAGACCACACGGTGAACTTATTTCTGATTCTTCAACCAACAGGTGACACATACCATACTCATTTACAGGTCTTTTTTGTTGGGCAATCTCTTGAGTGAAATTTGTTAAATTTTATACAAACAAGTAGTGCCATTATGTTTTTCCTTTTGTCATGGTACCCACTTTCACTTACATGTGTAAGCCAGCATTGTGCTTCCTGTGGGTGCAAGGAGTCCTCAAACCTTCGTTGTTCTTACAAAAAGGCTAGTTTTTCTTCTTGCTCTACCGCTGGTGACTAGTATAGTTTTTTATTTTAGTGAAGTGTTTTATGTTAGACATGAGGCCTTCCTAGATGAGAACTTTTCTTTTACTTCTGGTCACTGGGAGAAGTGAGTCAGGAGAGACAGCTACTCATTCCCTTTTCCTTATTCCTGCATGAGAGATGTTAGACCGTTCTGTGGGTATTAGCTTCACACATAATTTTTCAGTGTCCCTCTTGTTTGCTTCAGGCATTCAGAGCAGCATGTTACTGCTGCAGCAACTTGATACTATTACACCAGTGCTCAGAGTGACATCAGGAGCTTTAGAAGGTAATCAGATGTTACTCAGAAAAGTCCCTGGTCCAATATTACTGACCAACAAAAAATAGAAAGATTGGGTGCTAACCTATCTTTGCATGGAATTTAAACCACAGTGGACAGCTACGCCATCTTTCTGGCTTCCTGCGCTATGCAGGACTTTATTTTTCTTAATATTCCTGCACTTGAATTAAGTATATCTTTCAGAGAAGTACAGCTTCCACCTGAAAGACATCAACAGCAGAGATTTCACAAGTCTCCTTGATTTCTTTGTTCCAGTGTTTCTTGTCAATCCCACATTTCAAAATGTGCTTTTTATTTTACACTTGGGCTTAAGCCTCCAACAACTGTTTTTTTGAATGTCTGCTTTACATTAAAGAGTTTTTTAAAGTTTTTTCTCTGTAATCAATTCACCATTCCCTCTATTTTTGAGAAAATTCAGCTAAGATCCTTCAGTTCCCCATGTTAATAATTTTCTAAAGTCTTTAAATAATTTTGTCATGTTGCTGTACTTTCTAAAAATTTCTACTGCTTATAATTATAGACTGCACAGAATTTTCCAGACTCTGCCTTTACTATGTTAAATGCAGTGAAGTGAAGTTTATATTTCCAAAATATAGTTCTGAAGATTTTGGAACTTAATGATTAATTTCAGTTGGATATCTTTGTAGCAGGAGTTTTCCCTGCACTTGATGCATTTTTTATAAATTTTTTTTTCTGAAAATTATTTATTTTTTGAGATAATGTTTTAGTGAATTCCCAGAATTCTCTTAATACAAAGCCTCAAAGCAACTTTGTTAGGCAGCTATACTGTGAAATCCAGAAATGGTCATTTTTCATTCTCGCTTGGTCTATAGAAAAGCCAGGCCTAGCATGCAGCTAACATGCACAGCAGGTTGTGCGGCAGTTTTTGCTTCTTTGAGATCTTCTTCATATCTTCTTGAGTGACTGGGCACTTCTTCTGGGATTTGGACACTTCTGGGAAACCTCTGAGGAAACTGAGGGTGCCTGCTGCTGCCAGGTATGGCTAAGGTAAGGGTAGCTCTAGCAGCTTCTAAAGAACTCCATCAGCAGCGCTTGATCAGAGTGCCTGCAGCCTTTCTTCCAGCTGACCCCTGATTGAGGAGGGTCAAGCACACTTTTAGCCCAGGCCAGGAAGAGGACTACATAACAGCCAGGCAATGCAGCAGTTCGTGCAGCGGTAACAGAAGCAGCTAACAGGTATGGAGCAGTTTCCACAGCAGTTCACACAGAGAAACACACACAGAATCACTAAGGTTGGAAAGGACCTTCAAGATCATCAAGTCCAACCATTAACCCAACGCCACCATGGACCCTAAGCCATGTCCCAAAGTGCCACAACCACACGTTTTTTGAACACTTCCAGAGATGGTGACTCTACCACCTCCCTGGGCAGCCTGTTCCAATGCTCGACCACATGCAGAAGGCCACAAAGAGGTCAGCAAACTTTCTTTGTCCACCATACACATCCTTAAAGATGATCATCACAAGACACAGGACTCGGGTGCTACTGAAGTAACTGTTGTCCAACTTTTGCACCAGCTTCAAATGGAGGACACAGCTCTGTAAGTCCATGGGGCCTGATGGGTTACATCCCCAAGTGCAGAGGGAGATGGCTGATGTCATTGCAAGGCCACTATCTTTGAATGGTCATGGTGACAGAGAGAGGTTCCTGAAGACTGGAAGAGGGCAGATATCACTTCTATCTTCAAGAAGGAAGATCTGAGGAAATACAAGCCAATCAGCCTCACTTCAATCCCTGGGAATTTGATAGAGGAAATCATTCTGGAAAACATTTCCAAACACATGAAGGACAAGCAGGTGATTGGGATAGTCTGCATAGATTTATGAAGGGGAAATCATGCTTGACCATACATTGCCTTCTACAATGAGATGACTGGCTTGGTGGATGAGAGGTGAGAAGTGAATGTTGTTGACCTCATCTTTAGTGTCAAAAATTTTGCTATCTCCCATAACTTCATCTCATCAACTTCATAGACAAGCTGACAAAGTACAGGTTACATAAGTGAACAGTGTGGTGGATTGAAAACCTGAAATCCAGCTGAACAACTGGGCCCAGAGAGTTGTGGCCAGTGGCACGAAGTCCAACTGGAGACGAGTCACTAGTGATGTATCCCAGGGCTCGGTACTGGAGTCAGTACTCTCCAGCATCTTCATTAACAACCTGGACAAGGGGGCAGAACATAGCAGAGAACTGGGGCAAGAGGAATCGCATGAAGTTCAACAAGGGAAAATGCAAAACTTCCATCTAGGGAGAAATAACCTCAGGTATCAGTATACACTGGAAGCAAACTCTCTGGGAAGAAGATTTGCGGAGAAGAACCAGCTAGACAAGAAGCAGACTATGAGTCAGCAATGCAGCCTCGTGGCAATGAAAAGGCCAATAATTTCCTGGGCTGCATTTGGAAGAGCATTGCCAGCAAGTCAGGGGAGATATCCTTCCCCTTTGCTCAGCACTGGTGAGACCACATCAAGGAAGACATGGACTTAACTAAAGTGGGTCTAGCACAGGGCCACAAAGCAGATTAAAGGGACTGGAGTATCTTTCATAAAAGGAGAGGCTGAGAGAGCTGGGACTCTTCAACCTGGAGAAGAAAAGGGTCAGGGAGGCTCTTACCAGTGCGTATAAATACCTGATGGGAGGGAATGAAAAAGAGGGAGCCAGATTCTCCTCAGTAGTGGCCAGTGACAAGACAAGAGGCAAGTGGTACAAATTAAAACCCAACAAATTCCATCTGAACACAAGAAAACACTTTGTTATTGTGAGGATGGTCAAATACTGATACAAGTTGCCCGGAGAGGTTATGGAGCCTCCATCTGTTGAGTTATTCAGAAGTTGAGTAGACACAGTCCTGGATAATTGATCCTACCTGAGGAGGGGGATTGTACTAGGTGATCTCAAGAGATTCCTTCCAACCCAGATGATTTTGTGATTTTTATTAATTTATAAACTAGCTTTAGCTTATTCTCAGCATAGCTGCCAACAACTTCATTTTTATGGTTTAATAGGATTTTTGGAAATGTTTCGTATGTATTTAAACAGGCTGATTCTCCACTGTGGTGGTTTTTCTGGTTCCAATGATGAATTCGGTTCAAACATTTATAAATTTTTCTACAGTACCACAGTTGTGTTCTTGACTGTATTCCTTGGGAAGTTGCAGGTGTCTTGAAGTAAATATTTTTGAAACTACTTCCTTATTTCCAATTGTTGTGTTTATAATACCAAATATTCACTTAAGAGGAGGTTATTTTAGCATTATCTTGGTAATAAATTAAACACCTCATAAAACTGAGAGTTCTTTAGGTTGTCATGTCTAGTGTTTCAGCATTGATTTCACTAAGATTATGTGTTTGGAGGGAGCTTGTGAAACTGCTACATTTGCCTTATGTTAATAATCAATTTAATCTCTGAGATTACAAATTTTTCTGATCAAGTATGAGTAAAATTATTATGACAAGGTGGAAAATCTTCCTAAATAAGTAAATGGGTGGGGAGCTATTAGATTTTCTTAACATAGTTATTTAGAGCGACACCAAAATTAATTTAAATTCAGTTTGCATTTATCTGGTTTATGGAACTTAAATATTTCTTTGACATAATTTGTTTTCTAGTTCAGTGAGTAAATGTTGTACTCAACCAATTGTAAAACAAGCTTTACAGAGCAAAGATAATTACTGCATAGGAGGTCAGGCTCCTGGCACAGAGCAAACAGTATTTTTCACAGCTACAGCTCTCGAGTTTTGGAATCTCTTTTAATCTTCTCAGTTCTTCTTGACTTTGATGTAAGTTGTTTTTAAGTATGCAAAGCTCCAGTCTGACTTTATCTTTAAGTTGGAGTGCTGTACGTTCCTTCACTCGGGTATTTAACAGTCTAAAAATGGTTATTGTAAAAGAGGGAGATAATTTTCAGGTTTTCTACCAGAATGTCTCTACCTTAAAAGCGAAGTAAATAACCAGTAAGGTAGGATATAGCTTAAAAAAATATATATTTTTTCCCACTTTGACATTTTAAAATGATATGAAAATGTTATAATTTAGAATGTTGAAGACAGATTCGTCAATTAGAATATAGTTCTATATTTTTTCCATTGAATAAATTAAAATCTAAGTTTTAATGGAATAGCAGAAATTATTTCACTTGTAAAATCTCATTTAGAATTTTCAGGCTCCGTTCCAAATACTCTATTATCAATATTTCTTTTAACATCTCTTAGCAAAAGGTATAGCAACATGAGAGAATAGGAAATTATTTCTTGTAATTAAAAATTAAGATGTTTATTATAAAAATATCTAAATGTAGTTGAAAGATATTTCTACAAGTGATTTTGAATTTAAAATGCACTTTTGTGAATACACTTGAAAAATTGTGATGGTTGTGGCATTTCATTTCTTGGCACTGCTATGCCTGTTTAAGGACTTTTTTTGATGTTTGTTACATGTATTTGAATAATATTATACAGTCCGGCTAGGTGCTCTCTTTTACCATCTTATTAATACAAAGATGAAGAAACTCGAGGTTTTTGGAAGTCATTCCTAAAATTAGAAAGCCAAGGTTTATCGCAGGAATGCTTGTGCATTAGCGAGGAACTCCCTAGTGACTGCTCTTCCAAAACAGGGGATTAGAGTCTGTGCGCTGTATTCTTCTGTGAGCCATCTTTCTGTGAAAGGCTTTAGTGGGATATGAGGGGCAGACTTTCACTTGTTTTCTGCAGGCAGCTTAATTTCTTGCCTTCTGGCCTTATTTCCTCTGAGTTTATTCAGGTTTAACATTTAATACAGAGGTTAATTTGTAACACTGGTTACCATAATACATCTTCAAGGCCAAGGTTAATAGGATTGAAGAAGGAATTGTACGTTCAAGTCCTAACACTGTATTACTGAAGTTAAAAAGGTTCATTGACTGCATCATAGATTTCCAATTTAGGAAAGAAAATATCCAAACTCTAAGATTTCTAAGGATGAAAAATAAACTTGAGCAATTGCGACACTATCAAAGTTGATGACAAAACTCTTATTAAGAGCAGTTATGCAGTTAGGTGGTTAAATGTCAAAACCTTCTTTTAAATATTATCAATTTTTTTTGCTAAATGCAAAATGGAAAATAATGACTATGTATTCAGGCTGTGCATTTGTTGTATGTTTGTAATTTTCACTTTGTGTACTGTCAGATAGTTGATTGAGATCCTGGAGAACCTTTTCCTGTCCCACAACCGATCAGTAGATGCTCACTGTTGTGTAACTGGGTTGGATAGGTGATTGCTCTGATTTTTGTGATAAATTCTAACCTTCTGTTTCCAATTAGCTCTTGAACTGGCTTCATTACGGATACTGCCATGTGATGTCTGCCTTCATTCCCCTAAAACAGCAGTCTGGCAAACTTTTTCTGGTAAAACATGGAGCAGAGGACTGTCACCAGCTTTGAGCTGGGCTGGGTTTCCCCTGGGTTAGAGTTGGTTGGAGCTCTGCAAGCTCCAGGTGAGCTGCCAGGAGCACCAGGTTGTGACTATAGACAGAGAGGGAAAACTGGGAAGTTCATATGGACTAGGCATATCAGCTTAGAGCACTGAGGCAAAGGATAGTCTCTTTTCTGTACTCTGAATTAGCGTAGGTACTGGGACTTGTCTGAGTGCTTGGTGGCAACTTTGGGCATCTGGAGAAACAGTCTTTGAACTGCCCAGAGCTCTACTCGCATGGCTGCGTTTAGGTGTCCAAGGAACTGGCAGGGAGGCATGGGTTGGGCACTCTGAGATGGGGGTCTTTACTTTCCACCTGCCTCCTGCTTCGGGTACATCTGTCCCTTCATCAGTCTGGTTTTGAGGATTATTCAAGAGAATCTTAGTTTAGCTTGGCAAATGAGTTACATAAGCCTCATTAATCTTGCTTAATAACTACAGTAGTTAAGACTTTAAAGCCCAGCTTCCTACTTTCTCTAGAAGTAGTTCCTGTTTTGAAATGTGATGATGTGTTTCAGGAACCGCTAATTAGCGGTTTCCCTTGAAAATTCACACGAGCTTATTCTAAGAACTTTCCCCTTCGTACTCAAGTATGGGTTCTTTAAATTATTCATTTCATAAATCATGTCAGCATTCCTACATAACTTTGCTTGATTTTATCCAAAAATAATCTGCATCTTATTTTTAGACACTAGGATTAGTGATCTTACTCTTCTATAGTTAGAGATATGTGAATAGATGGATGCAACATGATACGGCAGGGGGTTAGAGCAATATAGACCTTGAATTCTTGCATTGTGTGTAGGACCTGCAGTGGTGCCCAGGGGCGGCAGTCAGAATCAGAGCACAAGCTTATGGAAGGATGCACAGAGCCTCTCCTCTGAACAGCTTCCATCTAATGTAAAGCAAAACTCATCAAGTCATTTTGATTAACAGAAGGGGCGACAGAAGAGAGGAATAAAGAGTACAGTTGACCACATACTTCAGCTAGGCACTCAGCTGGGGGTTACTGAAGCATATAATTTCTCATTTATTTTATTTTTAATATTTTATCTTTTTTGCCCCTAACCAAGTAGTTGTTATTTGAATGATTTGTGTGTGTATTGTAGCTGAAGTTTGTCTTATGGAAAAGAGGAAAGTAGCCAACTGTCCAAATTAGTTGAGAGCAGGCATTTCACAAATCAGGGGGACAGGTTGCAATATCAGTAGCATTTAGACAACTTCTTATCACATTGATTGCCAATAAAAATGTATGCAGCACAAAGGAAATAACCAGCAGCTGTTTGGGTTTTCCTTTCTTTAGATATTATTCTAAGTAGCATTAGAGGACTTGTTGACACCACTTATCTTTTTTAAATTAGTGTAGGTGGTATTGCACTTTTTATTTAGTTAGAAGAAGTATGTGATGCCTAGAACATTTATTTCTATTTTGAATGGTTTTATAACCTCAGTATTTGCTCAGTCAACTCAACTCAATAAAGGTAATAGGCCTCCAGTGCCGGCTGCCTGCCCCATGCACAGCACTAGGGCAGCGAGTACAGCTCTCACGGTGCTGCCGAGACCTGCTTCTGAACAGGAGATGGGAACTGTGGCTCTCTGCTAAGCCCACTCGACAAGCCAGAGAGGGCACAGAGATATTTTTCACTTCTTTCTTGCCAGAAGGAAGACGCAGGATCAAACTGTAAATATTTAGTCACAGTCTGGCTCATGGTCTGCTCAAGGCAAGATCATAATGGGCTTATCAAAAACATTCTTCTAATTGTTTTAATTACCCTAAACAAAAACGTAAACTACTTTTATCTACTTACACTCTTATTATACTGTATATTTTAATTTTTTCCATACTGATGCTGGGAAGTCATAGAGAAGCAAGAGTGCTAGCAAGTAGATGGAGCTGTGTGTATCCATAACATTTAGATCTCTGTATCTGAAAGGCATTGCTGCAAGGTAGTGGTCTTTTACATATTCCTGTGTTAAAATTAAAGTATCAGACAGTTTAGAAGGGTACATGTAGGATAAAAAAAGGACTTTTGTTCCTCTAAAAAAGCTGATGCTTCATACCAATCTGTGTGATTGTTTACAGGTTTTTTGTACACATGGCACATAGCATAATAATGAATATTATAATGATTGGATAAAAGGTAGGGCAAGTGTTTCTTCTGTTTTTCACCAGGTCAGTGTTCTGGTAATTAGTAAATGACAGTGAAAAATAACTACCCACAATTTCTATTTTTTTTATAACTGATTCTTCAGCATGTTCATCAAGTTTTGATTTTGCAATATGTCATAAATCACATTTTAGCTCATCTTGTAAATAGAGATAAAATTGCCTTCCCAACATATTCCATGTTTTCCTGTGTAATTAACACCTCGTTCACAGCTGTGTCTGCCAGTCAGAACCCTGCCTTCTTCCTCCTGACACTTCCTTGATACTTTGTTTAGACTGCTAAGATTTTAAGTGTCATCCTCAGGATACTTTAAATAAGTCCAAACAGGAAAAGGAAGGTGCTTCAAGAAGTCAGCAGTATAGATCATTAGAACCCAGAGGGACTATTTAAAAAGTATGAAGCAATTTTCTTGGTTTACTGTTTACATCATTACCTCTCAATCTGTTTTTCATACTTTCTAAGGAAAGCTTACTCTTTTTCAAGTCAGTCAGGAAATATTAGTTTCCATCTGTATTTTTGAAGCAGACATCAGTCTAAAAGTCTGGATCTACCTAACAACAGCCTGCTTTTCTTGTGCATGTGTGCCTTTCCTGGCACTGTGCCCTTTCTTAGGCCAGGCAAGCTACCTGGTTGCCCAGTGAACTGCATCAATAAAAGTCAAAAACAACTCTACTTTTTTGTGGGCCATCCTTAGCCCAGAAGAGTTCCCGGCTCTGGCTCATCACAGGGCTGCATGGACAGTGATGTCAACACAGCAGAGGACATGCTGGGGGTGAGTGGTAAGGGACTGCATAGCCTTGAGCCCAGTATAGGCATCTAGTACCGTATTTTGGTTCTGAAAATTTACCCTCAGCTGCCCCAGTTACAGCCCTGCATGTGCGAGTATTGGTGGGATTAAACAGCTCAGCACATAACATATGTCTCAGCTAGTTAAGACCCAGGAATTTGGCACTCCGAATATGCTGAGGTGGGGTTTTTTTTCATGCCGCCCTTAAAACACACTGACTGAGGACCTTCATAAAAGCGTGGTGGTAGCGTACGTGTCACGTGGCACAGCTCAGCGGATGAAACACATCCGCACAACCCTTGTTTGGTTCTTTCTTCAACTTGAAGGGCTTCAAATCACTACCTTCTGCTTCTCAGGGGAGTCCCTGGCATCTAGGCAAGAGATTACCTTGGTAGACTGAAGGGTGAGAGAAAGAGCCTTACTGTCATCATTTTGTTTCCCCTCAGCTTAGATCAAGATTAATGAAAGGCAGAGCATGAGAGCAGTTTCCTACAGATCAGGGCTCTGATCTGTAACAAGCAAAGCTGAGATTTCACTTTTTATTCCTTAGATTACTTCTGCAGTCTTTGTGAGATTGTAGTTCAATAAAATATAGAAGCAGGCTTAGAAGTAGGGACCATAGCTTACAGAAATACCCCTATGTGTTAATTGTGAGCTGTCAGCAAGCATTTTCATTTTTTAACTTCTTAAGCCAAGTTTTCACCAGGACATCCCCCTAATGCTTTTTGTTAATTTGCCTTTGCCATATGCAAGGGAAAAATGTAGTCTTCATGGATATAATACTTTTTTTCCTTTGCCGTTGCACCTAGGTATTAGTTGTTCTCAGCTATTCTTTCTAAAAAACGTGCATCAAATTTCAGCTTGGCAATAAAGATGTAAATTACTGTAAATTACTTTCATTTTTTATGTTGAACTTCCTACAAAAAAAGCATCTATGAAAACAGCAGTTGTTCAATTGAGCTTTGTACTAAACAATTTTAATAATTACATGTGCATGTTTTTTAGAACCCGAGTGGAAAGACTCCCTTTAACTTCAGTAGACTTTTAGTTTTAATGCAAATGATTTTGCATGTGCATTATATACACAGATGGTAGTAATTGCACAAGGAAGGTGAATTGTTTTTGGAAGTAAATCTCTGACTTTTCTGTTTGCTCTCACATCCTGGAGAAGAAGTGTATGGGTGTTTGTTAATTAGGTTATATGGCACGTATGTACTTACTGTGCAAGTCAGGGTGACTACTGCAAGTACAATTTAACATCCCAGGCTCTCATATATTCAGATAAATTATCATTTCTTTACACCTCATCAAGATGCTCTGTTTATAGCCCTATTAATGTGCATGCACATTTGAGACTTAGCCTTAAAATGTGATAATAAATGTTACAGTGATGCAAATATAGTTTGTCATCATTACTAAAAACAACCCTAAAAGTACTCAAATTAGATAGTGTTGCAGTGACTGATACAGAGTATTCATTTGGGATGTTTTTTCAATTTTTTGCTAATAAGCAAGGCAATAAATCTTTTTTTTTTAAAAAACACAATTCTTATTCCAAATCAGTCACTAGCCATAGCATTTATAAATGCCTGTTGTTCTTTTTTGTTTCCAGGGAAGACGAGGCAAACCAGGTCTCCCAGGAAAACCGGGGCCACCAGGACCTCCTGTGAGTAACTAACAAGAGGAATGGGAAATTTTCATTCTGTCCTGGAACTTTGTTAGCATTTCTGTAACAGGTTACCTGATCATAATTATGGTTGAAAACAATTGGTCTGTGTTTACTCTGCTGTATCAAACAGGTACTATTGCTAGCCTTTTGATACAGCAAAGATAAAAGGACTGGGTCCGCAAATATGGGGGGATACACAGGAGGGAAAGAACAAGATGAAGACTTCAGCGGAGGAAGCAGAAATTGTCTGGCATTTCCAAGAAAGACTGGCCATGTATGCTAAATGTGAATACTGTGCATTCATTCACTTTGCAAAATGCATGATACTCTATTGAAGATGGGATAATTTCTGTCTCAGAGGGGTAATTTGAAAGATGAAGGACTGTGTGAAGCATGTGCCAACTGTCTGAATGGTGGGGAGGATTACACCCAGCACTGGAATGAGCACTCAGCTGTAGTTCAAATGAGTTTACTGAAGAACTAAAAAGATGAAGAAATACATGACTTTATGAAAGGATTTGTAATATGAAGAACTAAAGGGTTTGGCTCAGATCTAAGAGGTGTGGGATTTAAATTTTTTTTAAGTGACACGTTATTTCAAATTGGAAGTCGAGCATAGATGTATATTAGTCTAGAATGGATACAGACTTCCTTGGTAGAGTAAGATTTGGTCATATTTGTAAAATTCCCTATATACTGTGTTGTGAAAATGCTGTCGTGCACAAGTACAAAACAGCTATTTGTGGTTTAAGTAAACTTCTCCTGCTTTACATTCTTAATATCAAACAAGGATTTCTTCATTCCTTTTTCTGCTTACATGAAATAGGTAAAGGCCAGCTGTTTATGCGTCAGAACATTTGATTCATATGTTTCAACATCACTGCAAGGGAAAACTCATCTATTTGTAGAGAAGAGAATAATGTACTGCTGCATGAAACACAGTAACTAAAATGCAATAGAAGTCATTTACACTTATCTAAAAACAAAACCGCATAAATTTTATAACTATTTTTTCCCCTTTTCCTTGCAAAATGTGTTCAGAAAGAGGAGTTGATGATGAAATTCATTTATCCTTCATAAAACTAAGTAGTTAAAAATCCCCGCCTCTCCCTCTTCTCCCCTGAATATAGTCATATTGAAGCCTCGCTTATTTGAGTCTTTTGTACAGTTTGGGCTTCCAAATGCTGAAACGGTACTGCAGACTGCGGGAGCCTGAACAGAAGAAAGGAGTGATGCAGGATCTTTCTTAGCACCAATGACGAAAATGACCTTTAAAAGAAAAATCAAAAAAGCAAACCACAGCAGAAGTCAATGTTAGACCTAATCTACTCAGCTTTTTGTGAACCAGTGAAAAGCTGTTTCTCCGTTACAGATTTCTGCCATCATAGATTTGCTGGCAGGTCAGGCTTGTGAAGATGTATGATCCTTGACAGACATACCAAAAATCTTGAGCGGAAGCTAAATTGCACTTTTACTACTGAGACCTATTTCAGATTTTCTTACAGCAAGTAGAAAACTTTGTCAGCATGGCAGCATCCGTACAAGGAGCTTTGTATGGGTACTGTAGCCTAGTGCTACGTATCAGAAAAGCATTCCTCAAGCAGTCATGGCCTAAATATTGGTTAAACGTATTTGTTTCTGGTATAACTATCTTGATGCAGTCCTTATTTTGCATACAGCTACACCAGCATCTTGTGTTCCCCTTCCAAGACTGAGAATATAATGCATAGAAAAAGCATACTCTAAAAGCAGTAATGCCTGCTAATGGGCTTTGGCAGTATCCCCATATTGAAAGCGCGACAGCTTGTACATACAATAAAACTTTAAAATGATCCATCTTTTTCAAGGCTCAAACCATATTGAATTTTGGTATACTATACTTCCAGCTACCCTTCTCTTCTAATAGTAAGTAGTGGCAGCTTCCTCATGCACATGGGTATCTTGTTGGCCTTTACTTCGGCCTTTCCAAAGTGCAACAGAGCTATCACACCTGCAAGGTCGTCACTGTCATCAGCTTGGCATCTACAGGCTACAAAATGCTTAACAGATTGACCGAACATGTGAAAATTAGACTCCCCAGCAAAAGTAAGTTTGATGTTTGGTTGATATTTTGGAAGAATATGAAATTTGTGTTTGATAAAAAGGAGACTCAGCTATTAATTGATAGGGTAGCTACAGTACAGACTGTGTTTTTGAAATTAATAAATTTGCCTAATTTATTTATCAGTTTATGCCATGATGTTAAGTACTGAATTTAGATATTAGAACAGCCAGGTGTTCAGTAATGACAAAAAAGCCTGTGAGAAGGCAAGTTCTGCCTCCTTGAGGAAGAAGTTGGTGAACAGGATACAACACTCAGGAGATTTGGTATAAAGGACAATCCTAAAAAAACAGTGTGTGCAGGGAGGGGTTATGAAACCATGTTCTGTACAGTCAAAAGCACTTTAAATTGGACACTACTAAGTGCTGTGAGTTTTGATTAATTAAAATAATATTCTTTTACCTACTTGTTGCATGGCAGCATTTAAGACTTTTCTAGCCCTCTCTCAATGCCTAGTCTTTTCTTTTTTTCCCCTGAACTAATTTCTGGGGATTTTATTCAGTAAAATTGATGTTTGTAGTGAGTTTCTAGTCCCGTAACATCATCTGTACATCTTTGGTTAAAAACCTGTATCGGTGTCAGAAACGTAGATTGATTGGCAACCAGTGATGAAACTACCCAGTTAAAGTGGGACTCTCTATGCTACTTCTTCCAGGTATCCTTTTTTTTGTGTCACTTTTCCCTTATCCTTTCTTTTACGTCATTTTTTTTCCATTTGGAGCAAATCCTGTGCCCACAAAAGGCAAGGAGTCAGTGAAGATTTTTAGTGATGGGTTATAAAAAAATATTTCTGTAAGCCTACCCAGGTGATGATCCTCCTTTGAGTGTTTTTTAAAGTTTATTAAATATTATAGACTTTTAAAGTGTTCTGTTATTCCTTTCTGGTTCAGAATTCATGGCTTGCATCCTTGCTGTCTGATGTTGGTTTTGAGTACTGTTCTGTTATTTCAATACTGGAGAGCAGAGGTGTGTGCTCACACTTGGCTCACTCCAGCGGGTAACAATTCATGCTGAAGTTGAGGAATCCAAACGGGTTAAGTAGAACAGCAGCTCCCCCTAGTGCTCTTTGAGCCCTTCCCCGCTCCTAAAGAGCCTAGAGCGCAATTTAAAGCTTCTGTTAAATACACTATTCGTTTCACTCTCTGAAGCATTCTGAAAGTTATGATTGTGAAATCAAAATCTCTGTACCCTTCAAATGTCTTTCGTGCATTTTCTTGCTTGCATTTTCTTCTAAAATCTTCTGAAGGAGATACTGTCTCTTGGCATGGCTGTTCAGTGAAATTGAAATGCTGTTTTTATGAAACAAAAAGAAATACTATCATAGTAGAATGCTGCGATGTTGTAGGTACAGCGTTTTGATCCAACAGCAGAACTGAACTGCTAGCTTTCTTCTGCTGTAGCTGCTAACAAAAATACCTAAAGGACTTAGCAACACAGAAGGGGTTACTGCTAGACCATAGCTTATTTTGCATACGTATAATGCATTGGTTTTCTAGTTCCCCCACCATTTTTTTTCAGTACTTACAAGTAAATGTATGGAAGGTATCTGAACTTGGTACGTATGTGCTGTTGGCCTAAGGACGTACAGGCCCTGTTCTGCAGTCTTCACTTAGGCAAAATGCTTTTCTGGTCTTGGGTTGTCAAATTACTACTTGCCTGTTTTTGTGTAGAGTTCTGTTAACTCTCCTGTTAAGAGGAGATTATTTATTTGTCCGCTTAGAAAATAGCGGCATGATGTCTGGCACTGTTTTACATATTATGGTCAGTTGTTGGGAGGTGTTGGGGTTGGAGGGTTGTTGGTTTTTCTTTTATTTTTACTTTCACATGAATCAGCAGCCAGGTATTTCTATTTACATGAGTATGCTAGAGGACAGAAAAAAAGGAGTTTTACTGGTTAACTTTCTCTTTTTTGTCCCAATTTTCTCTCTTGGAACTGTTATGACCAGAGGAATTCCATTTCTCAATAGTTCCCATTTGAGCGTGACATCAGATTGTTTTTAAAATAAAGAGAGTGCCAAGCTAGAGCTGTGCTACAAACTTCCACCAGTATAACAGCATTCTTTGGGATGGGTCAGAGTATGACTGCTGCCCACTGTTGCTGTTTGGCAGAAGGGAAACGCTATCAGCATTGGTTTGTAAAGGCAGGAAACATGAGGACTACCTGATTTGACCAAGTGCCATCTTGTCCAAGAAGCTGTCTGTGGCAGAGGGGGGAAAGAAACTTTGTGTCTGCTAAATCATAGGTTAGTAAACTGCAGTCATGATTATTCATCATCTTAAACCTGCTGTTTTCTACTGACATGTCCAAAGTTATTGCTGGCAACCAGAATAGGTTTATTTCACAATTGCTATAGCCCTTGAAGCTCATCGTTCAGTTCATCATTTTCCTTTGCAAGGGGATGAACTTCATCTCTTTCACCTTCTTGCTTGGAAGGGTAGCTTTGTGTGACTCCTTAAAGTCTTAAATTAAAATAGGGTTTAGTTTTTGTTTGTGTTGCATGTGAAGCAGTGGAGAAGTTCACAGACTACTTGAATTTCTTCATTTAATTCCATACACTTTTGATCTCTTGTTATTCAGTATGTATGTCAGTGCCACCAAAATAGTTATCTTAAGTACCCAGCAGTTTGCCTTGGAAATCTCATTTCTTCTGCCTCAGGAAATACTGTCATTCCTCCAGCAATATTTTGAAAGTGAGTGAATGTTATCAGTTAATTACAATAAACAGAAAATGAAAGCAATGGTAAGTGAAAATTGCCAGTAGCATTTCGGTATTCCTGGACTTTCAGCTGCTTTTTAGAAAAATACTGGAAATGCTTACATTGTAGGACGGGAATGGCTGGCAAGGGTTGGTCATATTGCTTGTTTCTATGTATTTAAGTTTTTAAAATCCATATCAAAATGTAATTTATTTAATGTATTCTATTGTTGCAGATGTCATGTCTTCATCCCATTTGCTCTTTGGTATAGTTATACAATATTGCACATCTGCACTCATGAGTTTCATGATTTTTTTATGTTACAGTAATCAGAAAAACAGTATTTTATTTTAATGGGCAGGCACAGATCTGAAATAGATGGATAAAGTGATTACACGGAGTCATTTGCAGTGCTGTGTTCTCCAAAATGTCCTGTTCTTGTGATGCAACCAGTGCAATTTATTGTTACACATTTTACTGCATTGACTGTGAGATTGGGTAGAATTTTTCAGCAGCCTCATCTTTACAGAAATGCAGACAAACTATAAAAGTTGAGGGAGAAAAATATATTATAAACCTCGGTAATTTCACAGTTTGGAGCTATTTCCTTTTAAGCACCTGTGTTTCTATTCCTGCCTTGTTGATAGAAATAGCACCTGAAACCTGTTTGTAATTTTAGAAAACAATCAGGACACATTTTCAGTTCTTATTCTCTGTGTGCTTCCCTTTTCTCAATTACACAACTTGATATTAAAAAAGAAAAAGGAAACCCCATTCAAGTGAGCTTCAAAGTGGCAGATGTGCAAAATTCTCATTCAAAAGCTAGAAATTGCCTGTACAATAATTCTTCAACTCCTGTTAATTTCATTGCTTCTCCACTTACAAACCGATACTACTGGTTCATTTTCTGTCTGTAGAGACATCAGATTTTATGCAGCTATATTAGCGGAGAGAAACAGTGTGGAAGGGAAGAAAGAGACTAGATTTTAGGAAAACACCCTTGAATAAAAGTATTTTCTGTTGTTATACACTTGTTCTATTAATTTTGTTTTAGAAAGAATGATGGAAAGATAAAATTATTAAATTTATGTCCATTTTTGAAAATGGAAAGATGAAAACCAGAGAGGTGGTTTACCTCTGGTAACTCAAAGGCTGTGGCATAGTCAAGAATGCAACCCAAATGCTTTAAATTCCCCTTGACTGCCTTAGTCACGAGACAGTTCTGGGGGTTTTTGAGATTATGTCTCTTTTTCAAAACAGTGACATGTACAAAGGCTTTCCATTTATTTGATATACAAATAACATCTGAGAGTTTGGGGTTGATGGCAGATATAGCATTCAATCCTTCCTGGGTTGTGTTGTTGCAGCAGTTTCATTTGTGGAAAAACAGTAAAACATGGTGGCAAATGGGAAGGGAGAATAATTTCTTGGTTTTGACTGCTTGCAGGATTACAGAATCCTGCAAGGATTCTGGATTGAAGGATTTGACAACACAGGATTACAGTGTTGAAGTTGAGACATCTAATAAGTAGGCAGTGTCATCAAGGTTCAGTCCCAATTGTAGATCGCCATCTTTAATATGGATATCGAAGTAAAAATTCTGCCATTAACTTCAGAAATCAGAGTTGAGTGAGCGCCTCAGTCAAAACACCATGAGTATATCTATCTTATTTTTCAACATTAATTTGAAGTGACAATTCACTTCCAAAATAAAATGAATGGAAAAATTTATGTCCTTGTATCTCTTCTGATGTTGGGGAACAAAGAGGCAGTCAGGCACCTGTGATGTTTCATTGCCTTCTAAATCTTCCTAATGTCCCCTCATATTTAAGTACCACTAACTTTCTGTAACAGTGTAATCACAGTAAAATACAGGGCATCGTATTTCATAATTTAGTGATGATGTCTCAGAACATATCTGTCTTGTTCTAGTATGCTGCAATAATGTTCTGCCAGGTCTTACTGATTTATCCATCAGTTTTAATAACCTTTGCCTCTTTGACTTTAATTTGGCTTTACCATCTTCCTAGTTTTTTATAGTGTCAGTCTCCATGGGAACTTTGTGATTGCCTCTCTTTTATTAGTTAGTTTCCATCAGATTGACTTTTTTTTTCCCCAAGGAAGTAGTCTGTTTGGTTAATCAAAATCATGGTTCTGTTTCTCATCTTTTTGAAGTCCTTCATCTCAAGGGAAGTACCTCTACTGGAAAGGAGAGCCATCAGAGTTTCACAGAATTATCTTCTACATGTAGGAAAACTGTGGTTGTGCCATTTTGTGCACTGCTACAGAGCAGATGCACCTTGCCAGGGAAGGCTTTGCTGTCAGAATGCAAATCATGACCTACACTGTTTACATGCTTTGTCAGAACACTTCAAAATATGATTACATAGGAGCCAAATGATACCGGGGGTATTAGCACCTTCTATGCACATGTGAAATTATCAGATATGAGGAATGCCATCTGTGACAAAATCATTGCGGTTCCTTTCATTGTCATTTTCCCTGAATTGCCTGATGGTTTATACAGCAGCAGCTCTGAAGTAAACAGTGGAGATCATCCTTAGAAAAGTATAGTAACTGGTTATTTAGCTTATAGTGACCCAGAATACACAGCATTTCATAATTTTCCTTGGATCTCTAGCTGAAATCAGTGGATAGAGGGTTTTTCATTTTTTCTGGGAATACTTTAGAGACTTGCTGCTTCACTGCTATGCATTTGACAGCAGTTCATGTTACAGAAGTCTTAACCAGTTGAAAATAATAGTATTTTCATCTTGACTAATTTCTATCTTGGGTAGAAGTGATTTTGATCTCTCCCTTCCTGTAATAGTTTTACAAGTCCTTTAGCATGAAAATGGGAGAAATTTTAAACAGATTCTTATTCTGAAATTGTAGAAAGCTGTTTTCTTGTTACAATGCGTAACACCAGAATATTTCTGTTGTGTGACGTATGTGTAATAACAGTGCACATAAAACAAGTAACAAAGACTGTCTGCAAAATTAAAATTTATGAGAAAAACTCCAAATAATCTCTTACATAGTGTCTGACTGTTAAACAACCTCCATTTTTTTGAGGAACAACGAATTTTCAAAATCGAATAGAATTCAATTTCCTAAAGCAGTCTTTAAGGTGCATATATGGCAGCTACATTTTCCCCACTAACACAAAAGCTGCAGAGGGTAAATTGTCTGTAATTATAAAAAGCCCCAGAGGAGGACAGTTGCCTTTCTCCCGTGTCTCTGTTAAATGCAGGTCATTCAGACCAAGACACTTAATTAAGTATATTGTAATCTTATTAATGTAGTCAAATGGGGACTCAGGGAAAAGAGGAGAGTTTATCACCTCTGGAAGAAAGGGAAGGCAACTCATGAAGAGTGCAAGGATCTCGCTAGGTCAAGCAAAATTAGAAAGCCAAAAGCCCAGCTAGAGCTCAGTCTGGCCACAGTCGTAAAGGATAATAAAAAATGTTTTTACAAATATATTAACAACAAAAAGAGAGGCAAGGAGAATCTCCATCCCCTACTGGATATGGCGGGGAACAATGTCTCCAAGGACAAGGACATGGTTGAGGTATTTAATGCCTTCTTTGCCTCAGTCTTTAGTAGCCAGTCCAGGTATCTGCAGGGTATTCAGCCCCCTGAGCTGGAAGATGGGGATGGAGAGCTCGTAACTGGCCCATAATCCAGGAGGAAGCAGTTAAGGACCTGCTATGCCACCTGGACACCCACGAGTCTATGGGGCCTGATGGGATCTGCCCAAGAGTACTGAGGGAGCTGGTGGAGGAGCTTGCCAAGCCACTCTCCATCATTTATTAGCAGTCATGGTTAACAGGGGAGGTCCCAGAAGACTGGAGGCTTGCCAATGTGACGCCTGTCTACAAGAAAGGCCGGAAGGAGGATCCCGGGAACTACAGGCCTGTCAGCCTGACCTCTGTACCGGGGAAGATCATGGAGCGGTTGGTCTTGAGAGTGCTCACAGGGCATCTGCAGGACAACCAAGCGATCAGGCCCAGCCAGCATGGGTTCATGAAAGGCAGGTCCTGCTTGACCAACCTGATCTCCTTCTATGACCAGGTGACCCACCTAGTGGATGGGGAAAGACTGTGGATGTTGTCTACTTGGACTTTAGTAAAGCCTTTGACAGCGTCTCCCACAGCATTCTTCTGGAGAAACTGGCGGCTCGTGGCTTAGGCAGGTGTACTCTTCGCTGGGTGAGGAACTGGCTGGATGGCCGAGCCCAGAGAGTTGTGGTGAACGGCGTTAAATCCGGCTGGTGGCCGGTCACAAGCGGTGTTCCCCAGGGCTCGGTTCTGGGGCTGGTCTTGTTCCATATCTTTATAGATGATCTAGATGAGGGAATCAAGTGCTCCCTCAGTAAGTTTGCAGACAACACCAAGCTGGGTGGGAGTGTTGATCTGCTGGAGGGTAGGAGGGCTGTGCAGAGGGATCTGGACAGGCTCGATCGATGGGCAGAGGTCAACTGAGGAGTGACTGAGGGAACTGGGATTGTTTAGTCTGGAGAAGAGGAGGCTGAGGGGAGACCTCCTCGCTCTCTACAACTACCTGAAAGGGGGTTGTGGCGATGAGGGTGTTGGTCTCTTCTCCCAAGTAACTAGTGATAGGACAAGAGGAAATGGCCTCAAGTTGCACCAGGGGAGGTTTAGATTGGATATTAGGAAAAATTCCTTCACCGAGAGGATGGTCAAGCATTGGAACAGGCTGCCCAGGGAGGTGGTGGAGTCGCCATCTCTGGAAGTGTTCAAAAAACGTGTGGATGTGGCGCTTCAGGACATGGTTTAGGGGACATGTTGGCGCTGGATTAATGGTTGGACTTGATGATCTTGAAGGTCCTTTCCAACCTTAGTGATTCTGTGATCCTGTGTGAAATGTTTCTTATAGCCATCACAGGTGGCTGTAGTTCATATTGTATGATGTGAAAATTTCAACTTAAAGAGAGATACTATGCTAATTTGTAAATGTAACTGAGTTTTAGTTCATAAGACTGAACTTTTTGTGTTCTGATCTGATTTACACTTAAAAATCTCATTGAGAGCCTGGTTTATGGCAGATTATGTCTAAAAATGTTTTATTTTTCCCAAGCACATGTGTTTTAATCTCTATATCCTAAACTTGTATTTATGTAGAAAGTTGCTTCTCCGTTGTTAAAATTCTTAATGAAAGGTGTGTGTTTAAGTATAAATTTGCAAAGCTAATAAAACTAAGAAGTTAGTCTTTCGGAGAATTCTGGCATTCCTCATTTTCACTTTCTGTACTCTAAGTTAAAAATCTAACTGTTTACTTATACTAGGAGCTGCTTCAACATCAAAATTTGTGCTTTGAGTTAGTGGAAAGAGTTTTAAAATGCTGCAGAACAAAGAGGCTGCTCATACCAGAAGGCATTCATATTAAAATTGATATGGATGTCAGCTCTGCCTTCTCTGACAGACGGATTCACTCTAAAAAGTTGCCAGTTTTCAAAACTCTGGGATTTAGAAACTGACTCTCCTTCTCCTCTGTGCGTAAAAAAAAAGATATAATGAACTTACAGAAAATAATTTACTGTATAATCACATAAAACTGTAAACCCTTTTACATGACCACTGCTTTTTGAATACAGGTATGTAGATGTAACATTAGTTAAATTAAAATGACCTTCTGATGTATGTTTTTCCATATAGGGTCCTTCTGGACTAGAAGGAGTTCTGGATTCATTGAATGAGCGTTATAATGAGGTATGGCGATTTGATATAGTGTCTGTGTGTGTGTTAAGACTGTGAATTATCTAAGGTAGAAATGACCACAGGTTTGATCCCTGCAAATCACATTCCAAATTAATTCAAAAGGTAGATCCTTCCCTGTCCTGTTTCTGCATCCCTGCACAGGCTCAGTCCACGCTCCAGTCACATACCTACTGTGTCATCTATCCTGCTGCCGTGTGTCTTACCTCCCATCCATCTTCTACTCACATATTTTTGCCTGGTATAAATCAAAAAGGAGGTGGATAGACCACCTACCTGTTAGTGTAAAGCACCAGCTCCCCGTTTCTAAACCGAATTGTTCTAAACCATACTTGGCATTTCTTCTTTCGTGACCTACTCTGTTTGCTATCCTAAGAGTAGAATAGAAAGACAAGGAGGCATAATTTTAAAAGATCTGCCAGCAATCCATAAGAATTGTCTTGATGTTTGTATTAGAGACTAATAAAAATATTGTCTTAATTATAGAACCTCCTGCAGCTACAAGTACTTCATAGAAAAAAGTTAAATAGCGTAGGACAGTGTTCCATGTGACAGAGCTTTTAAATTCTTACCAGAGATTTTTCAAATCATTTAAGCAGTGGTAGTGTCTGCCATTGGAAGGGATCGTAATTCAAAGATCACACAAGTTTTCTTAATTGATGCTAAAGTGAGTACTTAACTTACCTGCTTAGAAAATTGTATTCCATTCAAAGACTGATGAAGCACTACAGGATTATTTGCTTTAATACAAAGGTTACTGTGTGTATCACACCGTAAGTCATGCAGATCAAACCTGGAAGACATATGTTTCTTTTAATATCAAAATGCATAACTATAAAGAGCAGTTGAATTCAGGATATTTTTCTTAAATAACATACCCAGATGAGTACTAAGGTCTTCTTTTGAATAGGGATTCTGGAGTGAAAATCGTGT
This sequence comes from Phaethon aethereus, assembly GCF_964289735.1. Classification (NCBI taxonomy): domain Eukaryota; kingdom Metazoa; phylum Chordata; class Aves; order Phaethontiformes; family Phaethontidae; genus Phaethon; species Phaethon aethereus. Next base: position 33,836,342 of record NC_138576.1, read on the forward strand.
CAAACACATCTTTCCAGTCGCTTTTATCGCTGAAGTGATTTCTCTGATATTTCTGACATTTAATCCATTCCAAATCGGTATATCACCTTAGAACATGCATTAAGAATTAATCATAGTTTTATATGATAACCTGGGCAGGGACATTTTCATACCTGGAGACTTAGTTTCTGGGTTTGCTCTGCCATTTCATATGTATGTGTTGAAGTTTTCTGTACTTTGGTTTTATACCTTTTGTTTTCTTACCAGTTTCTTTCTCCTGCCAAAGACACCTTTCCCTGATACCAGTCCTGATTCCTCTATCAATACCATATTTATTGCAACTCATTGCCCACCTCTGGACTATTCATCTCTTTACCTGATAGTGCCTTTAAAGTTAATTCTGGAGGAGGAAGTACAAACAGTGGTGATCTTCAGGAACTGGCAAGCATCTGTCTCCAAAAATCACATTTCTTATCATTGTAAGGCTCTAAGAATTCCTACGGTGTCTTATATTTCCTAACTAACAATATTCTGGAAAAAATGTAGACCAGCTGCTCAGTGTCTATGAATTAATCATCTTTTAAGTCCCATACAGCTTACCAACTTTCTTCTTCCTTCAGCTGTCTAGCTTGAAGATTTTAATGACTCTGTCATGAGCAATTAACTGTTCAACAAGGAAATGCTGTTTGATTTCAAATGAGAGAGGAGATGGCTTTCTCGTCCAAGTAGCAGGTTTTAAATACGCAAACTGTGTAACTACATGTTCAGATCTTCCTAGAGTCAACTTAAGTCTCCAACTGCTACAGCAAACCTATTAGTTTCTATACATTTTATGATGGGAATGGGATATTCCAATGAAGAACAAGACCAAGACATCAAAGAGGTCATCAAAGCAAGGACAGCTTGTCTGCTTTGCCATTGATTATTGATTTAGGCAGATATAGACACCAATAACTTTATTTTTTTTCCCCACACTCTTACGTAGTATGACGAGTCCAGATTTTGCTCAGTGCACCTTGGAGGTACTAAGCAATCTTTCACACTCCAGTATATAATTTGCAATGTGCCTCAATTATTTGCATTCATAAGATGAAATTTCAGTGATACTCTGAGGTTTTTGAGATTCCACACACCACAGGAAACAGTCTTGTCATTTTCCAGCATTTCATGCATGTTCTCAAGGATTTCACAAGGTTTTCTTTCAGTTTGTTTTTTTAAAGTGTTTAAATTGTGACGACATTTTTGTTGCTATAGAGGGGTTTTTTTTTTTCCCCCCTGAGGATGTTAGTATGGCTTCTTTGCATTGGTGTTTCTAGGAATCATGAGAAACTGCTACCAAGAAATCTGGGGGATCAGTGAGAGAGATATCTTAATAACCATCGTAATTAATAGTCTTTTTTTCTGTAATTTCTCTGTTTCTGAGCAGATTATTTGTGATTCTTCTGATTTCTGTATGGTTTCAATGAGTAGTTGTAATTGCAGTGTATTTAAATAATTCGTTGCAACCAAGCTTTTTCTGGCTCAGTATCAATCGCTTTATCGTGTAAGGAGGCTGGAGTGCAGGTCTTCAAGAGCATAATTTACTTGATCCATGTATACAGTGAAAGAGAGCACTATAAATACAATTGCTGATTGCAGCAGCAAATCGTGCTGCATGGCAAACCAAGATCAACAGTCCTTCTTTAATGAAGGTGAGGGGAACCTGCTGAGGAAAAGTAGCAGCATTGATCCTTAATGGGGTGGGAGACAGCACTGGACCATTTCTTTCCTCCTTGTTCTTCCTTTGTGCCTGTTCTTGCAAGCCGTGTGACTATTTTTATATTCCTTCTTGTTATGCCTTTTGCGCTTTTAGCGTAAATGAGATGCTTTGTGCGTGTTCGAAACACGCATTTTGTTCTCTTCGTTATGTCAAGAAACTGGTTCTGCCCTGCTCTGTAGATTACATTCCTTCAGTGATTGGTAAATGGTGCCTCTTGATTTGTGTTTATACACTCTTGGGCCTCTGTTATCATCCTTTGCCTGGGCTTTCAAGGCCTCTGCGTGTCATCTTTTTTACTTACCGGTTTTCCATACATAGATGTAAGGTCACTTCAGTCAAACCTGCTCCTAACCATCTTTGGAAAGGGCATACAGATCACTTTAATCTAAAATGTTCTGCAAAACATAAAAATAAAAATGAAACTACAACACAAAGCAATTGAAACTACATCACAATCTGCTCAGGAAATGTTTCAAAATCATTATAATTTGTAATAATTATAGATTATTCTTGAATAACTCATTATTACTTTTCTAAGATGTTTTTCTTCAGCATATCTTACTTACATTGTGTTGTAAAGAGCAAATGACCTATAAATATGCAAAAAGCATAGAAGTACCTGGTCAAATACCTTTTTTTTCCCTCCAAGTATGCAAAAGAAATACACAACTTGGAATAAATCAAAAGTTACAGTATACTCATAGTAACAGACAGCTAGATTGTTCTCAGTCAAGCAGTAGTCAACTACTCAGCAATACTCAGGTTCCCTTCTTTGGGTATCTGCCTCTTGCTCTGGAGCTGATTTTGTTAATTAGGGTAGTAACAGTGTTTCAAACCCTAGACACTGAAGAAGACCCTTCAGGACATTAACATTTATAAAAGAATTTTGAATTTTATTCAGGTTATATTCAGTTATCGACTTCTGAAATTATTACCAGAGTGTAAACAGCACTTTTATTCATCACGATGTTTTCCCATTTTAGAGATACAGAAACTGGAACATGGCAAGGGGAGTTGGCTTGCTCAGGGTTCCCATTCAGCCCAGTGGCAAATGTTGGTCTAGGACTTGGGCTCCTTGGGTCCAAACTTGAGGTCATTTTTCAGGGTCATTGGTTTTCTTGCTTTTTCCATTGTCATTAAAAGAAAACAAGTTCCCCTTAGGCAGTCTGAGCCTGGCTTGGAGAAGAGGAAACTGTTTGCTTTGTATTTTAGTGTGTTTTTACCTTGTACAGAAGAATAAATAGAAGCAGTGCAATAATACCTGAGCAAGTATACAACCTGAACACCCGGTCCTTAAATCTGTCTGTTTTCTTTGAGGAGCAATTTGAGGAGCCTGCTGATCGTATTCATTCACTCTCCTTCTGCCTCACTACTGTAGTAGACTTAAATTAGTTCTATTTTACATTTCATGCTGCACAAAAGTAAAAAGCTTGTGTTTTTGTCATTGGAGAGAAGTGATTTTTTTATTGTTCTTTTCTAACATACTTGAGAAATGTACCGTAATAATAAGCATAAAAATATGTACTTCACACTGAGTTAAGAAAAAAAAATCCCAGATTTACACAGCAATATTCAACATAGACATTTCCCTTTTATGCTTTTGTTCATCTTCTGCTAGTCTGGTTAGAGTATGAATGCATGACAAAGGATGTGTTGCTGCAATACATCACTTAGATGTACTGCATAGGCATTTAGTATCACTTTCTAGTAGAAAATTAGGACTTCTGAATTTACATACTGGTAAATTAGATTAAATAGTTTTGGTAAACAAATTGTTACAGTAAATTAACGGTGACATGTTCTGTTCTCTGATCTTTGGTGGTGATATTTTTTCACAGAGTGATACAAGACTACTAGGATTACTTGGGACCCCTGGACCTAAAGGCCAGAAAGGAGATGTTGTAAGCATTTTGGATGAATTTGGAGAAATGCCAAAGTGCCTATCTAACCTGTCTCTCCCAACCTTAACACAGTATCTTTTATTTGATTCATCACAATGGTCTTTGAAGGAATAGACTTTAGATATGACTGGCTCTTTGATCTGTGTGATCCAATATCCAGCTCATCGTGCTATCCTGCAGGTGCAGCACATGAGCCTTTCTCCTCTAACATGTGATAACCAGAAAGGGAAAATGCAGGAAGAATTATGTGTGGTTTCTGTAACGTTGTCTGAGTAGAAGTCAAATGAGCTGGCCTGCCAGTTATGGGGGAAAAGACTCTAAAAAAAAGTTGAAATTCAGAAAATATTTTTAATAGTAAATCATTAATATTTAAAGCAGTTTCTCTGTAATGATTTGACCTACTATACCCCCAAAAATTACAGTCAGCCTCTAAAAATTACATGGAGGTCAAATTCTGAATCCATGTTGTATGACAGTATATTGTTTATAGGCATCTGTCCTGTTTAAACAGTGGAATGAAATTTTAACAATTGGGTGCCTTTTAAACTTGGAAGAAAAGAGACAAATGCTCTGGATATGTCACAGGATTGACAAACACTTTTTATTAAGAAGCCTGCAGATCTGCTGTAGAAAACAGTCATTTAAATTAATTTGCAGATGTTTAAATCTCAGATTTCCATGGCTGAAAAAGTTAAGATTTTGTGCCCTACACAGAACAAAGTATGGTTGAAAGGGAGAATAACTTTATTTGAATTTCTTAGAATATGAAATATTTTAAATATAATTTATTTTGTTAAAAGGGTCAAAAAGGAGAATTGGGAATGACTGGTGCAAAAGGAGAAAAGGTATATTAATTCCTTACTTCTGTGCTTATGTGTGATACTAGAAGGTGGCTGAATACACTGATTATGAATCAAATCTTGGAAAATATACTCAGGATCAAGAAAATATATTTATGTATAAGAAAAGCTGTCAGTCTCTGAACGTCCTTAGTCATTCACTCAAGCCCCTCCTTGAGAGAGTATTTATGTATGCAAGTAAATTTCTCTATTCCAACAGCTCACAAATTCCTTAGCTTTAAACAAATTCACACTTTTGCTGAATATCGGTTTAAAATTATGTTTATATAAGTTTATGACCAGTGATATCCTCACAAATTAGATGCCATTCATATTTTTTCAGGTTACAAATGCGATCTTCAATATCTATATGAAAAAATAAGAGTCTTTAAGTGATTAAAATTTATAAATAAACTTCCTGATTTAATATCTTTTCATTTAAGTTTAAATTTTCCAGAAAGATATGGCAGGTTATGCCTGCCATTCTTATGGGGAATAAGTATGTATTGTGTTTTCCTAGGAACGTGTGATGTACCCAGTTCTTCATCCATTGAATAACAGGCATTTGTCTATTCAGCTGTTATGCTTCCACTTGGTTTCTTTGATCATATCCTTGTGTATAAACAGTTTTCATGCAGGCAGAAACTTTCTTACTCTGTCAACATGACAAATGCATGATTTTGTGTGTTACAAAACACTTGTGTTTTAGAATTTGTCAGATTTCTACACATCATCACTCTTTTTAGTTCATGTTCCTGATCCTCCCTCCTTGAAAGGATCATGCATGTCATGGTCTTGTCATTAAATCAACATCATCCCTCAAGTAAACTTTTGTAGTCCATATACTTACATTTTATATAGGTTTAAAAAAATCCATCATTTTTCAAGTACTCTTCACCAAAACCAGACATATGTACTATTTACCATTTGAAATAAATCTGTGTTAACCATTTCCCTATGTTCCTATAGGGAGTTCCTTCTGAAAAAGGGGACAAGGGAGATCCAGTAAGTACAGCTATGTTTTGAACTGAAGATGTGCATAATTTATGCGATATGATTTTCATACTGTATTTGTGTATTCATTCACAATTCACTGTGTTTTTTGATTGTGTATATCTGAATATGTATTGTCCCTTTCTTATACTTGCATCAAATTCACACAGGTTATAAATAAAAAACAGAGACTCCCTGTTCTTCAGCATTTCTGTAGTTGGTACAGTCCATGAACTGAGTTTAAAGTACAGTCTTTTTTTTTCCCTGAAAGTTCGTTCTTTCAGTTATTTCACAAAATTATATGTGGGCTGAACTGTATTATTTTAATTGTTTTACTAGTTTCCAGTGTGGCATTTAACAACAGGCAGTTTTCTTACAGCCATTTCATGTGTGCATAATTTTTTTGTTATTTTGGGGGATATTTTCAGAACGTTCATTCTGTAAGAGTCTGTTTACATGTGTTGCTTATTTTTAATTACCTATTGTCCTCTCTTATGACATTTGAGACAAGCTAGTTATGTTGTTTAATACACAACTGAAGGTTGCTCAGATACTTGTGATTAACATATTTTAATAACGAAAATAAAGCATACTGTAATAATGTGTGGTTTTGGAGATGAATAGTGTGTCACCAGTACAGATTTAGTAGTGAAGAATAGGCTTTATTCTGGAGAAGTTCTTAAGCAAATGTGTTTTCAAACAATTTTTCTTTAAAACACTAGGAAGACCTGCAAACAGAATTAGTTTGAAAAAAGAATGCCTTTCTGAGTTTGCACAAGGCATCACAAATTATTTATTAATGCTTTCTCAATATTTGTTAAGTTTGCAAACTATATTATAATATTTTAAAGTAGGAAATCAAACTTTTAGTTGATCTTAGTTAAAGTTTTAACTTCTTACAGTTGTACCTGCTATTTTCAGGGAGAAACTGGAATGGAGGGATCAAAAGGAAATAAGGTATCTTTTGATTTGTACACACTATGTACATCACTGGTGTATATAGCTGATCCTGGGGGACATAATAGTAAACTTGGGTATTTTTATTTTCTCAAACAATATCATTAGGGTGAAACAGGAGACCCTGGACAACCTGGTCTTATTGGAAATCCAGGATCAAAGGTAGGTGAAAGATATTTTTGTGGTATTAACAACCATTACATTTTATGCTGTTATGTAAGAGGACTCTGAATGCTATCAACTCTTTACCTAGTATTAAAGGGCAGAGAATGCAAACAGTTTATATCAAAAGTTTGTGCATGGATCATGGCTATTTTACTTTCAATTCATAAAATTCTTGTTGATCTCACCATCTATCACTCAGCAAGGAATATTTATGCAAAGCTCAAATGTTATTTAGTCACTCATGAATATGAGCACCCATTGTGCAATTACAAATCCAACAGTAGCTGGGTGTGTTCTCTTTATTTATCAATGAGGCAAGGAGCACCCACTGCCAGTACCTATGCGGTTCCTATGTTTAATCCTATGAGACTGCAGTTAATGTCAAAGTAGGCATTACCTTGCTTTGAGGAAAGCAACTGAAGCACAAACGTTCTTGAGAATCTCTCGTGATGCCTTGAATTGTATCAAGTAAAGGTAGAATTGGAAACTGTGAAAATGTAACCTCCACCCAACATTATTGATGTTGGGTATAATAGTACCCAAGTTCCTTAGATCATCAAAAGAAATCACAGGGGGAATAGATGCAGCTATACAGTCCACAAAACTGTGGCCTCAAAAATTATTGTCTACTCTAATTCCTTAGACTGCCCTTTGGAGGCTAATGTCCTTCCTTGGTAGGAGCTACTGAAATATTTGTTGTTACTGCAGTGGAAATCTAGGTCACCTTCACACTGTATACCTTCCAGAAGAGCCTCATAGAGATCTAAATGATCATTAGGATTTGCACCAAGTCATCCTTTTATGTCTACACCTCAAACCTATTTTCTTTCAGTGCTCTGGAGTCCTTCTGATGAGACCTATTCCAAAAAAAGAAGGAACACTACCACGTAGTTAAAAAAATCATTTCTAGATCTGTCCCTTGAGGGAGGAAATCTTCATTTATTCCTTTTATTTTTCTTTCCCTTTAGATAGTGCCTTTGTATTTACTTGTATTTGCTTTGCATACATACTTTGGATTTTGTACATATAGGTCCCAAAGCTTTATTGGACTAAATGTCAGATTAAGGGAGAATGAGCAAACTCTACTTCTTACTCTATGTAGAAGAGAATTCTTAATGCCAGATGTATTAATCTACTTATATATGAGAACGCTTTACACTGAATTACAACAAGGTGTATTGACTTTTACCTCACACGTCTATTATATGATTTCACAGGGACTGCAAGGACCTCCAGGACCTGTCGGACCCAGGGGACTGCCAGGAGAAGTTGTATGTATTGTGCAGTTTCATCAAGCTGTAGAAGTGTGGTGTGTGAACAGTTAGTACCATAGAAGTTATCATAGGTGCTCCTTTTGTGGGTGGTACTACAGCAATCAGGGGTCAAAGCACAGTAGTATGGGATGCCTCAGGATAGAGTTCTGCCATTTGCTTATGTTCCTTTTGTCTTTGCGTTACCATCTGAACAAGAAAGAATGACAATACTAATTTGTCTGGTTCATAGATAATTAGCTCTACAAAAATCACTCTTATCTCACAGGAATAGGTGAAAATTAAAATAATCTCTAGCAAGGTTTTAATAATGTTACATCATGATCTGGAAAGGACATTGTGTGTGGAGCAAAATGAGAAGAAACAGGGAAAGTAAGAGTACCCCAAAGATTTCAACACATGGCCTTCCCTATTTCTGTCTATGGTTTTGTATTATTCTGAATTGTTTTACTTCCTGTAAAAAGGGTGAAGATTAATAAGGTGAACAGAACAAATAATTATGTTTATTATCTTAGAGTTTACATCAGATTTATGAGTAAAACTCATATTCAGAGCAAGACATAATTCCGTTAAAACTAGGGACAATATTAAAATCTTTAGCCAGAGTAGAAGTACTGGTTGGAAAGGAGAAAACTCCTTTTTTTAATTACTGTTCAACAGATTAAATTACTAAAATACTTCTTCAGAAAGTGGAATGAGAGGTTGTTCTTATGATTGTCAGTTGATATTCCACTTTAATTGTGCAGAGGCTTACTGACATTCATAAAGTACCTGAAGACATTATTTGGTTGCTATAGGTGAAAAATAGCTTAATTTGTGAACAGTGACAGGTGGCAGATAGTATGTGTTCGTGTGTCCATGCAAGAATGTCAAACCTGAACTGTTGAACTCTCAAGCAGAAGCCTACTACTTGTTAGATGTAGTTAGACTCTTTAGATGGCAAGAACCGAGGGGTGAGAGTACCCAGAAGTGGCACCAAAGTAGTAGGGTTCCTGAAAAGAAAAACATGTTCTCTTAAGAAAGAAGGGGAAGACCGTAGAATCATTAAGGTTGGAAAAGACCTTTAAGATCATCAAGTCCAACCGTCAACCCAACACCACCATGCCCACTAAACCATGTCCCAAAGTGCCACGTCTACATGTTTTTGAACACAAAAATCTTGGCTGGAGGAAAGGTGCTGGAAGTGGGCGAAGGTCCTGGAGACCAGGGAGATGTATGGAAACGATTGCCAGGGACCTTATCCACTAACCTCTGAGACTGGTAACTGAGCAGCTGCACAACACAAACCAAGACAACTTTCTGCCCAACCATCCCAGGTGAGCAACAGTCACCCTGCTGGAAAGGGAAGTCAGGACCCAGTCGACATAACTCTAGCTAACAGGGGAACAAGTGAGAGTGTGAGGTAATCAAGAAGGGTAAAAGCTCTTATCTCAGTGGTTCTTAAATAAACCCCAGTATCCAGATCCACTACAGGCTGTCAGATGGTGTCAGAAGCAGGATACACACGGTCTATTGAACCTCGAGATTTTGATCTGTTGAAGGAGGCCCTCTGGGAGGAGTGGGGAGGACAGGAGACCTCACCAGAGATGCAGTGTGCCTGTAGCCTTTATGCCTGTGGGTGCAAAACTGATGGGTTGGGATTGTCGAGGCAGTGGTGGGGCGGGAGGAGATAGATGTCTCAGAGGAGTTTTAACGTGCCTGTAGTTATGCTTTTGGGTACCCCACGTTCAGGTCTGCCAAATGGTTGGGGTTTGTCAAGGTGATGGGAGCCTCCTTCATGGGGTCTTAGTGTGCCTGTAACTGTTACGCTGCTGGGCAACAGACTGATGGGTCCGCTGGCTGGTCAGGATCTCTCAGACTGGTAGGGGCATCCTACAAGACCCAGCAAGCGTGGTAACCCTGGTGCCTCCAGGCAGGAAGAGCACAGATGAAACTTCAGTGCAGTCTGAATACTCTAGGAAACATCTTAAACCATTAGTCACCGTTATACTAAGCTTGAAAGTTCCCTGGGCATTTGAATTGACACCCTAATATACCAGAAGGTCTCTGGGGAGGAGGTGGCTGCCCGCCTCCCAGATTATGGCGCAATCCCCTTTTAGGAGGCAACAACGTTCTGCCTAATCCCCCATGTAAACTGAAATTAGGTTTGGGCTCACAAAGATGTCTTGTCACATAACCTAAGAAGTGTCACCTACCCCCTCTCCCTGGTTCTCCTCCCTCCCTTCCTCTATAAACCATAAAATGGTTTTTAAGTACCATTTTGGAGTTTTGAGTGATTAGATGCAAGAAGTGGACCAAGAAAAGCAGACAGTGGAGAGCTTGGGTTTAGCCCTACAATTAAGCCATTCACCTGAAAAGAACTGGGATTTTGATCTGTGCTCTGGTGGGTTGGTTTTGGTTTTTATTTTATTTCTACAAACAGAAGGATCTAGGAGCTGGTGTTGCTGTATTTTGTCTTAGTCTCAGAGTGCTTGTGGAAAGGCCTACTTTGAGGAAGAGAACTTTTAATCTGAACAGACTTTTAAGTCATACAATTTATTAATATTAAAATATAGTTCTGAGTGGTACGCAGCTAGCAGACTTCTCATTGTTGACCTGTTAGAAGTCTTAGGGATACAAGCAAAGTGACAGCTGGAGTACAGCGCCTTCAGCTCCTGGCAGGAAAAAACGTAGTATTCAAATCAGCATGTCATTATTTTGTACTGTGTTACTTATTGACCATTTCTTTATACCTTGTTTTCCTACTCAGTTGAGGCACACATTTTTTAAATTGTGTCTAACTTACCTGTCTGCTATAACAGTAGTTTGTAAGTCTTTTTTGCTGTGCTTCTATTTATATATAGATCTCCAATCTTGCTGTGAAAGATAATAAAATACGGCATTTCTGTTTTGCTTGTGTTGCCATCATCCCACTTAAGTTCGTAATAGCTGCTTTTGAAACTGCTGTTCTGCTGGATCTTTGATCAAGTGACATTATGAACAGATAATTACTATATATGTAGATCCTAGATATAAATGATCTTGAAGATTCATATATGTGTACACACGATTGTAGTATATAAAAACATATATTTAAACATATTATAGAAACATGTATTTAGTTTGTTGAGGCTTGTTGTTTTGGTTTATATTCTATAGATGAAACATTATGGATATATATAATATATAATTTATAAATGTAATAATTCAAGTTATGCAGCATGATGAAAATTCTGAAAGATTGAAAATTGTTCTACTTTCACTTATGTCCCTTTTTTTAATGTATCTTTTTTTTTCCCTTATGTTTTTAATTTGGGTGACTGGATGAAACAAGTAGCTGTCTCTATTAAAGGACAGAATACAACAGAGAAAACAAACACACAGCTGTTAAACCCTCACTACTGGCATGAAAATGTTGTCATCCTTCATATGCCAGTGTTCGCAAAACTAAGTTTTGCACTGCAAAGAAAAATAAAAACAATATATTTTTCTTTTTCTTAGAATGTTCATTTTCCATTCCAGACTAAGTATCATACTTAGATTTTATCATTCAGTTTTGGCAATTTTATCATTTACTGTGGAAATTACTGGTATTCTTAATAAAATGCTTGATACAGTAATGGGTTGAATAGCATTCAAAGATTATGGAAAAAGTCTTCTGCATTTGTTACATCATAGTAAGAGAGCACAATTTAACCTTCCCTATTATTTTAACAGTTTCTATTTAGATTTTAGTCTATTTCATTTCTCTGCATTTATAACAAATCCTTTATGAAAAGGGCAAGGGAAAATACTGAAGTTAAAATGTGAAAGATGAGAAGATTTAGACAAAAGAAAGGATGGAATATACTTATTTTGTTGAATTATTTGACTGTATTAAATTTCTAAAATGTTTCAAAGGAATTTGGTGGATTAAGTGTGCAGGAGTAGGAATTCACTGAGGCCTTTAAGATACAAATTTGAATAATTAACTAGTATAGGAAATCATGCAGCCCTTCATAGGCAAAAAAGGTGAGACATTTATTTAAAACTCAAGTTTGTACCTGCTATCGCTGCTTTTGAAAAAATGATTTATTTTCAAGCCTTGGAATTATTTTGAAACCGAAGAAACAAACCTGCCAGTCTCTGCCACTCTACCCAGAAAATAATCTTGATTATTACATTTCAACTTAAAGAAAAAGGATTCATATATTTGATTAAAGAAGCATTCATTAACTTGCACCGTTTAACATTTTGGGTCAATATTCATGCACAGTAAATAATCCAGTGTAAACTCATTTTCTTCTGTAATTTTAGATAATCTTCAAGGGAATAGCTATAAAAAAGTACAGTTATATTTTTATTAATTCCAGGGCTTGCCAGGAGAGCACGGGGTACCAGGAAACCCAGGAGTTAAAGGAGACAAGGTATGTTTTAAGTGTTTTTAATTAAGCTTGACATGCTAGAGCATATTAGACTGTCATCTCTGAAGTAACCTTCCATCCTTCTGTACTGCATCTGTGTGGCTGCTTTATGAATTGATTTTAAGATATACAAGCAGCAACCCCCTGTCTGCTCCTCAGAGATGCTGCGGGACAATTTGGCAACCCAGTTGCTCTTTAGATTCATAACTTAAGTAATATTTCAAGGAGGTTGCATTGGGCTCTTATATTAGATCTGTGCAGCGTGGAAATATCCGTTCAGGTCCTGACCACAGAACAGCCTTTTCAGTGTAGTGTCCTAACCAGACTAATGTCTAAAATCCCACCTCTTAGTCAGTCATATTCACCTTGGCAGAGCACTGGGGCAGCTCTACTGTCTCAGCTGCAAGACGAGGCCGGGATCTCTTGATGGGATTGTATTTTTCTGTGTAGAAATCCCGCAGAATCCAGCCACATCAGCAAGAGTTAAAAATTGTATGTATGCATATGTTGAATGTAGAGGAGGGGAGAAAAATGGATAGAGCGATGTGATGTGCTATGTTATTTATACATTGTCGGGTACAAGGGAAACTAATAAAATCCATTAACTGAACTTTGAAGTGAAATGATGAAAAGGCAGAAGAAAATAACTGTGGAACAAGGACAAAAGGGTACTCGTCTCACAAAATGGGAAGTAGTGGATTCAGAAAGAATCACAGAGAATAATGCAGGAGCATCTAAAAGACAAGAGGACAGCATAATAGACAGCACAAATTCACCCGTGTAAGCAGGAGTTGTAGAGATGTGGAGCAAGCGATGCTGCATGCAGTGAAGTAAGAAATACGGTGTAGTACGGTGAAGACCAGGGATATTCCACTAGGGATAGATAGATAGATAGATAGATGGATGGATGGGCAAAGGCAGTCTGAAGCTGTAACTATGAATTGATTGGCAGGTTTTAATGACAACCTGCATATTAGGGGCCTGGGGACAAAGAAACGTAGGTCAGATGCATTGCAAGCATGGAAAACTGAGAGAATGCTAGTTACTGTTAGTGGTTGTGTGGTCCTTTTCTTCTGTAATTTTTCGAAGGAAAATATGAGGGAGTTTTTTCTTCTCTGTTTCTTCTCAAAGTACTGGCACTTTCTAGGGTAACCTTGATAATATTTAGAGTTTTTCATCAGAGAAAATTCTCATGTTTCAATTAGTGATTCAAATTTATCTTGTAGGGGGACCCTGGTGGGATTATGGGACCGCCTGGACATCCAGGTCCAAAAGGTGATGTGGGGCCTCCTGGACCAAGTCTGCCTGGAACACCAGTAAGTCCATAATCTGAAAAGGCTTTTATGACTTTATTTCTTATAGGAACCACTGTTAAAGAATTCTCATCCTGCAATGAAAGAAATCAGAACAAGTTTGTGGGGTTTTTTATGTGATGTTAAAATTGAAATATATGTTATAGTGGTATTGTAATTGCACTAAAATATAGTCTAGAAATAGTGCAAGGCTCACACACACTCCTACTGACAGTGGTATTAACAAGGAAGACATACATAAAACTGTCATAGTTTATTTAGTCAAATTTATTTTAGTCAGCCTTTCACTGACTAATTTTGGCAATAAAATTCTTCTAGTCTCTTTGATTTCAAAACATAATTATTTTTTTACTTGGGATTTTTTTTTAGGGTCCCATTGGTATTCCTGGAAACCCAGGTCCACGGGGACCAAAGGTATAAAAAATATATTATTTCTGTTTCAAAAAAAAAAGGATTACATGCTAGTTTACATTTTCAGGCCAGTTGTGACTGAAAGCCTTGTACCCTTCTCAGGGAGAAAGAGGACTACCTGGTGTACAAGGAGCACCTGGGGAGATGGGACCCCCTGGAATAGGCATTCAGGGATCACCAGTAAGTATACCAATGACCACAATTCGAGCTTCTCACTGTGCATCGCTGAGAAACTGCAACAAGTAAAGCATAGTAAAAAACCATGCCATGTACTCCCTTCTGACTTGACTCCCAACTTAGCATCTTTCCCCTTTATCCAGATCCAGAAAGAACTAGTGCTAAGTGAGAAATGGAAGCCTTGGAGATCTGAAAGAGTCAATGGCTACTTTGCAGATGAGCTTCCTAGTGATGGTGTTACGATGTCTTCAGACTAACTGTGTCTGTTTCTAAGCAGCGATTGTTTGCAATTGTCAGCAAAATCCAGCCTGAGTACTGGTACAAGAGAAGGGGTGTGCTTGATGTTGTAGATGATAGCATTTTGAAATCCATGCTGGTACTGGAAAAGGCAAACACACTTGGAAGAGATGTGGAAGGTTTTGCATCAGCTTCTGACTTTCGCATTTGTGATGACTGCTAATTACAAGCTTAGGTCTCCTGCTTATAAATGAGAAGCTTACAGTGCCAGGCTATGCCAGGACATAGTGAAGTCCTGATTTTGCACAGCTTGCTTCACGCATTTCTGTGCAGTTTAAATTCAATCATGAAGCAAGTTCATGCAGTGTATTTAGAGCATTCATACTAAATAAAGTGTTTAGCAGTAAATGTTTCAGTTATTCAGCTTGTTTCCCAGGTGTCTTCCTTTCCATTGCCTTTAAGTAAAGCCATCTGCAGTGTCTTCAGAGTATTCAGTAAAAAAATTGGTGATATTGATGGTGTAGATGGTAGGTGGTACATGAGTTCTACTGTGGTGAGTAGGGCAATCCCTCTTCAGTACAGACCAACATAGTCAACTGATATGTTTCAGTTTATTGACAGGACTCAGGTACAGAGAGAAAATGTTTGAGAAAGGTGACTGGAGATTCACACTGAGATCTTAATTTAAAATAGTAATCCTTAAAAATAATTTATTCAGTTAAAATATTTTGAAATCTGAGTTTTAAAAACTACCCAGTTATATTTAATCTAATTTGTTTTTATTCAACTTGAATGTCAGCTTTTCTTGTGAATCTCCTAGATAAATAGCAAGTTTCACCACAGATCATTATTCCTTGCTATTACTTAATCTTAAAAACAGGCCTCAGCAAAATCTTGAATTCTCTAATTTTGGCAAAATTAGATTTTAATTTAAAACCAAACGTAGAGCAAGTCTTCCTTGCGATGCAAACTGCACCAATATCCCACATTTGGTATTTTTTTATGAAGTTCATCTCCCTTATCCAAAAAGGTGTAACTACTGATTATTTGGAGTTTTCTTGCAGGGCCCTATAGGTCCAACTGGATCAGCAGGTGTGCAGGTAGGATATAAATTTTCTCTTTAATGTAAAAAACATTAATTTAGTTTAAGAACTTTACAGTAAAAAAAAATATTTTCAAATCCTAAATGACCGTTCCTGCTCTTAGGGCCCTAGGGGACCCCCAGGATTACCAGGAACTCCAGGTACCCCTGGTATTAATGTAAGTAACAGTTCTCTATATATACAGCAAAAAGTAATGTGTCCCTTGTCAATGATTTAAGGCCATCAAATTCTACCTTTCGTTCTAGGGCACTCCAGGAAGAGATGGAAAGCCAGGACTACCAGGCCCTCCAGGTGATCCTGTACGTATGCATAGAAAGCTTGTGCCTTTGCTTTGGTGCAAATATTTTAAATTTAAAGGAGATAAGTACAGAAGAAGTAGAAGTAAAATTGATAAATTAATTTGATTTTTCAATGATTATATCCTTTGTGGGTTTTTTTTTTCACTTTATTATGTTGCAGTATAAATTAAACTGCTGTATCTCAGCAGTCTCAGTCTGTTCACCTCTTAAACTAGCAATTCTTCACATACCTGACCATCACATATACTCCTCAGATGCAGAAAATTACAGCATGTCTTACGAGTGAGGTCCATCTCCAAGTGTCCAGCAATGCAAATCTAAGGCAGGGTTTCCAAACCAGTCTGCAGATTGCTGATAGCCTGTGAAGAGATTAGAAATGCTCCATTCCTGCTGCAAGAATGCATTAGGCAGTAAAACACATCATGCTTTCAATTAAACATTTGGTTGTACAGGTGCACGGCAGTCCACAAGTAAGCCTGAGGATTGACAACAAGGAGCTTATGGGGGGTCAAACTAGCCCCATAATCACAGAAAGATTTCACCTTGGAGAGAATAGTCGTCTTTCTCTGGAGAAGAGCCTGCACGTAGGCACTGCTGATTATCAGGGATCAGGATGGTGATTCTAATTGGTTGGTTCCTTGGTTCCTGCATTAGTGAACTGGTCCGATCCTTTGAGACGTGAGAGTATCCGCAGCATCTCAAAAGGCCTAAAATCAGTACGTAAAAGCAGGTTTGCCACTGGCATGGAGTATGAAGGTAGAACTCAAATCAGAGAGTCACAAAGACTGAGGTATAAAATGAGCTTCAGTTAGGAACAGATATAAAAACAAGAAAAAGGCACTGTGAATATAATTATTTGAAAGACCAGCAAAGTCTATTATTTAATAATCATGGAGATCAAATTATAGGTTGTGCAGAGAAAGCTGAATAATTCAGCAGCTTTTCACTGTCCACTGAAAAAAATTGCTTTTCAGAGAATACATCAAATAAATTTTAATTTAATTGAAAAAAGAGTGAGTTAAAGAGGTTTTAGATACAGCATGAAAATCTGGTATAATTCGCCCAAAGAATGAAGCAAAGCAGTCTCTAAATGGTTAGCAGTTATCCTTGAGTACTTTGAGAAAGGTGCAGCTTTTGAGGAAGGGAGATATGCTCACAGAAAACATATCTTCATAAAAAGGTGAATAGAAGAGGAACAAGAGTATCATAGGTCAGTTGAAAAAAGTTTGATTGCAAGAGAGATAGGAGGCTGTTTTTTTTTAATTTAATTCGAAGTACCAGTGATATGAATGATAAAGTGGAAACAAGATGGCATAATTTTGTTAAGAATCAGTCATGGAATAAGTCAGATTTCTGTCTTTGGAAGGTTAACTTTCTTGGGAAAGACAGGGAAAGAGTCATGTTATATACCTTGGCTTCATTGAGACTGTCCTCATGATGTGTTTATAAGCGAGCAAAAAGTGGTCTTGAAGTAATTGCCATATAGTTAATGATTATCAAAAAGTATGGATATGAGTGTCTATCAGCAGATTACTGTCACATTTGGAAAAAGCGGTCTCTTCCCATGCCCGGTTCTTGTCAGTGATTTAATTTGATTAGGATAAGTAAATATAAACTCTGCAATTGGACTGGGAAAGATTGGTAGCTTTTTGAAGATATAATCAAAACTTAAAATTGAGAGACAGTCTGAAGTCAACAAGATTAAACTCAAGACAGCTGAGCATAATGCTTAATAACAAAAAACAAAATGCATAAGAATAGGTCTGGAAGGCACAGTGCACTGCAAACTAAATGTAATTTAAAAAAATCTAATGTCTCTGTTAAACAGACAGGCCTAAACAGAAAAACTTGCTAACAGGAGAATTCTTGCCTTTTGCTCTCTTGAAATACTCTTCTCCTTGGAGAGAAATTTTTGAAAGGAAGATGTAGCAAGTACAAGTGAGTCCAGAGAATTAAGGCCATTTTAACATTTTCAAAAGCCCAGCATATACCATACACTTATTCAGCGTTCAGCGTACACAGCTGTGACTCTACAGTATGTGTGCGATTAGGCTAGACTTGCTGTACGTACGAAGCGGACGAACTGTACGGCACAAATGCGGTCGGCTCGCGCTCATACCTGGCCAGCCATTGCAGCTGGATGTTAGGACCCTTTTGCACTGAGGGTTTGGGGGCCTGTACCACAAAATGATATTGCAGCTAAAATAAGAACATTAGAAAAAAGGAGAGACTGGGGAAATTGCGTTTGTGTAGTCCAGAATAAAGACCAACAGGTGGCATGGCAACCGCATGTCTATCTTTAAAATGTCACAATGAGAAGGATGAAAAGTCAGGCCATGTAGGGATGTGGTGGTTGTTTTTAAGCCTTGTTACAGGTTTTTAAGAGCAGGTGACACTGGCTATGTACAGTTTACTATTGTGCAGAGGATGGACTTTATACCTTACACAGTTATGTCCTTAAGTTATGTTAGGTGGCTATGTCTCACCCTAGAAAACTTTTCAGAGTGCTTTCAAAGGTGCTGATGCTGCCCTGTAAATACTGTACTCCTGATTGCACTTCTGGTTAAGTACGTTCAGCAGCGCTTCTCTTGAGCTGGTATTTGAGACTTATTGCTACCAACCGACTCTTTTTCTAATATGCTGCAAAACTGCTTACATTTTGTTTTTATTATTCAATATGGAAATGTTTGAAAAAGACTGAACAAAAAGAGTAACAAATTTTGAATGTGTCTAATTTTATAGTATGGCCAGGGCTATTTTTGCTTTAGTAATTGCAAGAAGAAATGAGCATCGGTAGTTGAAGAGTCCACTTGTGAGTGAAGGTGATGATAACCAGTGCAATAAGTTTTTACAGGGAGTCTTTAAATATAAGTTTAATGGCAGCACTTGAAAATCTGAGATATATTGCAGTACAGTGTAAGCCTATTGATTGAGCGTTAAATGGGTTAGCAATTTAACAGTGGCACCCCAGTGTTTTGCACTAATTGTTAATCTTTAAAGGCAGGACAAAATACTACATATTTTGCTCATGTTGCTGTAGCTGGATTATTTCCAGTACCTGAGCTAGTTTATTGAAGTTAGCTTTGGCATCACCACAATTTATGCTACAGTTCACAGTAGAGTCAAAGCCTAGGAGAAAGCGGAAGAAAAACAAATGAAGATAATCAGGTGAGAATAGTCTGTGAGACTTTCCAGGAGTGGTAAGTTGTTGCTGGTATGCTACAAAAATGACAATATATTATTTTTATTTAAAAGTGAAAGTTACTGTGTTCTGGAATTATGCTGTTGTCATGGTTTAAGCAATTTCAATGAAATTGTAACAAAGAATTACATTGTTAGGTTCGATAGACAGCGATATTTAACTATATTTGAAATCCTGATTTTTCTTTTGAGTTTTCATTAAAAAGTAGCTTCAACCAATATATATGTAATCAGCTATGTGTGTAACAATATAAACTTTAGAAGCAATGAGAAGCCATCAGAATCAGTAGTGTTGTGTAAAACATTAACTGCAGCTGCCTTTTTTAATTTCAGATTGCACTGCCACTTGTGGGAGACATGGGTGCTATACTGAAGGTAAATATTTTCAGAGGTTAAATATCTTTGTTTAATATAAGCATGCTTTTTAAACCAAAATATGCACTTGAAAACCCACTTGGCTAGCCTAAAATAATTTTGATATTTTTGTTGATTTTTGTTTTGTTTTTAAGAAATTCTCAAGAAATGTATTTTATAGGAATTTTGCAAAATAGCATTTTAACAGTATGCGAGGTAGTAGCCAGCCAGTGTCTGTTCAGCACATCTAGCCCACAATATGAATTGCTACATGTATACCCCATTCTCCACTTTACTTTGTAGCATTAATATTGGTAATATACTGAATTGGGAAAATAGCCTAGAATTTCTAAGGTATTATTTTGAAAAATAATAAAATGTGAAGTTATCTGCCATATTCCAAAATTAAAAGTATGCTCAGGAGTATTTCAGTGTGAAAAGTACACATCATTTCTGAAGAGAGAGATTATCCTATTCTACTGTCCTTTATTAATACATGTACCGAGGGTTTCATGACTTTCTCATTCCCAAATTTGATTTCTTTTAGGTCTATCTTTGGGCTTTTCCCTGATTCTTTGTCCATAATGGTGTTGTCTTTCTCCTATATGTGCCCTTCTACCTCTTTGTCAATTCTCTCTCTTACTGATTCTTTATGCTTCATTCTTCATTTCTCTGTGTTTTGTGGTTAGCACTTCTTTAATATTGTAATGTAGCTGGAAAACGCTTCCCTCAACAAAGCAAGAATCACTTTAAAATAATGATAGATTTGAAGCTGATGAGAGCAACAAGTAGCCTTCATCTCTACCTAATCCTTGAAAGGAAGATGATTTGCTCAAACCTAAACACAGGTTTGTCTGGGACTATCCAAAATGAAGGCATTTATGAGTCCTCTCAAAATGAAGCTAAGAAATTTTCACACACTCTTTGAGTAGAGTGTGTGAGAGATGGGAAGGGAAACAAGGAACGACACCTGAAAAAGTATATTGTGTAGAAGAGAGAAAGGACTGAAGTGAAGGCTTGGGGGTGAAATGAAGGGATGGTCACAAAGGCAGGAAGGAAGCGGTCTGCGTAGAGCACACCACCTGCCCGTGTCACAAAAATGGTTATTGGTCACTTCTCTTTCTCTCTGTTCCTCAGGGTGATCCTGGCACAAGAGGTCCTCCAGGCATCCCTGGCAGAGAAGGGCCAAAGGTAAGTTTTGAAGAGAGTACTTTACGTTGCTTTGTTTCTTGTTGAAAGTAGAAGGCCAGACTCTTACCTCTGACAGTCTTGACTTTTTTGTCTGATCCCTATCCCTGTAGCATCTGGGCTAGGCTAGCCTAAAGGTCCAAGCGATTTTTAGGGTTCAGCCCTCTTCCTGCATCAGTTTGTCTTTCCTCTCAGGAAAGTATGCAAAAGAGCCCGAGCCCCAAGCCAGGACAGCTCTTCTCTGCACCCGCTAAATCTAGCTCAGATTTGACTGCCCAGTACTGTATTGCCATCTATAGGCTTATTTTAGGTGAGTCAGTCACGCAAGAATCCTGCGGTGAGGAAGGAAACTTCCCGTATCTCCCTCCGTGTGCAACCGCTGGGCTGCCCCGTGCCTTTGCGCCGTGTTCCCATGGCAGTAACACAACCGTTTCACCGGGACGTCAGCTTGCACTGGCGACAACCAAAATTCTGCTTCACTGTAATCGGCTCAAATGCCACATGGTTTGGCATATAGATATCTCCTATAGCTGAGCCTAATTCCATGAAAGTGTACTTTCCCCATTTCAGCAAGCGTTTAAGCTCTTTGTTATTAATAAGATGTCTCCATCAGGTCTTTCGGCTGGTTTGCCCACTAGATAAAAACCACACATTTCCTCTCCCCTCAGTGGGAGGCATATTTTAAAGTTTTCAGGTAGTATTGAGGCTTTTTTTCTGTTTTAGGCACTATTGCTGTAAGGGCTTCATGCTAGCCTATATTAAATGTGGGTCATAAAATGCCCTACAGAGCATGAAATTCACTGTTCTCTAATAGAAAGTATTTGTTTGAATGTTACATTTTCATAGGGCAGCAAAGGTGAACGTGGGTTTCCTGGACTTGCTGGCGAGAAGGGCGATGAGGTAAAATTACTTCATTTCTATAGCGGTTGCATTCTTATCTGAACCTGAATAAAGATCTAGACTGAGAATGAAATGCACAGAATGTTATTCAATTCTTTAAAACTGCTGATACAGTAACGTATTGCTATATGTAGCCCTTGATTCTGAATTTTCAACAAGATTAAAAGGTATTATTCAATTAAATAACATCAATTTAATTTTTGTCTGAGGATTTTTGCTCATTTGTATATTTTAAAGCCTCACATACATTTAAACACTAATTTTTAAGAGTACAGAGCTACTGCTTTGCCCCAGAATTTAGCAGATTGTCAGACTAAAGTATCACGCTTATTTTTCCTCATGTTTTTACATGATCTATAGAGCTCATTATGTCTTTGCTTCTTAAAAGCAAGTGCCTCCTGAGCTTGGATTAGAACATATACCTTAAAACGATGGGACAGCCATAAGTAAAGCCCAAACAGAGTTTTACTTAAAAAATAAATGGGAAAGCAACACATCCTTTGCATGCCCTATAGGGTACCTCTACAATTCAACCCTCACAGGCTGAGGCATTAGCAAAACTTCAACAATTCAGATACTATTTAACTGCTGAGAATCGAGTGAGATATTAGAGGCAATTAAGAAGGCAATAGGGGAAAGGCAATATTATAACTGGCAGTTAGTTGTTTTTAAAGGACTCCAGAATGAATTAATTCTGAATTTTTTTATTGATTCAGTAGGGTGCTGTGCTGTGTTAGTAAGTTAGCTATTCGCATGCTGCTTCACTGTGTGATAGCTGGTTAGCTGCCTTAGCTCTGATATTTTCAGTGTTTAGCAGCAGCTTTTGGTTATGACATTATGTGGAAGTGAATTTATTTTCAGAAACACGTATAAAAGAGTTTACAAAGTTTAACAGTAACTTCTTTTACAAATTTACAGATTTTAAAAATGTGTGTTTATTTTCAGTTTTATGAATTGGTGTAACATGGGAGTGGGAAGAGAGATTGAGAAGCCCACCTGAAGCTCTTTGAAATATGCTTATTAATTCCCATGTGTTTTCAAATGTCCCTTTAATCTTTGTTGAAGCTTAGTTCTCTTCCTTTTTAAAACAATCCTTTTTTCAGGGGAGTTTTTTTTCTAACATCAGTAATAAGAATTACAGAAAATGCTCCTTTGGCTTCATATTCATTTTCTGGGTGACTGTGCCATCAGAGTAAAGTAATTCAAAATGAGCAGAGAACACGTTAGCAGTTGGATTGCCACTCTGAAAAGCAGCAGAGGTGGATCAATGTCCTCTGTGTGCAGGAGCAAGAAAGGGAAATCAGTGTCTCTCTCTATCTGCACATCTTTGCGGATTTATTTCTCTCTGCCGTTTTTTCCATCAGTCTTTCCCTCAGAGCCCCTACTTCAGGCCTCCTGACCTCTGTGGTTTTCTAGGCTGTCCCCTTAGCCGTGCCGTCTTAAACACCGCATTTAACACGAGAAATGCGCCTTTTCTGAGGTGATTCCTCTTGTCGGAGGATAGGCACCCTGTGTGGATAAAATGAATCACTGCTGGGAGGCACCTATTTCCCTTGGTGGGTTATAGGGGGAAGCAAGAGCGATCAGCTCTCAATAGTACATGACTTCTACATGTCTGAAATTGCACCTAAGCCTGGTGTGGCAGAGGAAGGACTTCAGTGACATCTCACATCCTACCTGTATCCACTGTAGTAAGTTGCACACCTGTGTGCTTAGTATGCGGATACCAGAAGCCATCAATTTCCAGGCAATCAGATGGAATAACAGCAGGAAAGTCGGTCATTAAATACTATGAAAAATGTCATGCTCCATTATCAAAAAAACAAAATCTGTAAATCAGGTAGAAAGCATCATTGCATTTAGATAGCGTCAGGTAATGCTGAGAAGTCGGAACAGATGTCTTCTTGCCAGCAAAAATAAACTTTCAGTGATAGACAATAGAAAATTAATCTCTCAGGAAAAGACAGATGTCCTGCTCTTGTCTGCACAACTAAAGACAAGAAGATATAGAGGACATAAGCTAATGATGTGAAAGGCTGAAGGGCAAGTGTTGTTTGTAAGACAAGCAAGAAGTTGCCTCTAACCTTATCATAGAATCACAGAACAGTTTGGGTCAGAAGGGACCTTTAAAGGTCACCTAGTCCAACCCCCCTGCAGTGAGCAGGGACATCTTCAACTAGATCAGGTTGCTCAGAGCCCCATTCAACCTGACCTGGAAAGTTTCCAGTGATAGAGCATCGACCACCTCTCTGGGCAACCTGTGCCAGTGTTTCACCACCCACAGTGTGAAAAATTTCTTCTTTATGATTAGTCCAAATCTGCCCTCTTTTAGTTTAAAACCATTACCCTTGTCCTATTGCTACAGGCCCTGCTAAAACCTCTGTCTCCATCTTTCTTAGAAGCCCCCTTGAAGTACTGGAAGGCTGCAAGAAGGTCTCCCCGGAGCCTTCTCTTCTCCAGGCTGAACAACCCCAACTCTCTCAGCCTGTCCTCAGAGGAGAGGTGTTCCATCCCTCTGGTCATTTTTGTGACCTCCTCTGGACCCGCTCCAGCAGGTCATTCCTAAAAAGAATGCCAACCTTTTCGGTGAAAATACGCTTTAATATAGTTATAATACTGCTGAACATGCTGAATATAAGTAGGTTTTGAGGTATAAGTGGGAGAGGAAATGGACGTATGCTTTTTTAACTTTCAGGGCCTTCAAGGTGCTCCTGGACTGCCAGGCATACCAGGACCCAGTGGACCATCTGTAAGTGTGTGGTATCACCTATGATCTAACCTATCTCTGCAGAGGTTGCTATAACTATCTAGTAAAACTTCATATTATTAGTTTGTTCTCCTTTCTTTTGGCTTTTGGGAGAGTAATAATAAAATCTTACCCGTACTGGCTCTAATAAAAGAAATTATGTTGTGAGTTGATGTTACTGAAAATACCATCATTGTCTGGGTTCAAAGTTTATGTAACTTAAATGGGTTTGGAGATTTGGCATTACTAGAGACTCTGTGAGGTTACATGACTTATGATGTGCAAACTTACAGTTAATTATGTATTTGTACCCAAGTTATAGTAATAATGTTAGTAATAAAAATCTAAAAATAATTCCAGCTAGGCGTTCTGAAAACATTTAATGCTGAAACCAAGTAATCACTTGGTTTTGCAATAAAAAAATATGGGAATAAGCTGCCAATATTTAAAGTCACTGACAAATACCATGAAAAATGTTGGTATTTCTGGGAAAACTCCTCTTGGTAATTTTTTTATATTTTATTTTCTACATACTAGATGGGATCACATTAGTTAGTATGATCATTATTCATTCCTAGGTTGCTGACAGTACTAGTTCTTCCCTCTTTAAAAAATTGTAACACATTTAGGAATTTTAATGTGGAATATGTAATTTGGCATTTTAGCAGTAAAGCATGATTCTTAACAGTATCAAGAGGTGCTAGCCACGGTCAGTGCATTTAATCTACCAAGGTGAAAATGCAACCGCAAACACAATTTTTCCCTTTCAAAGGGCTTATCAGAAGTACACAGCTGTTGTATCAAACAGAAGAGAAATATTTAAAACTGGGGGAGAAGCATAATTAGGTTTAAATGACCTTCAAAACATATGGTTTTTAAAAACTAAGCCGCAATGCAAAAATACTGTGTTTCATTGTTTCTTAACTAATATAAGCCGATACTGTGTTGTGCAGGGAGTCACGGGAAGACCTGGACATCCCGGTCCAGCAGGGTCAAAAGGCGAAAAGGTATTCTTTCTTTTTAGTCTTCACCGGTAAAGGTCTGCGAAGGTTCTGCAGTGCCACTACACTCCTCTGATTTGGGTTTTTTTTTTAACATAGAGTGCAAACAAGAACACGACGTACATTTTGAAATTAATTTTTATTTGTGTCTTAATACAAGTACTTTCCCCCCAAAATGCCATACATATGGGCTTATATTTTGAAGTGTAGTCCTTGTAGTATATGTAAGTTGCAGAGAATGTTCTCCAAGTATGACATACTACATAAAATTTAGGAAAGTGAAAATACGTTTATGAAATAGTATGTGACTAGTTACTACTTGCTCCACTTCTCATTCTTTTACCATTATTTTAGTCAAAAGTAATAGCATACTTTAAAAGTGCATCACAAGTACTGAAAGTTATTAAGCATAAGTTGTTCTGCAAAAATATATAAGCTTCCTTTATACTTCATTTACACTGTTACAGTACTGCTTTTTATCAATATTTTATGTGCTCTTTTATCAGGCACTTGATATTATCCATTATAACTAAGAGGTCAAATTCATTTCTTGGGCACCTCAGAACAGTGAAATACAGCAGACACAAACTTAGTTTGCTGCAATATACTTTCTGGAACAAGTTCTCCATTTTGTATATAAATACAAAATACTTTTTTGAAGTTCTTTTTAAGCTTTAGCCTGGAGTTTTCCAGGCATAGCACTGCCACATCAATGTATGTGATCCTAATGCTCTACAAAACCTTGACCCTGGTAGGAATAAGAAAGGAAACCCTTTATTTTGTAAAGCTCTGAAATTATTTCAGTATAAAAATTGGTTGAGACCTTGCAGACCATAACAGCAAAAATTTACCAGACTTATTTCCTTTTTATGTAACCAAATGCAAAAAAGCAAGTCTGTCTTGGTTCCTTGTTTACAATTCTCACACAGGTGGGAATGAGAAGCCACTGCTCTGTAACTAGTGTCTCATTGATCAAAAAGGGCTCAAGTCAGATGGCTGAAGAGTGATGAAGTAAACTGAAATATAGCCAGAGTAATTTCCTCCTCCTTCCTTCATTTGGGGAATACGTTTGAGAAATTATCATATAAAATGCTTTCTAAACTATAGTATTTTTTCTCCCTGTGAAGTATCCCAAATCACTCTTCGGAGGCTGGCAGTTTCTATCAATTAGAAGGACCATTTGGAAATTATCCTAGTATAATTGTAACTGAATGTTTATATATTTCTTGTGGGCCAATTATTGCTGTTAAGCACTTAGCTTGACTTTTGCCACCTTCAAAATTTTAAACATGCAGCCTAAGTGTCTCGCTGACATATCTTTAATAAGATCCGGTGAAGTCAGTGAAAAATTCTGACACTGTTCCAAATTATACAGTGTTTTTAACTGAATTATAGTGATGATATTTTGAAAGTATTTTACCTGGGAAGTTTGACGTTGTAACCTTTGACAATTCTGTAATAGTTCAGAGACCCCACCATTCTACTGGGGCAAAAGCTTTTTTTACTCAATGTATTTCTGAATAAACTTAACTTGGGAAACTGTAGCTCTTCTTTATTTGCCTGTGAATGACCAGACTGAGGATTATGTTTTGCAAAATAATATACAAACTATAAAATGGCTGTTGCCAGTTACTTAGGAATTGATTTTAACAACTTTTTTCTTCCTCTCCCTCCTGGTGTATATGAAGTTTTTCACAACCCAGGTTGCTGCTACTATTTTGCCACATATTTACTACACATAAATCATCGAGTAACTAACAAAATAAAAAACTAGTATAAAGTAATGATTAATAATTTGCCTAAAGCTTAAGCAGGATCTGGGCAGGAGAATTTGTTCTTGATATCACCTCCTCATATTGACCGTATCTCTTGTTTATTGTCTATTATGGTCATCATAACTTGGGTATGGAATAGAGATGGACATCAGTTACAGTAAATGAGTTATATGAATCTCTTTCTGTACTAGGGTAGTGAAGGTTCTCCTGGGAAACCTGGACCACCTGGGCCTCCGGTGAGACATTTTGTTTTATATTTTGAATGTTATATTAGGAACAATATACCTGTGAGTAAAATGTAATGTAATATAAAGAATTGACTGTCAGTCTAATAGATATTAATAGTGCAGGATGACAACAATGTCTTTTTGCAAAAGGTTTCTGTATTCTTTTTTTTTCCTTGAGATTCATCTCTGAGCAAGTTCAGGTCACGAAGACATCCTACAAACTTGATCAAATGAGTTAACCTTGGTGTCCAATGTTATTAATTTTGACAGCTTGGGTACCTGAGATCAGGGAACTCAGGGAACCTAGGAAAAGTCCATGGAGCTCACTGGTCTCCAAATTAACCAGGAGAGTTACAAACATATATACATAAACAATATATCACAAAAATAATTCTGGAGAATTATAATAACAAATATCAAAATGTAACGTACACTGATATTTACAGTTTATGGTTTTGTAATTAAAAAAAAAAGCCCCAAGCTGCATTGTTACGTATGTTATGTTCTTACTGAAATGTCTGGAATCTTTGAAAAATTGATCCAGAGCAAAAACGATACCACAGTTCTGCTGAGCTATGGGACTTGAACAGGGCAAGAGTTCTGCCTTTATAATTGATAGTTGTGACACTTACCTGGTTTGTATGTTTTAAAGGGTATGCCTTACAATGAAAGAAATGGAATGAGCAGCTTATATAAACTCCAGGTATTTCTCTTTAAAATTGTTGTGGTTTGGTTTTGTTTTGTTTTTTTTTTTCCTTTTATCAACACCTAATTTTGGCCGAATTCAACTTTTAAACTTGCTGTTACAGGGAGGTGTGAGTGTCGCTAGTTATCCAGGTCCACCAGGACCTCCGGTAAGTATTAAGAGAAACGTAGTTTCTAATAGTTAATTAACATAGTAACAGAGGGGTTGGCTAGTTGCATGTATTTTTGGTAAGGAGCATGGAATTTTATTTTATATGTGAAAATAAGGATATGATTGGTATGTAGTAAATGATAAAGTATGTGATTTTATGTGTTTATCAAGCATTTTAGCCCATTTTGGAGGCTCATTTATTTTGATTTAAGTATTTCACCGTAGCAAATAAAGGCTGCAAAAATGGTACAGAATTTTGTATTGGACTCTTTAGTGAAAGCATCCTAATATCTCAAAATGTGTGATATAATATTTATAGTTAGTGATGGCATAGTTTTGTAACAGATTAAATTTGGTGCTGGAAATGAGAAGCTCACGAATTCTGATCTCAGTTCTGTCACCGACTCCCTGTGTGTAGCTACAGTGCAGAAGGATGTGTAAACCCAAGGATGATCTAGTGGCACCAACAGAAGGCTGGTGCCTCTCCACACAGCGCGGTGCAGATGCACCACCTTGCAGCCGGTCATTGTTGCTTTGGTTCTGTGGAGCCAAAGAAGCTGTGCACTTATTTGGGTCCTCCTTCTCGTTAGCGTCCGTAGGCAAGTTCTG
This sequence comes from Phaethon aethereus, assembly GCF_964289735.1. Taxonomy (NCBI): domain Eukaryota; kingdom Metazoa; phylum Chordata; class Aves; order Phaethontiformes; family Phaethontidae; genus Phaethon; species Phaethon aethereus. The sequence goes on from NC_138576.1 coordinate 33,864,985, forward strand.
CTCTGTTAAGATGATTGTCATTTTGGTAACCACATAAAAATCTTGTAGCCATCAGTGAGGACTTTGTCCTTACGTTATGTGCTGTTTGTAGTCACAGGCTCGCACCAGACCGCAGAGCTGTCTTTCTCTGCATTCAGGATCAACAAAACAAAAATGATTATTAATTAATGACTAAGATTTTATACTGAATTAATCAGCTGAGAGGGCTGCACTTAATACTGAGTCTAAATGCAATAGCAATGTATACTTATAATGCAGTTATCAAAAAAAAAATCATTTTACCATGTGACTGTTCTTTTTTAAATGCATTTCCACTGCTTCATTTCTTTTCAGGGTCCAAAAGGAGATCCTGGCACAGTGGTATGTATGTATGTTTTGGTCATGATAGAGAATTGCCCTCGTAGTTCAACACATGATCCTAGTCACAAGGGTGGAAGGCTCCATTAACATTCTTCATCAGTAGCTTACCTCCTGCAGAATCAGTACATCTGAAAAAGCCTTTTTAATTGCCAGGCTTGCAAATTTTGCAATTTCTGGTAAATAATTCTAAGTGATAATATAATGAATGACTGAACATAGTATTAACTGTTTGTGGAGTCATCTTTGCTGAGCTGTCCCTGTATATATTTAAGGATAGAGAAAGTTTACTGCAAGAGATAAAGCCTTTGCTTGGTACAGGCCTATAAGAAATAAAGGTAGAAAATACCTTAAGAGCTATTAGATTGTTCTCAACATTAAATTTGAAACTGATTAGGGAGAAGGGATGGTGTGCTACATCATGCCAGCTAGTAACAACTAGAAGTTTATGTTTTCATTGGAAATGGCATGATGGGTAGTTACAGTATGATCCCATTGCTTCCAGCGAGCAAGGCAGTGATGAACATGGGAGCCACTTATACCTTTCAACTACGCAGTTTGACATTCAAAAGCAGATCTATTTAACTTTTTGGCATTTTTTCCTTTAAGCATTTTGTTATGTCCTTTTCACATGATCTTTCTTTCTAAATTACAGGGAGGGGAAGGACTAGTGGAAGAATCTTGAGCAGTTGCATAGGCTAGCATAGGGCTAGCCCCCAGCAGAATGTAGATCCGAATCCTGACTGGGAATATTTTTTTCCCCAAAATCCCTGACACGCGATGTATCTTGCCTTTATAAGAGAGAAACTATATTCGTCATTGGCTTGCAATTTGTCGCTACAGTTCCTAGCCTTGAAGGTGTCAAAGTTGAAACTTGCAGGTATTGCATCTTGATGACTGGATGTCAGTGAAAATACCCAAAAGATAATAGTAAAATTTGAGTACTGATGGTTTAGCCCAAAAAGTATGATAGTATCAAATGTCATTTTAAATGGATGTTGTTTTTAAAATTCGATAGGTGCTTTCACAGCAGTTAAAATTTCACTGCATTTGTGTACTTCTTTTCCAAATGTAAGGAACGTCACATAACTGCATAATGATAGTTACAGCAGTACAACACTGCAAGACAGCGGAGCAGGTACTGCTCCTTCATGACCAGTGTGTTAGAACTGTGTCCAGCAGACCTCCTTTGAACTTCAGGCAGTATAACTGAATCAGGATGAGTACCATGTGTCAGGAAATCGATGAGAAGAATTTTCTGATAAAAGCCATAGAAGCTGAGCTAGTTAGGAAACAAAATTGTGCCCAATTGGACTGAACTCCCCATGATCTGCGGATGAACTGTCTACTTGATAAAGATCAGGAAACCTTGAAAAATGCTGAATATTGAAAATATAATTTTTGAAACAAAATCACATCCCTTCCAGCAGACAAAGTAAAGAACAGCTATGTCTGCTACTAATGAAACAAATTACTACTTCAGAGAAACACAAAGTTCCTTAACACATTCAGGAGATCATTCAACCACCAAGAAGCTGACATTTGACCTCTCCAGATGCTGTCATGTCTTCAGATTGTTAGCCTTGGGCAAAATAAATTAAGGAGATGGTTCAGCCAACATCTTGGATGATAGGTAGTAAAGAATCAGATCAGAGCTCAGCAAGACTGTTTAAACATCACTAGACTGGCCTTGTCTGAACATATCAGGCCACAGTATTTAGAAGATGATGATGAGTATCTTCTCCTGTTGAAGGGTTCTCATATTCTGACTTGGGTCCATATCGTCGAGTCTTTCTCTTCAGTATCAGTGTGAAACTACGGAGAAATGTCTTTACTCGTGAAATCAGGGTGCCAGTACCTTTTAGTTGTACCTTTTTTTCTACCAGTGCAGGCACAGTATCTACAGAAAAATAGCAGCAGAATTAAGTACAGCTAGCTCAGAGTAACCCAGCCAAGACCAAAGTGGTGTCACAGAATCATAGAATCATAGAATAATTTGGGTTGGAAGGGACCTTTAAACGTCATCTAGTCCAGTCCCCCTGCAGTGAGCAGGGACATCTTCAACTAGATCAGGTTGCTCAGAATTCTGTCCAACCTGACCTGGAATGTTTCCAGGGATGGGGCATCTACCCATCTTTTGATTTAATTGTCAATTGCTGAAATACTGGAACTGTTGGCTGTAGTTTAAATCTCTGTGGTAAAAATCTGTCAGTGGATTTTCTTTAAAAAAGGAAAAATAATTAAAAGGACCTCCCCACTCTACATGTTGAACTGATTTCTCCAGTGGAGCAGTGTTTTCTGGTTTTCTTTCAAAACTTGAAGACTTGCACGGGGACCTAGTCTGTGTGTCCCTTGCTGCAGAATAAGCTTTGTTAGGGAACAGAGCTCTCTTCTGAAACAGCGATTCAGAACAACGATAACAGTCTGGAAAGTTACACAAAATTGCTTGGAGGTTGGTTATGTGGTTGACAGGACATGTTCACATAGCAGGGCTCCACCACCTGAAGGTGCTTTAGAGCTGACCTTGGTTTGCGAGAACACTTGATGGGAGTCTTCTGGATTACATTCTTCATTAAAATTAAAACCATTAATCCAAATATTCACGCGGTGCCTCTGGAAAATCTTAATTTGCAGATTACTGAACCAGGGCATAACAAAATCTGTTCGATACTAATCCCAAGTTAAATAATCTGCTGTTGCTTGCTGTTCAGAGTAGTTTCTCATGTTTCTCATGTAGAGTTCAGAAATTCTAATTATGCAATCCTTTTTAATTAAAAAAAAAACAAACAGGGAGACCCAGGACCAATGGGATTACCAGGACTTGAAGGACTCCCAGGGGAAAAGGTAGGACTCTTAAAAAGAATTCATGGCTTCTTAGTGGCAACTATCTACAGTTAAATGTTTTCTGAAACTGTGTTTGAATTTTTTTTTAAACTAATATTTCTAGATTTGCATATTTATCTGGTTGGGTTTTTTATGCTTTACTGTGGATCTAAAACATTCATTTTCCATAAATGGAAAATTGTATGTAGAAGGTCTTGTAGTATTTAATTTTCTTAAGTTGATAGAATATTACTATATGCTGTATTATATATAGTTTATACTATATCACTTGATAATAATATAATTAACATGTTCCTAAATATGGCCGCTACTTCTTCTTCTCTATTGAACATCATCTGCTTACAGCCTCTCTGTCTTGTTCTAAGACGGAGGGCATAGCTACAGATCCAAAGAGAAGTTTGTACCTGAGTTAGTCTAGACCTAGTGCATGCAAGATTTGCATACAAAAAAGGCTATTTCAGATTAGTGTAAAAATATAGGAAATGGTAGAAATAGAGGGAGAGACTGATTTCCTGCAGTTCCTGTTGTATTGCAGCCTGTTCCATGTGAGGGCAAAGGCGAGAATCTCACTTCTTGCACTGTCGCTCATTAGCCAAGGCCCCTTGTTTCTGTTTTGCTTTTCTTGCGCTCCGTAGTGCCTGTATGAAGCCACCATAGCACATCCTGAACTGTAGTTCAGATCTGTCTTCCAGTGCTAGGAAATGATCCTTTCCTTCAGCTTGTGGCATGTTTCAGCCTTTCACTTATTAGTTGCGGAGGCTGATATGAATTTAAAGAAAAGCTTGTAATGAAATGTTGAAAGTTTCAAGATTTTGGTATTCATATCTAAATATGGCAAAGCACAAAAAAATTCAGCAGAGAAATGAAAAAAATCTGAAAATATGCTGTCAGTGGAAACACTTTGATTTTGCTATATCTTCTAAATTTAAGGAGGAAAACATTTTTTTTTCAAATTTTAATATTTATTCAGCCTTTTTGAATTATATGTTATTTGATTACTTTGTACCAAAAAAGTCTACTGAAAGTTATTTTTCATCAAAAAACAGTGTAAATGAAGTTTCTTGGTATCACTGTACATTACTCCTACTTGTGCAGAGAGTGGGGATTGACATGATCTAAGGTAGGTGTCTACAGTAGATGTTTAAATTACATGATTCTTGCTCTGGAAGACTAAAATTTACAAGCAGTTAAGGACTAGCCTGATTTCAAAATGAACAAACACAGGGAAATATTACAGGTCTAACTGAGACAAAGTGAGGAAAAGCATTACATAAAGGGAATAAGCAGTGGAGCAGATTGTATAAACAAGCTGAGTGAGTGCTTGGCACTTTGTCAAACAAAAATATCCTTTCCTTAACTAAATTCGGTCAAAATTCCACACTTCTGGTGCAAATAAATGAACAGAATCCCAGAGTCTGCCTGCCAGTCCCAATGGGATAGTGCATGCTGGTTTTTAATTTAGAGCTATTAGGTACGTCTGCGTAACAGAATGCCATCTTCCACAGGCAACGTTGGCTGTAATTTCGTGGTAATTTCATGAGCTGGCTTGAGAACTTTGTATCCTCGGGGTAAAATGTCCCTTCCCTCAGCTGTGTTGACACAGTGGTTTGTGCAGCCGTGCTGTGAATCACATCGCTGAAAGGACCAGAATAACCCTCAAAAGCAAAAAAGCTGGAAGGGAAGTGTTGGGAATTTCTAGCTACACTGTTGTAGCCAGTGTATAAGGAAGACACCACGATACAAGTTCTGGGTGCAGAAGGACCCCAGGGACAGACTGCAGTGCTCCAGCCAGTACACCCTGCTGCAGATCCTCAGTACTTGAGTGTTCCCGAGGTGCACGTTGTGTTCCTCACTGAGGGGTGAACTTGCATTAAGCGACTTCTCTTAGTCTTGAGAGCAAGAAAGGTTGAACTGTGGCCTGTAAGCAAGCTTCTCCCTCCTACACAAGGTCAGACACTTGTCAAAGTGTCTACACTTTGTATAATGGAGTTAAGTGTTTCTAATTACCAAAATTGTCATTGTGTTACCTGAACAAAATTATGAGAATGACATGAATCAGTGTTCGGTATAAGAACAGAAACCAGAAATCCCAACATCTCCTGGGGCTCTTCTGTACAACAGAACATGGCTATAGCTCTGTTGGTGGGGCTTTTGCAAAACAGGCACAGGTAACGTAAACTCCTATCACAAAAATATTCTTCTGTTAGTATTGCTTTAACTGTGTCAGGGCTTTCCTGACATGATTATAGAAACTAGGAACCTGATTTTTCTCTAACATTTTTAACCAACATTGCACTAGTAGAGTGTAGTGTTACAGACCAATACATGTCAGCAGTGGGTTTAGAGTTTCTTCACTGATGAGCTCCATCCATCTGCTTTGGGTTATAGTCCTCTCAAGAGAGAAAGATGGGTTTGTGCCCACACCTCATCAGCTCCAGCATAAAAGCCATTGTCTCAACTTAAAGCATAGATGAAGGTGGCCATATGCTAAAGACAGAAGCTTTGCCCTGAAAGGACCATGGCACAAGCAAATCGAGGATGCTGACTTGCAGCAAATGGATGACTGGGTAGCAGGAAGGTGAAAACTTCTTTGGAAGATATATCTTAAATATGGAGATGTTGACATAATAGTGAATTACACTACGTGAATTTTGGTCGTTGTCATGACCACAAATAGTAATCATTTAGAAAACTACAGATAAGTCAGGGACTTTCCATCATTTTTCAAGGAAGACCTCAAGCAGAGTATAAGGGATAGCATGGAAATTATGGCATTATGCAAGAGAACCTAAACAAAGGATTTAAGTTACTTGCTCAAGTCTCTAAAATGAGTCAGTGGCAGAGATAAATATTAGCATTTAGCAAAACCTGGCTTTTGTCCTAATTTTCAGTTCAGCGAATAATCTTCCTCAGGTTTTAATGGGAATCCACAAACAAACTTGTTTTGAGTGTTACCATTTAAGTATAGATTTGTCTTTTCTTCAGGGTGACCGTGGACCAACTGGCACTCCAGGAGTAGCAGGGACACCGGTACGTATATTCATTAAAGAAAGTTCAGTTTGTTAGAAGCTGAAAAAACGGGTCAAGCAAGGTGCTGAGGGGTAATCTCGATCATTGTTTTTGGAATGCCAGCGCTTGGCTAATGCTTTATAGGCAGGTATGAAAATTATGTGTTTTTGCTAAAGAGAGTAGAGTTTTAATCCCACTGAGGGTTCATACTATTATTAAAATGGCAGGAGGGAATGGTGCGAATACATGATAAAGCTGGAATCTGAAGCTGCATGTGCTTAGTTAAGAAAGCGTATGAGATTTTTCTCATTGCCTCAGTTTAATATAGATAAAGACATTTTCTGTGTTCCGGGGCATACACAAATTTCTGAGCATCTTTCTATCATAAAGAAAAATTATGAATGTTAGTTATTGCAATCCACAAGGATCTGCATATCAAGTCAATCAAACATTTGCTTTAGGAGAATGCTTTATCAGTTATTTACATGTGGTATTCAGAGAAGTTTTTGAAAGTCATCCAGAAACTTTCTTGTAGGTGAAAGTAAATGCAACTAATGATAAATTGAAATTATAATTATTCATTTGTGTTCCTAAAGGAAATGAAGACAACTTTTCTTTAGATTGCATTCACAGTTTAATAAAAAAGTTTATCCATATTTCAGGAGGCAATATGGAGTTATTTATATGCAAATAAATTTATTATTAAATTTGGGCAGCTACCAGTCCATTCAGGAGCTGGTTTTAGATTATAAATATGTGTTTCATGAAATAAAGAGAAGTTTGTGTCTATGCATTCCCATTTCCATTAGCCACTGATTTAGTCTAGTTACTGGGATTTCCAAGAGAGAACATCAGCTTAAACAGCTTAATTTAATTAAGTTATCCTAAAACAAGGTAAAATTACACATTTAAGGGGAAAAAGATAAGTATTTCTCCGAGGTTTATAGCCCGTGTAAGAGTCTCAAAGTTTGTTGCTCTGAAATATATTTCATGCTGTGAATCAATAATGCAGTAGCCAGTTAGGATGATCACAATTTTTCACTCCTCGTGTATTTCTCAGTGGGTATCTTCCAAGTCTTCATCTTGTTGCTCTCTATTCTAGCTGGATATGAAATACTTAATGAGTTCCCTTCATTGCTGATTGAGTTGCATTCTGTTGATTACATTTAATTCTAATAAAATCCACTGAAACTAATTATTTGCTTTAACATTTTATGCTAAGCAGTTTTAATTAGCAAAGTGATAGACATATAAGAGACAATATTTTTTAGTAGACTAGGAAGAGTTTTTGAAATATATCCACATATCTTACTGGAAGACAATTTGTCCTCCTTGCCTGTCGTTATTCCCTAGATTGAATAGTGGACCCTTTTTCCCATTTGGGAATATAAACCTCTCCTTTTAGCTTTGGCTTTTTGCTGAGGGGGATTATCAGGGAAGCTTATACTGAGATTCTGCAAGAATTGCCACTGACGCCTATTTCCTTAACACGAATCCTCAGTCCTCTTGTTCCTGAAGATATCACTGGCGTTGATGTGTTAGATCCCTCACTTGTACAAGTCAGCTGAAGATCTGATCAAAGGATATTTCCAGGAAACGTAGATTCAGGGCAATGAATTCTTGTCTGGGGCTGAACCAGATAGGCTGTTAGAAGCAAAGATGACCAAGTGATTGCGTTATGTTGTACACAAGAGCCAAATTAACATGGCTCAAATGTTAAAAAAATCTGGTAAAATATTACTTTTTCCTCTCTTAAAACATTTAATGAACAGTAACATGAATATTTCACTCAAATATGTATCCTCTCTTATTTTTGACCTAAGAGAAATTATGTTTTGCTTCCTAGTAATTTGGATTTGTAATGTTCTCTTTTTGCAGGGAAAGCCGGGATCTCCCGGGTCCCCAGGGATGCCGGGGGAACCTGTAAGTACAAATTTGTGTTCTGGACTGTTATGATAATGCACAAATATTTCAAACACCAAATGCAGTATTTTACATATAGATTTATATGTGTGTTTTTTTTCTTTCTTAGGGTGAAAGAGGACCTATAGGAGACATAGGCTTCCCCGGGCCAGAAGGCCCACAAGGAAAACCAGTAAGCAATTTTATACTGAATATATATGCTCATTACAAAGGATATGTCCTAGTTTATCAGAAGTTACAAAAGAAATGAGATTTACATCCTGCTTTGCACTAGGCTAGGTAACATCTGATGAACACTTAGAGCTACAGTGCTCAATATTAACCATCCAGTCAACAATTTCTAGTATTGTGATGTTTTAATAGTTAATGTTACTGAGATGTTGCCTTTAAAGGTCTTATGAGGGTCCTTTGGATCCTATTGACATAAAGGAGACTCTCATATTTTTTCAGAAGGAAAATATTAACTCAGATACTCAACACTGTCTATAAAGGATGGGGTGACAAAATACATTCTCAGTTTCAGTTTAGATAGAGAAATGTGTGCTTCATGACTCTGAATAAACTTTATAACTCTTCTGTATACAGGTGATGCAACACTGCAGCTGAAGCATTTACTGTTCACTTAGGATATGTCTAATCTGACTTCTTTATTTAATAAAAGTGTGCCAGCAGTGTAGTCAGCACTGTCTGAGCTGGTTTAAAACAACCTAGTTGATATTCCAAAAGTGGTTCAGCTCGGATGAGGCAGAACTCATTGTCTCGCCCAAAGCTTGATGTTTTGGGGACAAGCACGAGAAGCAGACCTTCTCAGTTTGTCGGCACATCTCCACATCACGCCTCTGTCTTGAAAGAAGAGACAATTTCTGTAACTTCAGCAGCAAATTGGCCCAAGGTGCCTAATCTGTGCAAAACTCCACTTTGCAGCATGAGAGGGAAAGAAATGGTGTCTTTGCTCATGCAAGTCCTTCTTTCTCGCTCAGCAAAAATAGCAGTGAGTTTGCTGCATATGCGGATCCATGTGTATCCCAGCAAATCACACAGTGCTGGAGCACATACCTTGCAACTCTCTGGCATTGTGCAATTGTTAACATACTCTCTGACATTATTTTCGCCCATGCCCACTACGACTCTCAGATAATGTCACATTCCAGTCTGGGGGATAACATGGGCCTGGGACCACTTCCAGCAGGTGGTATGAATGGGACCAGGTGGAATGAATGGGACCACCCTCCTTTGGGAAGGAAATACGTTTAGCCTAGGAGGCTGAAGCTGTGCCATGCCATGAGCCCTAAGGACCAAAGAATTGGTTTGGCTGCTTACTATTAAGGGCATAGTCTCTGTAACAGCAGAAGGGTAATAGGGCATCAGGCCTAATATCTAGAATAAAAGAAATCTCTTCTATGGTTGTATAATGACTATCTGGGACTGGAAACGTGCATGTACAGGTCCATATTCCACACTTTCAGAATTTCCATATAACTTGTCATTTGAAGTTATGTGCCCATTAAAGCTGATACACATGTTGACGCTGAGGATATTTTTTGCTCGGCTCTCAGCTCAGATTTAATGTGCTTGCAGTTCAGTATCACCCTGAGCTCTGTTATTTCACGTCTCGAGACTGTATTTCTATATCATAACCACCAAAACTGCTGCCCCCGCAGCTTCAGAATATGTACTGATACCAGCACTAAATACTGAGCTTTACGCTTTATATTTCTAAAACGCATATACATAAGCTTTTTTTTTTTTTTTCCCCCTAGGGAATCAATGGAAAAGATGGATTGCCAGGTCCTCCGGTAGGAAAACATGCTTTTGCATACTACTGTATTTTGTTCTTCACAGATACCGTAGCTGTTAATCCTAGGCAGTTGCTTTCAGTTCTGCTAACAGATGAATATACAAAAAAGCCTTTAAGTGATATGTTTATCTTTTTTCAAAAACAATTTTTCAGGGTGCTGTGGGGAGACCAGGAGACAGAGGACCCAAAGGAGAACGTGTAAGTCCTTTATTTTAATAACTTTTTTTCTTTTTACTGAACATCTAAGCACCTCATCAGAGTATATTTTACAGGCAAAACCTTGAAATTAATTCTCTGTAAACTTCAAGCAATCTCTTAGACAAAGGGCTGTCTAGGACTAAAGCCCTTAGTTAAGGGATTAGAATTGAATTGACTTTTGCATTTAGACAAAAAACACGTTTTATAGACTTTCTAACACAGTTGGCCTGGACAGTGTAAATTGATCAACAAGTTGAAAATTAGGAAGTAGCTAATCCTGTTGTGATGCTTGCTGTCAGACACTGCAAGAGCTATGAAGCTTGCCCTGTCACCATCCCTGGGATCTTTGTATGTCACAAGCACAAACCAGGTTTTGTACAAAACAAGCTTGTTACACTTAGGCAGCAGGAATGCCAATGCAATACCTTACTGCTTCCCAAAATATTTAGACAGTTCTGTTCACGGTAACAAGATCATGGTGGAGAGGAATCATTACAGGAGGTGAGAGATGATCTTTATTTTGCTAGAGCAAAGAAAATCCTAGCACATACTCTGCTCCTGTTATAATGCTACTAAAGCCCTGATTCCTAATCCAATTGATACCACTTTTATTTGATGAATCAGAAAAGCACCTCCCTGTGTAATTTGGGAAAGGAAATGCTGCTTTCTGACACTGAGGAGACATGAGGTTTTAAACATTATTACAATAATTGTCCCTTACAAAAATGAACAGTGTGCAATGTTCTGTTTCTGCCTTTAAGGACACAAATAAAGGTAAGAACCTTCTTGACTGTACTACCTACTGTGTACTGCATCACACCGCTCAGCCGTGCCCTTCTCAGTGTCAACCTGAATGCCCTGCAAATAGTCCTGCCCACACACAGCCAGGGGAGGAGGCTGGACCTGTAAGTGCGTGACCCTGAAACATACTGACAGGGAGGAGGATGTTGAAAAAGTCTCTGACAGACAGAGACACAGCCTTAGCTTGCTTCATCGGAGTGACATTTGGGAAGCTTCAGGGTAAGAGAAGAGGATTCTATTCCAGTCTCACTGGTGACAGAGTACATACATACACACATGTACACGTAGCTCTAGATGTAAATATGGATATATGCTTGCTCTCAGAGAGGTCACAGATGCCTGAATCTGCTCTCACATCTGGGATCATTGGCAAACATGTCGCAATCTAGCTCTCTCTGTACAGAGTAAAATAAATAAATATACACACACACACACACATATAAAAATAAAAGAAATATATAGATACATGTTAAAAAATAAATCGATTTCCAGAAGTATTTTTGTCTCAAGTGATAATCAAAATCTCTCACAGCCTTTTATAACAGGAAAGGTAGAAATATGCCCAGTGCGGTATCTGAATACAGTTTTCAGGAAGCTGCCAGTTGTTCCTTACAATTCTGCAGGAAGAGAAAAGGTTTGTCGAAAACAATGGGAGATCTGCATTAGAAAGAATGGCAAAATACACAGCAGAAGTCTGCATCTTGGGTAAGGTCAGTGGGGGAGTTGGAGTTGATTACAGACCTGCATTTGTGAGAAAGATTGCAATGATTACAGAAAATAACATAAAGTCAAGGTTTTCTTGCTGCCATTATTATTACTTCCGTACAGCGTTCTCCTTCGATTTGAGACCAGCTGCTGCAATTACAGAAAAGAGAAGCATCAAAATTGGAAGGACAGAATAAAACTCTTGAGGTTTTCATGTCTAATATAAGTATATCCATGTAGAATCCATTTTAAGAAGGAAGAGGTCACCTGGGCTGAAATAATCTTATACATCCTTTGAGTGACTAAACACTACTGTGACAAACTGGTGGAAAACATGTGGTTTACACCAACCAGAAATACGCCTTTCAAGTCATTTCAACAACAGATTAAAGTACTGGTGGCCGGCTCATTTATTGCTATTATTTGCATACCTTGATTGCAGACTGGGAGCCTGCATGTAGAAACCCAGGCAAAACTCCTCCTCCTGCAGGTAGTTTAGTACAACATTAAATGCAGGAGATAAGATAACGCTAGAAAGGAGAAGGACTGTGTAAATCAGCACAGGAGGCAGAGATTGCAAAATGTAAATGTCCTACTCTGGTTTTTGTACAATTCGTAGTGAAGGAGAGTTTAAAGAGGGATCTGGAGGAAGATGCAACCTATTTTTATTAATTTTTACAAGGAGCTTCTTTCAAACATGAAGAAAACACTGGAAGCAGCTATAAATGCTTGTTTGAAAAGTGGCTACAAGTTGGCAACCTGTAAAATGGGAATAATTTAGAAGAAAAGCAGTTCCAGGATCAGCTTCCCACTGCCATAGCACCATGGTCTTAGGGAAACCTGCATTTTCCTTTATTTTCCATACCTACTCTGCGGGGTTATAAACCTGAGAAATTATGTATGTATATCTATGCCTTAAATACATTTTTAATGAAGGCTTCTTGTAAATATAGTAACCTTCAGACAGCTTTTTTTATCTATGTGGGTGCATGTGTGTGGTCTCATTTGAAAGCACTATCAGACAAAATGGCTTGTTCAGTGGCTCCCTGTTCTCGACTTCAATCTCAAAAAAAATTAGTAAACAAAAAATTATATTAAAGTCTTTACCTCTTTCAAGTTTTGCAATAACATATGGTAGAACAGGAGTTGTTCTTCAATTTTATAATGTTTCATGTTGCTATGAGTGAAGCAGGAGGTGGGGGTTTGGATCCAAAAACTTTGTGAAGGCCAGGAAAGAGCCTATTTCCTGAAGACCACAAAAGTTCTGCTTCTCAGTCAGAGACCTTCCTCTGCCCTGAATTTCTCAAGGTGTTGCAATACACATCCTGATGCAGTAGCTGTATGCAGGACAGAACACTTTTTCCTATAAACCTCAAAATTTATAGAAACTCAAAAAGTATGCCTCTTCCATCAGAACATTACTCCTCCAATTCCCCCAATGCACATAACACACCCTTTCCTGCTCCCATCGACTTGAAAATTTGAGAGTCTTTGACACAGGTTGCAGGTGTCTTTTGGGTATCACATCATATAGTCTCTTTTTTTTTTTCTACTGAATAACTAAATTAGCTGTATGTTTGTAGGAAATCCTTAATATGCTGCATATTTAGAGTTTTTTCCAAAGTATTAACGCGTGTAAACTAAAACTAGAAATCAGGAGTCTGCAATCTGGACAGAATAGGTCTTTTAAGAGAAACACAATGAATGTAATCACATTGAGGTTGTTTCCATGTCACGCTGACTTTCCTGACTACGTGGTCGTGTTAGCAGTCTGACAGGATTTACACGGCAAGATTTTGGTAGTGCAGGGGTGGCCTCTGTGAGAAGACACCAGGAGCTACCCCCATGTCAGACAGAGCCAGTTCCAGCTGGCTCCAAGACAGACCCTCCGTTGGCCAAAGCTGAGCCCATCAGTGACGCGGTAGCACCTTTGTGATAGAAACACTGCTCAACAGCTGCTGTGAGAGAGGAGTGAGAAAATGTGAGAGAAACGGCTCTGTAAACACTGAGGTCAGTGAGGAAGGAGGGGGAGGCGGTGCTCCAGGCACCAGAGCAGAGATTCGGCTGCAGTACATGGAGGACCACGGTGGAGCAGATATCCACCCTGCAGCCCCTGGAGGACACCACGCCAGAGCAGGTGGCTGTGCCTGGAAGGAAGCTGCAGCCTGTGGAGAGCCCGCACTGGAGCAGGCTCCCGCCAGGACCTGCAGCCCGTGGAGAGGAGCCCACACAGGAGCAGCTTTGCTGGCAGGACCTGTGTCCCATGGGGGTCCCACACTGGAGCAGTCCAATCCCAAAGGACTGCAGCCTGTGGGAAGGACCCATGCTGGAGGAGTTCATGAAGGACTGTATCCCATGGGAAGGACCCCATGCTGGAGCAGGAGAAGAACGTGAGAAGGAAGGAGCAGCAAAGGCAAAGTGTTATGGACTGACTGCAACCTCCATTCCTCATCCCCCTGCACCACTCGGGGGAGGAGGTAGAACAGTCAGAAGTTGAGTCTGGGAAGAAGGGAGTGGGTTTGGAGGAAGGTCTCACTATGCTGCTCTGTTATTAATTGGCAATAAATTAAATTAATCTGATGGTAATTGGTGAGCAATCTCCCTGTCCTTATCTTGACTCACAAGTTTTTCGTCTCATTTTCTCCCCCTGTCTTGCTGAGGAGAGGGAGTGAGAGAGCAGCTGGGTGGGTACCTGGCAGCCAGCCCAGGTCAACCCACCACACAGGATAAAACTATAGGTGTGAGATGATGCGATGATTTTGACACCTAAAATGTGAGCACCTAAATTCTACCTCTGCCATATGTGATGTTTATGAATCCTTGTATAAGGGCTATAAATCTTCTGCACCCAAGTTCTGACCTTGAAAACTGAGTTACAGTCTCAAGGTATTTTTTTGGTTATTGACCTCAACATTAAAAGTGTAAGAAAACAAAACATTACTTGCTGTGTTTTCAGTGATGAGGGTTCACCTGTAAAATCAGCTTCCTTGCATGACTCGTAAAATCTGTTTCTGAACAGGGAAGAAGTTTCTCTTTAGCATTCTTGGGTGACTTTTCCTACTTTGTTCTACTATGTGCAATGGTTTTCCTTCTGCTTTTATTTTACACAGGGAGATCAGGGTATTCCAGGGGACAAAGGTCCACAAGGCGAACGAGGGAAACCTGGCCCATCAGGAGAAAAGGGAGATGTGGGTCCCATTGGGCCACCGGGAGACAGAGGCTATCCAGGATCACCAGGACATCAGGGTCCCCCGGGTTCACCAGGACCCCCGGGGTTTCCAGTAAGTAAATACAAGTTTTTCTTGGTTGCTTGTGAAGTCGGAAGACATGAAAGCAGCATGTGCTGGGCAGTGGATATTCAACTGAGCAATACCACAGTATCAGAAGAACTAAGATATCTCTGAGATAATTTCAATGTTCAGTTAAGGGGTGGAAAAAAACATATGCACGTGATCAAGCAGTTATTTTAAATTTTCTTTTAAAACGTGTGCTAAGGATAAACTTTAATTATTTACTTCTTTAGCTCCTGACAAATCGACTACTCAATGCTGCTAATTTTCAAGTTTTTCATAAGCTTAAAAGAGCTGAAGTGTAATTCTTTGCAATCAAGAAAGAAAAGGAGGCAGCCAAAAATGACTCTCAGTAAAAGGGAAATCAGCATTTAAAAAGACAGTGAGCTGCTGCGTCTCAGCTGCAGATAGCTTGGTTTGTCTCCATGTGTGCACAGGCACACATCCACGTTATGGGTTCTTTTTACCCTCAATCAGATCCTCAGTCAGACAGGGTAAAGCTCTAAAAACCTCTTCCAGTGAGGTTATTGGTCCTGGGATGCAGTTTTAGTTAGTCGGCTGTGCATCGAGGGGGCTAGGCCTGAGAGGGGGTGAGAAGTTGGCAAAGGTTATGCAAAAGGCAGGTAAAGCACAGCAGTGTCACTGGGCATCCTTACTGTCTTCTGCAAATTAATTTCAAAATACATAACGTGCTATCATCTTGACAGTTGGGACTGCCTCTTCCACTTCATGGTATTAGTGGTCTTTATAATATTACAATATATTGGCAACAAAGTGGCCTTTGCATTTAAGTAAATAAGAGAAATATATTAAAATACTTGAATTTTGGTGAAAGCTTTACATTTTTAATGCTAATTTCAGCATTTTTAAATTTTTTTAGCATCACAAAGTGCCCTTGGTATGTTTCTTCTGATGCATATCACCTTTTTTTTTTTCTTCATCAGGCTGATACAGTTTCACTTGAAGAAATAAAAAAATATATCAAACAAGAGGTTCTTAAGGTTTTTGAAGGTAAGAAAATTAAATATTATACAAGTAAATGTAAATCTTAAATTATGTTCTAAATATTTTACATCCCTACAGCCTTTATACAAATTTCTTTACATGTAATCGTATTTACATTGGACTTAGCAGCTGTCTTGTCATTGTAGCTATGTTTAAGTGCTGTTGAAGTCTATTTAATATAATTATGTTCAAACAATTATAAAATATAGTATCGGTTAACCAGAGTATTTCCTTATATAAAAGATTAGCATTAAAAGGTAGCTGGCTCCAGATCATAACAGCAAACATATGTATGTTTCATTGTAGATATAGGTACGTATCGCATGTTATTACAGATTCGTATGTAGCTGACACATCATTAAGACACTGAATATTTATTAAAGTGGAGACGATAGAAATATCTAATTATTTTGGCCACTTAATGGCTATGTAAATGGGAGAAAAGCATGACAGCTTTCAGTCACGCAGGTCTAAACTGCTGTGCATTTTCAGCAAACAGCCCTGCCGAGCTCCAAAGCTCCCTTGCAGACCACCAACTTCTGGCACAATTTTAGGCAAGTACCAGATTCAGCCAAGGCCTTTGTACTATGTAACCTTTCTTAGCTGTGTCCTTACTCTGAAAAGGAAATATTTTTCTTCCCCAGCGTTTTCTTAGTCAGGGTTGAAAAGCTGTGACTCAGGTAGGTGTCTGAAACAAGCTTCTGCTAGAACACCTCTTAACAGTAGCTTCTCTTCCATTGCAAACTGCATTTCTTATGTCTGCAATATGCTTAGCTATTTTGTCGTTAATATTTGTGGATACAAACCCTTTTATCTTTTAGGGATAAAAGAAATCATATAAAGCTTGAGGCTTTTTAAACTGCTCAGGCAGTTTTTCACTTTACAACAAGGCTATCTTTTTGTATGTTTTCACCCTTCCCCGGACTGCTACCCCTTAGGAGTTCAACCTACTATGTATTTCAAGAGCAGTTTGTTGGCTGAAGTTACATCCTTTTCCTATTCAAACTGATTGGTAACAAGTATTTAGCCTATTCATAAAAAAAAAAAGTATTAAAAGGTGTCCTGCCTAGAGGGAATATTGGTCTTTATACCTATTCTATTTTCTATACCTCACTAGTGGTCCCACAGATCTATTTTTGGCTTTGTTTCACTTTGCCTATTTTCTATCACCTTGCTTATTTTTTGTTTGATGCCAAGAACTGTTCGTGGTGTTTAAGCTCTACTTTGTGATTTAATATGTTACAAACATATAAGGTAGCCCTTCTTAGGGGTGTTAAGTACTACTTATTCTGTATTCATGTATTTTAAGTAGTTCCATGAACAGGAGTCAGAAGTCATTTGAAATACCGGAATACATTAGTAAAAGAGAGTAGTAATAGAAACTTTAGTACAAATGCAGAATATTTTGAAGGGTAGAGACTCAGACATGAGTCTGAGTTGGAACAGAAGACCCCAGTACCTTTGGGAACATTTAATACCTTGACATTTAGAAGGATTAAACACCTTACTTCCAGAAACTTACTTTAGCTGGGGTTTTGGGATTTATTTAGTTTCCCGTTATTTTGCTTTCTTACCGCTATTCCTTGTGTCCTTTGTTAATGAAGAAAGGATGGCTCAGTTTGTATCCCAGCTGAAGCTGCCTGCTGCGATGCTTGCCTCCCAAGCTCATGGAAAACCAGGGCCCCCAGGAAAAGATGGCTTACCAGGGCCACCAGGAAAGGATGGTTTGCCAGGGCCACCAGGAGAACGTGGAATTCAAGGTAGGAATTCCAAAAAATTTCAATATTCAAAGATACATGAATTGTATCTTGAAATATTTATACACTTGCTAATGATTATTAAATAAGTCAGGACTACCTATCTAGCTTCCTAATGTTTAACTTTTAAAACTGTACTTATGTTTTCCCAGACTAGATCTAAATATTAACCCATTGTAAATGTGTGGATTTTACTGATTAAAAACTCCTAATCAGTGCATTTATTCTAATAAATGATAAAGTTAATTACTGACAGATATGTAAAGCTGACAGATATCTAGACTACTGTAGCAGGTTTGGGTTTTTTTTCTGAAATACCTTAACAAGGAAGAAAACCAATGCCAGCACTCCAATGTAACTAGATCCTGTTCCATATTGAGACACCATCTTATTTAAGTAAGAAAATTTGATCTCCAAGTCTGAGTGCTCTCAGCTCTGATCCTGAGACAACACAGGGGAGCAAAAACTGAAGGCAAATATAGTTCTTTAAGAAGCAGTGAAAACTGAAATATTACGACATGAATCCTTCTTATAGTGAAATAATCTATTTTCACAAATCCATTTCAGACCAATCAACTTTTCACTATAACCCAAATGGTAATTGGGTGGTTGGTACATTGCAATGCATTCAGACAGTATAGGACTCTTATTCCACTGAACTGTCTTTTACTGCAAAATTAGCTTCAAGGGATCCAGGCTCATTGTAGCTGTGCTGTACTGTAGAGTCAGACTGTCAGAGATTAAAAGGAAGAGGAAAGCAGAACAAAAGGAAAAAAGAATTTATCAATGAATAATATTTTGTGGGCAATATGTAATTTGCAGTTTATCTGTAGGTAGTTCTTTATTATCTTTTGTTAGTTTGGTCTGCTCTGGAGTCAGAGCAAGTCAGACTGGA
The DNA here is from genome assembly GCF_964289735.1 of Phaethon aethereus. NCBI lineage: Eukaryota > Metazoa > Chordata > Aves > Phaethontiformes > Phaethontidae > Phaethon > Phaethon aethereus. The sequence goes on from NC_138576.1 coordinate 33,883,567, forward strand.
ATGAAGAACATGAGAGCAAAGCTGAAGATGTGTGGATCCTAAAGCTATCAGAAGAATAAAGACTTACTAACACTGATAAGCGCAAACCACTGACAGAAGCTTGAAAAGTGTGATGAGCTCAGAATGAGAAGAACAAGAATAAAGGATCAAGGAAAACAATAAAAGGCTTAGAATCTTACAACACTGACTTCATCATTACCTAAATATTCCAAACACTGTAAACAGTCAACTTCAATGTCAGTGCCAGAGTGTTCGATGATGATGTATGTGGTGGTTAGTCTCAGATGCTTCTGAGATGCGGAATGTTGTACTAGGCTAGCGAGCATCAAGAGTAAAGATGATAGCCGTGCTTGAAAAAAGAAAATAAAGCTGCTTTTTCATGCCTTATGCTTAAGTAAAAGTAGTGGCCCCTGTATGCAGGATTTCCATTTGTTTTACCAATATGCTCCATACTCTTTTTTGATTAGTAAAAGTTAAGCTAAGTGAGAAGCATTTACTTCTCTGATACATCAAAGCATATATAATCTATACTTCCAAGGGAAGAAAACCAAAAATTTGTCTTGCCTTCTTTTCACACTCTAACTAGGAGATAGTATGGTGAGAGAAGCTCACTTACAAATACTGTTCATGCCTCTCCCAGTTGTGCCTGTGTGTGTTACTGTTTTGTGCCAACAGTAGAAAGAAACTCAAATCTGTGACCAGATTGAAAAGTATCCTTCCATATTCCAGCTTATTTTCAACCATAAAAGACATAGCAGAGAAGACCTCTTGGAGAAGCACATTACGTGCATGTGTGGCTGAGACCATCAAGGTAACATGCTGCGTGCACATCCGCCCAAGTCATAAAATACGCATTTGGTACTGACTGCCAGATACTCCTTATTATATTTCTTGGTTGTAGCCCAGATTGCCAGCTCCAGGGTTTTGATGAGGTTTTGCTGTGAGCAGTAACGCACACCTGGGCCGGCAGAGTGAGTGAGTCACTCGTCCCATACAGCCAGTGAAAAGAAGTGGACACTTTTGGAGAGCAATTAAGAGGACCTCTGCGAGCCCCTCCAGAGCAGTTTGCGACGCTGCACGCTGAGCAGAGCGCCTGCTCGAGCCCGCCAGCAGGAAGGGCAGCTGCCGGCGTGTGTCCGAGCAGGCACTTAACTTGCAACTCCGTGCACCTCAAGTTCCTCCAGGAACTGAACTGGCCTGGCCTGGCCCGGCCGGATTCCACCAGAACATCCTTCTGCACAGCAGACCGATAGGTAGGTGTTAGTCCCAGAAGCGGAAAACATAGATTCTAAGTCTTGGAAGTGCAGGCGTGGTCTTTAAAAAGTGTATTTAAGGAATTGCTAGACTCTTGGGAATAGAGTCAGTCATTTCTAATGAAGTCCAGAATGTTACCTGCTGGCCTTCAGCAAGGTTGTTCTTACTCAGGTACTTCCCGGTATTTCAGATACAAATAATTTTGATTTTTTATGAATGTCATAGAAAAAATACAGTATGTAAACAAAAAACAACGAAGAGTTGCAACATAAATGATGAAATATGCAATTGGCATTTAAACAGACTTCATACAATAGTGATTGGAAGATTTTTATATATTTATTTCTTCATTTAAAAAATGAATGGCATATGGCATATGCATCAGCAAGCTGTGAGGCAGTGTTACCAGCAAAGTGCACAGCGTCTGCTTAAGGGAGAGCAGAGAAACTTGTTTACTCTGTATGTGTTTTAAAGGATGCTAATGTCTCATAGAGAAATAGGAAGTTCGTGTCACGACTTCATAGACAAGCTATTGCAGTGTCATCCATTTGCAAACAGTCAGCCACTTTGTCATGTGTTAGAGGATCGGGCTCAATTAACTGCACCGACTTAATTGCATTTTTAAAACTATAATAGAAAGTGAATTTTGGTCCATTAGAACAAATTCACCTTGGGATATTATCCTCTATGTTAATATGACTATCCTTTTTTTCTCAATAGACAAAAGGATTCATCTTAGTTAAAACTTCACCTTTTCTATCAAATCAAGGAAACGTAACAGTTTTTTATAGGTCTTCATAACTCATGGTAGCCTGGAGGAATCAAATATCACAGCTCAGGGAACTAAAATACCATGCAATGAACAGTCAAAATTCCTTATCTTCATTGCTAACCTCTGTTGTAAAATGTGTATCTCTTATTATAATTCTTCATTTGCATGGTGGGAGCATCTAGAAACCTTGGCTGACATCAGGAGCCCATTTTAATGGATGTCCAAACACAGTCACTCTTCTGAAATAGCTGCACTGGTTTCAAGCATTACCTCCTGCAAACTGTTTGCTGTAGAGGGTGAAGTTAACCTGTTGAAACCCAGCTACTACCTCTCCGTTGAGAGGACTGTAACACACAGAAGGAATTCAGAATATGCACTGGAGGCTGGATGAGAAGACTTGCTCTTAGCACCCTTCCTGTTGCTTTCCAGTTGTTTGTTTTTAAGAACGCAGAGTATTTGCTTAGTAAATCACAGTGGATACTTTGGTCTCATTGTTCCCCATCATGGTAATGTGTTTGCCTCATATTTGTAGTAAAGAACCTCAGATTCCTCTAGACACTTGACATGCTAGTTTCAGATGCTGCATAATCCATGCAGGTGGAAGAGGGTCTCCATGATGCAAGAGGAATACCTTCTGGAGCTGTTTAAATGAGAGAAATTTTTACCTCCAAGTTCATAGACATGAACTTGTGTAATTTCCAAGTAGAGCTGAGGGTGTTGCGGTAGCGACGCTTCTGACCATGGTGTTTGTGACAAGCACCAAACCAAGAGCTGTATTTTAGCTATCACCACTCACCCATGAGCAGAAGAAAGCTTATCCGTTTGAACACGTACTCGCTACATACTGCTACCAAGTGTTTACCGTACTACCCACCTTGGGTACATGTTTACATACTACAACTTTTGGGTTGCAGGAATTACAACAAAACTTCTAGAACCCAAGTGAAAGGCTTTGCTAAAGCAGTCGCCTTTTGAATTAAGAAGATACCTCTTACTGGAATTGTAATTCTACCAGTAAAAATAGACAGAATCTTATATGTGCCTTAAGTAAAAAACAATATATCAAAATCTGATTTAAGTGTATGGTAGTATTTTCCTTTGACTGTGTATGAGTTTGTCACTTTAAGCTCAGACAGATAAGTGATATTATCCTCTAGAAGTGTAATCGTGGCCCTGCTTCTGAGCAAAATATACCTCATCAGAAATCAAATATTTTCCTGATAGAATTACACATTACATTGTTCTGATTGTTTACATATAAGCCTGTTTGCTAATATTCTTACATCCTGTTAAATAAAGCTGTATTTTTAGAAAAGATACTTGGGAATTTTTGTATTAAACTTCTGTGTCAACAGAACGTACCCGCCACTGTGCACAAATTACACCTTTGCACATGTATTCAGATACAGCCAGTAATGGTTTACACTACCCTGGATCATACATTTGCACTGACAGGCTGCTCTTTGTGCTATTGTGGGTTATTTTCCTCATTGTCTTGGATTCCAGTGAAGTTTACAGAATCTTTCAGTCTATCTCAGTCCCTTTTCAACTATAATGTCTCGGATACCTACAGTAATGGTTAACATGGAGCTTGTAAATGTGATATATCGTAAATGTGATTTCTCTCTTTTCCCCGTAACTAAAGAAAAAGAAAAGCAAAACAAATGATCAGTGGCAGCACTACTTTGTAAAATTACAATTAACTGGGTTTGTAGTGAGAAATGTACTGTAACTATCTATTGTAAAGTAAGAAACATAGATAGATATATATAATAAATAGGAAATGTAATAGATCCTGTGGTTGTGTGATTGAGCTTCTCAAACAGTAGCAACTACTATGCACTACACAAGATTTTCAGAGCCAGTCAACTTGATGTACTTATAAATACCACCATGGTCATTAAAGAGCAAAATCAAGATTCACAATTGAATACAAATACCTGTATATTCCCTTTTCTGTGCCTTTATGGCTTGTGTGCGTATATGCCTTGTACAATTCTGCTTAACACAACTCGGTGACCAGAATGCATGATTAATATTTTAAGTTTGTTTCTCTATGAGCTTTTAAATAGTTGATTTCCTTTTGTTATGTTATGCATGTCACTCTGCATGCATTTTCTAATGTTTTTTCCCTCACTGTAATTTACTTGTTGGGGTCCTGACAGAAGAGTAAGATAATTGATGTTCTGTTTTGAAACCTAGAATGATTGCAACAGATGATAGACTTTCTATCAAAGTGTATAATGAGCTTGTGTTTAACGGAAAGCTTGAATACTTTGCGTACCATTCCTACTGTATTGTGTCCGTCGGAACAACCCTGAGTTGGTACCCACAGCACTTAAAATTGTCCTGTGAAGTACCAGCGTTGCCGTAGACCACAGTACACTGACTAGACAACCTTTGCCATCCATCTGCCAACACCCATCAATCTTCATGAGACATCGGGTGGATTGATACCACTATGCTGACTGGTCAGCTGTGGCTCTCCTAGTTCAGCCTAAGTTAAAGCTCTTCACAAGAGGAAGTTTATTGTATGGCACAGGTGATCCTGGAAATGTACTGACCACTGAAGCAGAACAAATTTAATTCCTAATGTGACCAGGAGTTAGCAAATTAATCTTCAACATATGTCACCTTACATGCCAACGTCTGAGGTGCTGGGGAGGGAAGAGGGTTTCCTTATAATCCCTTTTAAAGGTGCCACACTTAGTCCTTTAAAAAATGCATTCAACCCCTGTCCTACATAAATTACATTATGTAAACAGAAAAGCTACATTTTTAGATGGATTTTTAACTTGAAATATCAAGAAAAATGCTATACTGATACCCACAAGTCCTCTGCTCTAAAGCAGCCTGAGTGTTTCCAACTGTTAAATTTTTTTACAGTTTAAAGAAAATGAAGTAGGTTGGACATGAGTTGCAGCACCTGAGAAGATGGAAGCTGTTTAGATAAATACAAAGCCATGGCCTGAGAAGAAAACAGACACAAATATTCAAAGCATAATTAGTAATCACACCTTGTTAACACTATACAGGCACCTGGGTCAAAGTAGGCTTTGCATGCTAGAATCTGAAATCTGCACAAACTCTAAAGATGTGTCATTCCGCATGAGGGTGGCTGTGTAACGCTGGGGGGGAGTGGGACACCAAGCTGAGTGGGAGTGTTGATCTGCTGGAGGGTAGGAGGGCTCTGCAGAGGGATCTGGACAGGCTGGATCGATGGGCAGAGGCCAACTGTATGAGGTTTAATAAGGCCAAGTGCAGGGTCCTGCACTTTGGCCACAACAACCCCATGCAATGCTACAGGCTTGGGGAGGAGTGGCTGGAGAGCAGCCCGGCGGAAAGGGACCTGGGGGTGCTGGTTGACAGCCGGCTGAATATGAGCCGACAGTGTGCCCAGGTGGCCAAGAAGGCCAACAGTGTCCTGGCCTGTATCAGGAATAGTGTGGCCAGCAGGAGTAGGGAAGTGATTGTGCCCCTGTACTCGGCGCTGGTGAGGCCGCACCTTGAATCCTGTGTTCAGTTTTGGGCCCCTCACTACAAGAAGGATGTTGAGGTGCTGGAGCGTGTCCAGAGAAGAGCAACGAAGCTGGTGAGGGGTCTGGAGCACAAGTCTTCTGAGGAGCAGCTGAGGGAACTGGGGTTGTTTAGTCTGGAGAAGAGGAGGCTGAGGGGAGACCTTATCGCTCTCTACAACTACCTGAAAGGGGGTTGTGGTGATGAGGGTGTTGGTCTCTTCTCCCAAGTAACTAGTGATAGGACAAGAGGAAATGGCCTCAAGTTGCGCCAGGGAAGGTTTAGATTGGATATTAGGAAAAATTTCTTCACTGAGAGGGTGGTCAGGCACTGGAACAGGCTGCCCAGGGAGGTGGTGGAGTCGCCATCCCTGGAAGTGTTCAAAAAACGTGTGGATGTGGCACTTGAGGACATGGTTTAGGGGACATGGTGGTTCTGGATTAATGGTTGGACTTGATGATCTTAAAGGTCCTTTCCAACCTAGTGATTCTGTGTGATTCTGTGATTCCATACAGGGGACTATCTAAGCATATAAGTTCCAGTTTACCGTCTGAAAAAGTGCAGACGTAGGGGTTTATGTAGCGCGGAGAGGGCGAAGTCTCGCTCAGTTTGTGGGCTATCAGAGAAGGGCTGGTCAGACTCCAGACGGCCTTTGGGTCGGAGCTTTACATCACTTCATCGGACAGGTAACACTGGAGCAGAATACGCCTTTGGTTCTTTATTAGAGAAGCTTCAGGAAGGTGACTTGAAGTCTCGGGGAAAGGTCCCGCTAGCGAACGTAGCGAGAGTCCTCGGGCAGAGGATGCAACGGTTACTGCTAGGGATCCTCGTATTTTCCAGAAGGAACATGTAGACATAAGAGCTGTCTCGGAAAAAGAACTGAGCATGTGTTTTCACAATTACCTTTGTCTTGATTTGTCCTGTCAAGAAGGTATATGGAAGATCACTGTCTATAATATGAGGACGCTCTTATTTTCATATCTTTATTCTGTGTAGGTTATAGAGGACAGAAAGGGGAAAGAGGTGAGCCTGGAATCGGACTGCCCGGTAACCCTGGACCACCTGGCCCTGCAGGTACAAGTCTCCAGATTTATTTCTGCTGTTGCCATTTATGAACTAACAGGCCTTTCTCCTGGGTCGCGCCCCGGTTTTACACCCCTGCCTTTCTTCCCGCGTTTGGTCGTAGCGCGAGGTCAGACCCCCTCGCCTACTCGCGGGTGAGCTGGCGTGCAGCTGACTGTCAGTGGTGAAACGCGGGGCACCGCGCGCCCCGGAGAGCACTTGGCTAATTCTAACTTTGTTTTACCAGCTACTGGCCTGCCAGGCCCAGCGGGAACGCCAGGCTCACCCGGACCGCAGGGGCCACCTGGACCCAATGGAAGATGCAATCCGGCAGATTGCTATTACCACATATCACAGACTCGGTCACGCACCAGCGGGAAATAAAAACCCTGTCCCGTAGACACTTGGGTTCACGGTCACTTTTCACTCCTTTCAATAAGTTAATTTAATCTTTGAAATAATTGGTGCATTTTTTTTTTCCCCTTGACACTGTATGGTATATAGATAATTTATAAGGCACGGAATTGAGCCTATTTCTGTTACTTGCAGTGTCGTAATTATGAAAGGATGACATTTATTTTCCAGAGTGCATTCCATGTGTTATGTTTCTCATATTTATCTTGCTTAGAGAAGAAAATAGGCCCAAATAATTTTCTTAAGCATCTTTCTTCAAACAAAAAGTATTTTATTATAACTCAAGACAGTATGTATGCCTCAGTATGTAAACTGGCTGTATTTTTCTTGCTGATGGTGAAGTTTCAGTGGAGAAAGTGCATTTCTGAAGATTTAAAGCACACCCGTTCATGGCAAATGCAGGACCTGAGCTGGAGCACTGGGAACTCTAGACTAAACATTGATGTCCCTCAAGGAGGCTCCGGCACACCTTCTGAACCGGGTCTCTGCCGTGCACCACGAACGCTACCCACCATTTCAGTCGCTTCCTAGATGTCAAAGAAGGAAATGAAGATGTGTTCATGATCTCTCTAACCTCACCCAACCTTCAGCTTCAAAATGACTGGAAATTTGCCAGGTGTAGCCCCGAGAAGCATCTCTCCCTGACTGGATGTTGTCCCAGCTGAGGGTTTGTACATTCATTTAGTCATGGTTACGTATACTGCAGATACTAAACTGCTAGGGGCTGGTGTTGATGTTCCCCACTGAGAACTGGCACATCTTCTAACTGTTACGTGGACTTAGTAAGTGTAGTGTCATTGCCTGTAATCAAGCTACTCTGCCATTATGTCTGCTTGCAGCAAAGACAACCTCTTGCTTTAGAACAGAGGTGGTGGGTACGCGGTGAGACAGTGAAAGAAGGAACTTCACAAGCCTCTAATCTTAGTGGTGGTGCAGTTTTCCTCTTCCTCCCGCAATGATTATGTGCTAAAATAAGCTTGAGAAGAACGTGGAAACAGTAGGATGCGAAACTCACAGGTCCTAATAACTGGTTGCAAAAAATTATTTGAGTTCAAGAGAAATGCAGAAGACAAAACCCTCCTTGGAAAGGCGTACTACAGAGAGCACGACTGCATGCAGCTCGCAGGCATTCAGTAAATCTTAACAGGAGCAGACATGGTCAACGAAGAACAAAACAGAATAAAGCGTAAATCCTATAGATCTCAAAGGGTTGAGGAAAAGAAAAGATGGAGAAAATCAATCACACAGAGGCTGGCGCTGAAAAGGAGGGAGTAGGGTTGGCCAAAGTTTCACCCCTGATTATTGGGAAACAGATGATCCTAGATTAGTCCTAGGGAATGTGCTACAGTGCAATAGAAAGTGAAGGTGCTATTGAGAGAACATGGACAACAATAACCCACAACCTCAAAATAAATCTGTAGTACAAAAGCAGTAGTGAGGGCTCTTGCCCCACCAGTAGGAAGCCAGTCGTTCTCTCCCACATCAGACAGGGCACTGGTTTTGGTGACTTCGTGCTTGAGCAGGACTGAGCCACCAGGGAAGCCTTCCCAAATTGGAAGCACTGGGTTCCAGAGAAGTTGCTGTGAGACACGGATCTGGCTGACTTCTGGGTTTTGCTTAAAAACAGTAAGGAATGACTGGCAGGAGTCTTTCAAAAAAGAAATACATTGGAATTTGTTCTGAATAGAGTTCCTAGCACTTGCACCCAGACGGGAGGAGCAAGATGGGTGCGAGAGGCGATGGAGTCAACGCAGGTAGCTGGGGAGCACCGGCAAGCCTTCAGGCACACTTTCTGAGTGGGAAACCATACCCGCGTGACGTGTTAACCAGTTAGATGCTTGGAGGGAAGAAGGTGCTTGGCACAAGAGCGATGTTTAAGTAACCACGGAGATCGAAGGCCGAGAGTAACCACCTGGGACAGGAGAGGGCAGCAGGAAGGAGGACAACAGAAAACCTGTGGCGTACGGTGAAACCATCTCCTGAAGGGCACCTGCGAGCTGTAATACGCCCCGCAGCTGGGGACCCCTTGGGGGGTCAGGGTGCTTTGTCTGTCCCTTGTGAGGATGGGGACGGACAGGTCAAATCCCACAGGCGACCCACAGTCCTCACACCTCCTCTTCTGCTCATCCCTCGCTCTCTCTCCGGAGGCAATAACTGCCCCTTCTCTAGGCCAGCGCGTCCTCCGCTCTGCGGGCGGTGGGCGCCCATCCCGCAGGGTGAAGGTGCATTTGGAACGAGAGGTCCTGCCTGCGCTCAGCTCAAAACACGCCGCTCCCGTTCCAGATCTCCGGAGCCCACGTCTTGGTTTGCTCTGCGGCCGTGGCCGCCTTTCCAGATCCGGTCCCCGGAGCGCCGTAGCTGCGCGGACGCTGGGAACTGGCGTTGAAACCGAGCGCTTGTCTGTCCTGAGGCACCTACTGCTGCCCGGGCCACGGGTCTGCCAGCCCAGCGAGTAAAGCCAGGGGCCTTGCACCAACGTATATATATCGTGTGTATATATATATATATACACACACCACGTATCTGCATCAGCGGAGGACCGGGCCCCTCATGCTGTTTTCCATTCAGTCAAATGAACTGCTGGTCAGGTATCTTGCATGAACACTTTTTTCACTGATTTCTTTTTACTTCTTTAGTAATTCCAATATGTGTAAAAATTCTAAATATTTTTTTTACTTCCTAAGTTAATGTTAAACTTCATTTTCTGTGATAATATCAAAAAGGGTGCTGTCTTGTAAAGGATATCCGCGTGACTGAGAGGTTTCCGAGCACCCCCGTCCTGGAAGGCTGTACATAGACTATTACGCCGCGTTAGTGGTATGTGTATATTTTGGGGCTTTTACCTAGCTGAAACGGAGCATCTGGTGTTTGCCGGATGCAATTGCTGTATGTTAATTTACTTGAACTTATCGGAAAGCAGAACACTTTTTATATTTGAAGAAGTTTATTTTTTCATCTATGTTTCCTACAGATGCCTTTTTCTTTTTATAGGCTCAAATCTAAAGGTCTTTTAAAATGTATTTGAACACGTTGAATTGATTTGCAGGTAACTTTGGTAATTATCTTGTTGCATTATTTTGTATTTTGCTAAAAGCCCCCTTTAATTTTCTCACGTGAGAAAACGGGTATTTTGTTATATGGGCTGTCTTGATGCCTTTTTAAAGATGCCATGTTTCTTCACTGGGGTAGAACAGAGTTAGTCCCAGCTTAACTGTACTTCACACTGGGTTGCTCCTACTCTACATTTTTAGAACTGAAAGCAGAATGTGGCTGGAAATGTGCTTCTGCGTGGTTTTCTGGTTTGGCCCCTGAAATTTCTTTGCAGTTTCAGACTGATGTTGTCTTGGGTTTTGGGGAGGGGGCTGGGGAGCGCAGAGGGGTGCTAATCTATTTTGCAATTTGCTTTATCAATTTCTATCAAATATCTGCTTTGAGCGGTCTGCGCTGCAGTAAACGCTGCAAGGAACTAAACACAGATTGTTTTTTTCCAATAGCACAAGATATTTTTCTGATTTGGACATGTTTACGTACAACAGGACTTTGAACGGAAATATCTTTGACAAAATGTTTTAAACCTTTTTTAAAAGCTCTCTGAGCTTTGTTCTAGTTCAGGGTCAGGCTATTCTCTTTTATGGCAGGCTGTGTTATTATCGACTCAGAACATGTTGAGATTTTCTTCAAATAGCTGTGTACAGAACTAGTCAGTTTGTCTAAAGAAAGCAATTCACTTGGTAAGATGGGAACTTTTCAGAGGCTGCAGCATACCTCCTTTTGTCCACCTGGTGGAGTTCAAAACATCTTTCCAGTACAAAGGAGAAACCACAGGCTGAACTCGCTCAGCAGTGCAAGAAATGGCCCAGTGCTGCCTGGACTCACAGCTCAAGAGTCAGTGATTCTGATTTTGTTCTTGAGCCTGACTTGTTGGTGTTGGTTTTGTTTTTTTTTTTTTTCTAAAATGCATTTAGTTTTGCATGGTAGTATTTGCAGAAATACTGCCTTTCTTGGATGATTATTTTCGGGTAACATTGCTTTTTGTTTGTGTTTTATATATATACGTGTTACAGAAGAACATGCGGTAGTGGTGCACCCCACTGTCAGGCACCACCTATGTCCACTGAAATGATGTTTGTCTGTAGGGGAGCAGGGAGCATGCTATGGTCAATAAAAATTACAAGGGCAATTTTCATACAATCGAGTAGCAGTGCAGCCTAGTGATGTTTTAAGAACAAATATTTTTGGCTTAAACTGGATTTGGTTTCAATGCTGAAAGAGCGCTGTGATATGGAAACAGGATTGATTGTATCATCCATCCTTCCTTCATGTTTTATGATTGTGGATTAGGACAGATGTTAGATATGCACAGCTTTGTTAAGTAAGTGTATTTTTTAAATTAATTGATAATCACACAACATATTTTGGCACTTCTTTTTCACAAGGGTGAAATACTATTTTTCATGTCAGCATACACCCAGGTTTTTTCTTCTTCTGTACTGTTTACATAAAAGTCTTATAAAAGCCCAACAGGTTAAACTAGCATTTTATAAACTTGTTTCCCCAAATATATGATGTAGAGTCAGCCGCTAATTTTGCATTTTACCAATGCAGTAGCACTGCTGCTCTAACGTGACATGTTAGAACATGTGGAGTGTCTCAGGAATCAAAACAGTGTTGGTTTGGGGTTTTTTTAATCATGTTTTTGTTAGATTCTGGATGTATTGAGTCATACAAATTTTTCTTGGAATCCATTATGTCCCCTACAAGTAGATTGTACTGGATGGATGTTTAAATCCATCTCCATGCATGTAGGTGGGTATAGGCCATGGAGAACAAGTTTAACCGTGACCTTGCCTTGCTTGGTGGTTAAGTGGAAAACTCAAGCTTCATGATGTCTTCAGCAAATGTGATTTTCAGATATTAATTGCTAACAAACGTTACAGATTCTAGACCAAAATAAGTTCACAGCTAAAAAGATTGTAGTCTACATGTTTTTTAGCAGTTTTATCTCTGAGTCTGCTGTTCTATAAACACAAAGGCATTTAATTATTCACGGTAGTTTCAATGTAAATCTATTCTGTCTCCAGTCAGTATATTTGAAGGATTTTCAATGGCATACCTTATTTTGTTGTTTTCTTTCATTTCTGGACGATATGCAGCTGTCATTGAATGAATCACAGTACGTGCCAACCGGTTGCTTCTTTCCTTCATTATATTTTTGGTTTGCAACATTTAAGGTTCGGTTCAATGGGAAATGTATTAAGTGGATAGAAAATTGCTTTTTACATCATGATGTGGCCATTTGCATCTGGAACAGAATTCTGGATGGAAATGGAAATGTTTCTGTTTGTGGCTCTGTCAGAAATGACAGCCTTTCCTTCCCTGCCAAATCGTGAGAGAGAGGATGCAACTGCGCACGAGAGAAAGGAGAGGCACAAGCCACCGCAGCGAGCCCTGGGGAGCATTCGGCGCCGGGGCTGCAAGCCAGGGCTGGCTGAATTCAGTAGGGGGTTTGCTTTTGACCACATCAGGGTGAGTGAGGCTTGTGCTTGGGGATGAAATTTAGGCCTCTACAGTCTGGAGGGGAAAAAAAAAAGTGAAAAGTCTTGACCTTAACTTCTGTAAATTATATATATGTTAATGTATTCATGGAATCCGATGCAGATAACTTTCCTGTCTGGATATGAGAGAATCTCTTTTATTGAAGAAACTGATTCACCGAACCGTTTAACTTTATGTGACTTTAGGTATCTTCATTGTTCTCTTGCTGCCTAACTCTCCCAGGAGAAAAAAAGAGAACTCCTACATCAATGGCTTTTTAAAGGATGCTGGGTAATAATTTGACCACTAACATGATTTTCGTTCCTCAAATTTCATAGTGACATCAGCAAGCTTGCTTCATTTATTGTCTGAAGCTGCCACAGTTTTACTAGTCCTTTTGAATACGTACACAGCAAGCAAAACAGAACGGTAAAACAAAAGATTGAAGGGAAGGGAATAAAACTGAAGCTGAAACAAATCAGATGGGAGTAATGTGCCCTACAAAATAAAGACATTTCTTCTTTACCTGTGACCCATGAGCAGAGGAGATGCAGTGATTGCATTTTAAGTTTAAAGGAACCAGAAACGACATGGCCAAATAATAATACGGCGATGAGTACGTCAAGCAAGCACATTTCACCCAATTACCTAAGCAATTAAAAACATTTGCAAAAATGCAGTGTGTGTTTGTACATGGAGCATAAGTGCTGTGCTCTGCCAAGAGGAACCACCACTGCTGTCTCTGAAACAAAGGGACTCGGTTTCTTCTTCTCTCTGTCCTTCAAGTAACCTTGAAAGTGCCATCTATTGACACTTTCCCTTTTTGAAGGAAGAACTAGTTTGCCTGTAGATCTGTGTTTGGCTCTGGGTAAACTTGGATCATGACTAGGATATTCAGGGAAGCAAAATCTAGTGTAATCCTCCCCAGCCTTGCTTTCTTGCCTCGTTTAGCTGCTCCAGTCTGTGCTCTAGAGCTCCTTTGGTTAGAGGGAGACTTTGGCCTTTGTGAAATATTGGCAAGAGTTTTTTGGTAGCAGTTCATATGTGGTTGGTTGAACCCAGTGATGGCCATGACAGAAAACTTATATATGAACTCGTATACAAACCCTCTATATATAAAAATTATAGATGTATAACATATATCTCTCTCTCTCTCTCTATCTTAGTGCAGTATTCAGCAGCAGTGTTACTAATACTCTCTAGTAGCCTATTAGGGAAAGCATTGCAGCCACCATTTTAAAATACCAGATTGGGTTGTGGTTATCATTTTGAGGACAGTTGTTAAACTTTATTCTCTTGGTTCCTGCCTACGCTTAAGTAACTGAGGAGCTAAAACATGTATTTATCACAGCGCAATTAAACCTCCAGCATGAGGAGCTGTGGCAGAGATCCTGATGGGTAAAAGTGATTTTCACTAGTCTTTTGTTCAAAAAAATCTCATCGCCTTTTGTGATGTTGAACCAGAAAGAGATGAGAACAAGATTTACTCGGGACTTCGCTGAGATTCCAGGAGTATCTGGTTCAAATGGGCGGCACGCTGTCAGTGGCTCGTGAAACCTCTCATTCTCTTTTGCTTTGTGCCTTCTAAATATATTTATTGAAATTAGCACTATTTTTTTCTGTATCACCATAGTTGATACACCTTTCGTTTAAATTCATAATCCTGTCTTCATTTTTCTAAATCTTTATTTATTTGAATGTGCTGTTACTAAAAATTCAGTTCCTGCTATTTTTTGGTATACGGTCTACCATTCGTCAGCTAAATTTTTTTCCACTCCTGCACAAGATTTGGAAATTGGTAATTACTTAATTAACCAGCACATCCCATAATGACCTATAATGGGCCTGAGGATTTATTCCTCAGTTCTGTATTTTAAGTTAAAACTCACGAGTCAGCTTGAAGGCAGAAAATCTGTCGCAATGTTAAGCTATCCACTTACATAGATTCTGCATTGAGTTGACCCTCGGTGTTGAATTTGTTTGATTGTAATAATTCTTATTTGGTTTTTACACATGGATGTCTTCTCTATCCTACATGATTTTCTTTCCATTGTGGAATTTTATGCATTTTTCAGACTATATTTTTAAAGCACTTCACATTTGTATTTAAATGTTGGGGGTTTTTTCTTCTTTTGATTCATTGTTTATGCATTACATATGGAAAATAATATTTTCATTTGGTTATCATGTGGGTTTTTTTCTTTTTAACAGTTTTACACACTTTATAGTCAAAATAAAAGTTTGCTGGTGAAACTACAGTTTGTCATTACCGGTAACATTTTATTTGTTGCATTATGTAAGGAGTACTTTTGAGGACTGTGCCCTAAATCAGTAAAAACTGATCTAATTCTAAAACTTTAGAGAAGATCTGTATGTGTGTGACCAAGCTAATCACCTCGTATGCAGTTCTCTTGCTTCTCAAGAATGAAATTCTGATGACTTCCCATCATGTTAACGTAGGAGATGTCGCTTGTGAGAGAGTTTGGCCGAACTGGAGGTACAGGAAAACCCTTCTGTCTGAAGCTTTGCCCGAAGCCTCTGGGAAGGGTGGCACCTTTCTTTATGCCTGTTTTCTTCCTCCATGTTTTCCCTGAAATCTCACCCAGCGCTGCTTCTGTGGAAGCGCTTGTAAAGATTCAACCTCTTTTATATTTTATCATTTTAAAATACTGGGTTGTGGAAGGGACATAAAGAGATTCTCAAAATTAACCCCCATTTAATTCGTTCTTGAAAGCCTCTAACAAACAAATGCGCAAATATATGTTCTTTTAGTAGACAGCTTTATCAGACATCTTTCTCCCAAGCGGTCTCTTTAGGCAAGACATGAGGTGCCAGAGAAGTGGCTCTTAAATGCAGCTAGAGCAGCAGGTTTGGTTTGGGGAAAGTTTATCTGTTATTTTTTTTCAGTCATTCCTTTTAAGAGTATATGTTATACCAGTAGCTGTCCCTTTAGTGTTGTCTTATACCTTACATGGTAAATGCATAGCTCTATCGATCATGTGGTTTCTTTATATTCTCACATGGCATACAAGTCAACTGTTTTGAACATAGACAATTAAGGGCTAGGAAAAAAATCAATGCTTAAAGCAAGTGTGCACTTTCTGTTTCTATTTGAAAATTTGGATGACTAATAGCGAAATGAGAGAAAACATCATAGGATGGTTTCACTGTTGTCTTTGAGAGAGAATACACTTCAGAGAAGATAAAGTCAAAACCACAAATATTTTAATTTATACAGAGAGAAACAAAATATCCACATTGCACATTTTCCTCTAAAAATTGAGTTCATCTAAAAAAGGCAACTTGAGATGTCTAATGGCTGTCTTCTAGCTGTTCTGTTTATTGGTATTGAATGTAACCATACATACAAAAACATTTAGGGGGTTAAAACATTATTTGTTCTTTTTTTTTGTACAACCACAGTTGTTACTTCAAAATCTGTAATCTCTACTATAAAACTTTTATATTTCTGGGACTTAAAATTCCCTTGACAGTGGCTACTAGCCTTTTAATTTCATATAGAAGGAGACAAGCTGGAATAGGCTTCATAGCAAATTATGAATGCAACACAAATTGGAGTGGAAAATTAAGAGGTTATTCCACATGGAGAACCCAGTGATCATACCTTTACAGATATTTAGAGCATAAAAGGTGTCAGGGGTGGCACGTTTTCCTAGGAACAGTCACCAACTGTGTTTCTGCGATTGAATTGAAGAGCTGAGGGTGGCTTAGCATATCCTGTGCAGCATATAAACACAATGAAATGACTGTGCATGAAGTGATGTAGTTTAGTTTGCTCAGGAGCGTGCTGAAATTTATTTTATAGGCATAAAAGAAATAGCTACAACTGAAGTAAACAAACTGTTCCTTTTTTATTTGATGGCTGAAGACATGTTATTTCACTGTACATCATTTGTAGGAATTAAGTAGGGGAGGAAGAGAAATCACAGAAACTCTTTATTAAAAAAAAAAACAAACTAAAAATAATAGACAAGTGCCTTTTTTCCCCCACAAAAGGAGAAAGAGCCAGAAGGCAGCACCTGTGTATTTCTGTAAGCACCATTGTTCCAGCTTGTGTTGCTAAGTACACCTTCAGAAAGAATGTACAACCACTGTGATAAAAATGCCATACTGAAACCTTGGCTGAAAGGTTTCTCTTTGTATTTCTCCTTCAGTCCTTATTTTTTCCTCAGCTGTCTGTGCAATGATGCCGACACTTTGTGGCACTTGCAAGGCCCATTCATGGCCCTTTCATGTTCTTACCAACTCTCTGTCCAGCCTCCATTCTGCAAGACGAGGGCTCACAGTACCCAGGAGGGCCGGGAGGGCCGGGAGGACCAGGAACCCCAGGCTGACCGGCCACACCAGGGGGACCTCGTTCACCATCACGGCCTTCCCTGCCATAGCTGGGTTTTCCTGGTTCACCTGGAAAAGTGGATGCAGGTCTAAATGGCAGCAGATGACTTGCTTAGTATACATGTAGCTTTGCCGAACATCCTGTTCTTAAAAGCTGTATGAAGATGGCTTTTTATTGCTCTCTGTGGATTCCCCAGAGAGGTGCCTACTTCAAGAGCCAGTTTTCCTCTGATAGACAACCAGGCTGTGTTTACACACCTACAGTAATGAAATTTCAGGCCCAACACTCTCCAGTTATACTGGAGCAGATCTGCTGCTCCAAAAAGCTGTGCCACTTGCTGACTGCAGTGCTGCAGACAACCCTGTTCGTGATGCATACGAAGGTGTAGATGCTACTCACTATTTCAGAAAGAGACATAGCAAGAATTTATTTTTATTCTCCACTCAGATGTGTTGGAAAAATACATGCATAGCATGGAACTGCTGAGCACTAAAGTATCTGTTTACTTCTAAATCTTAAGTGAAGGGACGAAATACAATGATTTTAGTAAGCCTCTTCCAATGATAAATTTTTAAAGAAGGAAAGTCCGAGTTTCACAGATGTCCAAAGTATTGGCATGTATTCAACTGATATTTTTTTTTCTTTTTTATAAAGAGAACAAGTTTTGGTAGTTTCTGCCTACACTCACAGAAACCTGTTGTAAAGAGACACTGATGGAAACAAACAAACAAGTTTGCTTTCATTCACTGGCCACTAGAGGCCAGCTGTGCTGCATTTATCAGCAAGACTCTGTCCTGGACCCCTATTACATGACACTGCATTTAGTTACCACAAAAATAAAGAATTGTACTTTGAATGCCCTAAATTATGAATGGAGATTTTGAAGACTGCTGCAGCTGCCAGTGAGATAATCTGGGGGTTTTGACCTTTTTGGTTTGTTTTGTGGTTTATACATTTACATAAAAAAGAGACAATTTTATATATCTATCTTGTGTGTGTGTGATTTCCTCTTTTTTTTTTTCATGTTTTGTATACATTTTTCCTAATCTTTCTACACTGAGATAAATGGGGTGGTAGCTCTTTAATAAAAGAGCTTTTAATTCTGATTTGTGACTGTATCATTACCTATGAAGTAAAAATTATGAAGTACTGTTATTTGGAAGTTTATTGCTCAATGAACATCTTTTGTCTTTTCAAGGCAGCTTGAGGTATGAGTTCTGAATAAATTTTTACTACATCTGTTCTTTATCTTCACCCTTTTATATTTACCTGGAAGACCTCTTGGTCCAGGGTAACCTTTCAGTCCTCTGCCTGGAAATCCTCTTTCTCCTCTTTCTCCTGGTTCACCTAAAGCAAATTCATGAAACATTAGTTAGAGCCTGCTTGGAGTATTACTTTCAGTAAGTTCCCTCTCAGAGGTGAACAGCTAATAAGCAGAGAATTTATGTGTCTGTATATATTCTTAGCATCATTGAACGATGTCCTGACATAAGTCCCTCTAAGAGGTTTGGGATTTGTTTGGGGGTTTTTTCCCCCCCATTTCAGTTATACTCAGAAGTAGACATGTTGGAGGGAAAAAAACCCCACCTGGGGCTGAACAGTAAGTACCACATTAAACATGCCATACCCTATATAACAGAAATAAACGAAACTCACAGAACTACACAGGGTACTTTGGAATACAGACTGAGGGTACTGGCAACTGACTTTTGCAAGAGCACATGAAGTCTGCTGATAGGTACAAATTCTCAAGTGCTGATCCTTGAGACAGCTAGTGCAGAGAAGAAAATGGGAGCTGGCTCACACACGCTACAGTGTTCTGTTGACATCTACAGAAGACATTCATAAAAGTAAAACAAAGGGCTTTGTTCTCGTATACTGGTATTATGGAGACTTTTCTTTGGTGGGTGCCCAGCTTTTCTTCAAACTTGGATGTTGCTCCAAACAAGTAGCATCTTAGTAAGAGGAAGCTTTTTCTTTTGTGGTAGTCATAAAGTTCAAATTCTGTTCACTGTATATATTCCATAAAAGTACATGTATCTACCACTTGTGAACACCCTACGTAAACTCTTGATTTTTTTCTGCAAGTCAAAAGTTGCAAGTATATGCCTAATAATGTTTGAGTGAACTTTATTTTGTACTTCCATACTTTCTTGTACTGCAGGGAGGAGAGTTGGAATAGACTGTTAAGTGCCCTAAAAATGGCAGAGCCAGAAAACGAGAAGCTATGTAAAGGAACACAGGAGTCAGTACAAAAGTCCAAGTTTCACTAGAAGATGCACATAGGGTGCTAGAGGAGGAATCTTATCTCTACGCTTCAGACTGCCTAGTCAACATGGCGATTGAGCCTGTCTTTGTAAATGCAGCTATCAGAAGCACCGATGTCAGATTACCCACGTACTTCTACTTCCAGCTACTGAACATTTTGGAATAGTGTTTACTGCCGGTTGCCCCAAACTTCTCCAGCTTCTTATTTCTGATTCTGCTCTCCTTCACTACCCCAGATTACTCATTAAAGTCATTGTAACACCTTCCTTGAGCCAGCTTTTTTTGACTCTGCTGTTGTTGATGCTGTTAAAAATCACTGTACCTTTATGCCTTCTGCTCTATCTCATGGTAACACACTCTCATGTTTTTCCTCTTTATTATGTCCTTCTAAACTATTCTTAACATCCTTGTGCTGGTTTTGGCTGGGATAGAGTAAATTTTCTTCACAATAGCTAGTATGGGGCTATGTTTTGGATTTGTGCTGAAAACACTGTTGGTGATATAGAGATGTTTTTGTTATTGCTGAGCAGTGCTTACACAGAGTCAGGGCGTTCTCTGCTTCTCACCCCACCCCACCAGCGAGTAGGCTGGGGGTGCACAAGTAGTTGGGAGGGGACGCAGCTGGGAAAGCTGACCCCAACTGACCAAAGGGATATTCCATACCATATGACATCATGCACAGCATATAAAGCTGGGGAAGAAGAAGGGGCGAGGGGGGTGGTGCTCAGCTTTATGGCACTTGTCCTCCCAAGTAACCGTTACACATGCTGGAGCCCCGCTTTCCTGGAGATGACTGAACCATGGCAAGGGGTGAATGAATTCCTTGTTTTGTTTTGTGTGTGCAGCTTTTGCTTTACCTATTAAACTGTCTTTATCTCAACCCATGAGTTTTCTCATTTTTACTCTTCCAATTCTCTCCCCCATCCCATCAGGGGAGAGTGGGTGAGCGGCTACATGGGACTGACTTAGTTGCCAGCTGGGCTTAAACCACAAAAATCCTCCTCCTTTTCCCTTTTATCACACCCTAGGTACCCTTTTCCTCTCACTCCCATCTCAAACAACTCCCCAAATGGATGGGGAAAGTCCGTTCAGCTCTGTGACCTCTGTGGAAATCTGATAACTACCAGAAACTCAGAGTGAAGCACTGAGATTTTTGTTCAGGGTGCCTGCCATGTACCATCAAGATAACTCTGGCACATGAGAGCATTCACCACTTCTTTTGTATCTGTAATTGTATTTCAAGATTTACTATAACGTAACGTGGAATTTGATGACAATTATGATAGGAAACAAAGAATTTTGCTTGTTTGATTTTTCTTTTATGCTCAGTAGATTTATTTTTTGATATTAACACAGTGCAGCCTGCTGTGTGCTGAATCAAATTCAGCATATCAGATCACCTTGGTATCTCCATTTTTTTGATGCTTCTGTGAATACAGATGACATTACTGTTTTTTATTTAAGGTAACAGAGCTCCAGCAACACTGTTGTTTGTTAAGGTTTGCTTTGTTTGTATTCTATTCCTTCTCTCAAAGGTTTTCCCAATTTTACTTTCAAACAAAACTTGAGACAAAAGTAAAAGCTCTAATCCAGCAACAGACCAGCTTTGTGCAGAAATACAATTTTTAAATAAAGCCTTCCTTCAGGAAAACAAATCGAAACCACTGCTGAATAGAAACTAATACATACACAGTGGTCATAAGACCTTGCAGAAAATTCTACTATATAATCCTTCAGAGGAGTATAAACCCTCTCAGTCAGGAACAAAGGAGATTAGCTTAGATCAAAGTTTTTTTTGTAAAGTGTAAGGTAAGTCAATTTTATTATGGATTTTTTCTTGCCAAAGAATCAATAGATTGTGGTACGTGGTGCAATGATTTTAAATGGCTTAAGTATTATATCCAAATAAAGAGGCAGATTGTTATCAGGCACTTGTAATGTGAGAAACTGGATAGACTTGGAAAGGTAGGCTAGAGATTAACGAATGCATCTGATGGTTTACGTTAACTTTTGGGACCACAAGACTTGCAGAAGTGAGGTTCACAACCAGACTGAGTGGAGGAAAGAGAACCGCTGCTGGAACTTCTCCGCATATGAAAAACACAAACCTTAAAAGTTCACAAGGGGGAAAATTAGTATTAGGAAACTGATTCTTCTGCTTACTACTAGTTCAAGGCCGATGCCTATCCTTTCTCATATTGTACAAGTGATTTGATGACAAAAAACAAATCTATAAACAAGTCAGTCTGAGGCCAGGCCAATGTCCCCTTTAATCACTGGGGCAACTGAGGCAACAGTTACAGCTTAGGTTCCTAATTCAGGATCTTTTTCACATGTGTACTATGTATATCTACAACCAAAGAAAAATAAATAAAACAGCCACAAAAAAACTGTAGCAGTCAACAACTGAAAGCTAGTTACAGAATTTCTTACCTTTGGGACCTTTACGACCTATCTCACCAGGGGGACCTTTAAGGCCAGGCAAGCCACGAGGTCCAAGCTGTCCTGGGAAGCCATTTTCACCAGCAGGCCCTGGAGCACCTGGTGGCCCCGGTCGGCCAGGGAGACCTGGAGCACCAAATTCTGGCCTCCTAAGACTGGCTGCCAGCTGAGCTAGTTGTTCTGCAATGAACAGGACAGAATTAAGCAGTAAGTGGATCCGAATGGAGAGATTCTCGTGTTCACTGAAGAAGAATATGTATTCTCTGCTACAGAGATTACAACAGATTACAGTACAGCACCTTCCTTATGTACAATACTATTTACAAAGTTTGTTACATATATTAATACTATAGGCAAACTGCATAGGCACACTGTGAAGCTGGTAACTCTGAAGCCTACACCTTAAACGTTTAATTTTTGCAAGCTGAAAGGACTTAAATGTATATGGTTTATTTAGAAATGTCCTTATAATTGTCTACGTCATTTAAATTTCAACCATATACTAAGAAAACTTACTCATGCAATTGCTGCCTCTTAAAAGAGCAAATAGCTCTTTTGTTACTACTTTTTAATGCTTATTAAAATCCATCTTTGCAAGACGGAAAAACTGAAAAGCATGAGAGCAGTCATCTACATTGGCCTGCAAAGTAAGTGCAAGACTTCCTTTTCTGAGGAAAGAAACCCTCAAATTTCTGCTCGTGAGCTCAAGTTTGATAAATAATTGAACATTTTATGTTGATCTTTTCTTAAGGTAAATCAGCAGAACCTTTTCTCTTCATTAGGCATAGGATCAGCTTGCCATTCCTTGGAATGATCTAAACTAGATATTCCCTTTTCCTCATCCCTGTTTCAGGCCGCTGCTGTAACAGCATGACAGCAGTCCTCTCTTCCCTTAATGTTTCTATTCTAGATTTCACAAACCATCTTCCAAGCATGCCTTAGAAATAACTTTCTCTGCATACAGCCACACACAGCTCAATATGACATTTGCTATATAGCCTGCGTGACTTGTCAAGACTAGTTATTTTGCCTCTGCAGCCAAGAAAAATTAAGAAGATGGGGGTAAGGGAGTGTAAAGGATCTGAGATCAAACAGGAACTATGGCTAGCAGATACATGAGGAAGACAGGAGAGTAATCTGTGGGCAAAGCCTACTCAGGAGCTGAATTTCAGTTAAGGTTGTCTTTAAGCTGACAAGTTTCCAGGGACGACTATTTTTTTTTTTTTTAAGCATGACAGTATTGACAATTATAGGGGGTCTCAAGAGGCGTGCAATGAAGACAGCCTAGATTTTTCTCATACCCTTTTCTTCACTGCTAATTCTGATGGTTATGAATAAATTCAAGCACCATATCTAATTTTATATCACACCTAATCCTCTTCAATATTACTGTGTCTTTCAAGAGACCACTTTAAAAGGCCTTTTTATCTTATTTGTAGAAAGTTTTTTAAAAAGTACCCTGTTGGGCAGTATCAAGAACAGTGATGACTACTGAGAGTTTTTAGATTAAATCATGAGCAGCAATTTCATTCTGGTAAATTCTTAACATTACAAAGACATAATATCCCAAAGGGCATCTTCAATAGCAAATACCAAAAATCTCTTTTGTGCTTACAGGGCAGCATAAATTTTTAAACTCAGTAAATCCCATGCACCCAACTGTATTAGAAAAGCTCCACATTTCTGTGTATGTCAGGAAGAACTAAGCAAAAATAATTAGGGTTTTGAAGATCTGCCTGTTGCTTTCGTGTTTGGCTATCTACAGAAAGCCTCTCTCTGCACTCCTCTTTTTTTTAACCAATTTTGCACATAGGTTGTTTGCTGTAATCTGATAGTGTATGAGTACAAATGGCAAAACAAGCTTTCAGGAAAGCTCTGTACTTTTATATAAGTAAGTGTAGCAAGTGATTTCTACACAATATAGGTGTTTCATAAAAACACTCCAGTGTTTTCACTGGAGTTTCATAAAGTAGTTTCATAAAAAAACTATCTCCTGGTTACTATAGTAATAGTGTGGAATAAACAGGTCCAAATAGGCTGCAAAATATATATAAAATAAGGGACGACTTTCTCATATTCTCTCATATTGTGTCCACATTCACTTGTGGGAATATTTTCTGCCATGTCACCTGCTGAGGCTACAATATTTGTTCTGGGTAAGAGTGGGAAAATCTTGGTTTCCTCCACAGTAGTATATTATCCTGATTTAAACTCACATGAAACATCAAACACTTTTTAGCGTATTTACCTTGCATGACTCTCATGCAAACCTGCTTAATGTGCTGATCAGTTGGTTCTTTTCCCTAGGATTAAAAAAAAAAATAATAGTTTAAAAAAAAGCAGTTGATACCACAGTAAGTTTTATAAGTATGCCTGATGCAGAAAATGCTGGCCGGTCAATAAAAGATGTTCCAGTCCCAGTATCAATAGTTGTAAGTGCAACTATTCCAGCTGAGGTCAATTTGACCAACTGTATACAACCCTAAGATTTCTCCAGTGCACAAATGTGTATGTTGTGAGGTACAGTGTATTTCAAACTCTACTGTGGCACTTGGGTTCTGCATACATATGTAGCTCCTGATGCAAGAAAAGGAGTAGTGTGAGTGACAGATAAGCGTTCAAAAGATACCAATCACATTAAAACAGTACTTACAGCTGGACCTTGGCTGCCAGGCAGACCTGGGGCACCCTGTTCACCCTGCAAGCCTCGTGGTCCAGGTGAGCCTCGTGGCCCTTCCATGCCAGGCAGTCCCCGACTTCCCTCAGGCCCACGGGAGCCAGGATCTCCAGGATTACCAACCTGACAATGAAAGAGAAGATTTTCAACAGACTGCTGTACTAGACTTAGACTCATTCTGACTTATCAAAATGATGACAGAAGATATAGGCAAATGCAACGCAATGAACCTTGGGTTGTAGAGTTCTTGAGCAGCTTCTCTTTAAATAAGTGACTGGAGTCAATCGTTGTGTGATTTATAAATTTAAAAAGAGGTCTGTATTCCTCCCTTAAAAGGAGAGAAGTGGAAAAATAAGATATTCTGTCAAAAGAGGCAAGTGGGCATCCATAGTGACATGCACAAGACATTGGGGGTTTTTTGGCAAAGAATAGATCTTCTGTACTTGGTTTCTACTTCTGCCCTCATGCATATCACGTGCAACTTTTCTAGACATTAAGTGCTCCTTAAGTTACAAAAATTCAAGCTCCCCTCTTGTTCCAAATGCCTTGCATGCCTTTTCGTAAAGAGTATGCCACTAGGTGCCTCCAAGTCACTTTCAAAACAAGTTATTGTACTACTATTAATCAATAGTAGTACTAATAAAGAAAACAAATAAACAAACCAAGTCGGGGGGGGAATCAACAAAACCCAACCCCCAAACCAAAGCAAACAGAAAAAAAATCCTACACACCTAATGGTTTCCCAGATCTACTGGGGGGAAAAAAACCCAAAACCTGCTGAAAGAGGTGCTTGAAAACATGGCAAATTAACTGTGCTATCGGTTAAATCCACAAGATGGAGCCATTTCAGTTCCAGCTATGCTTGCATCTCGGACAGCTAATTGCTGTCCCTGTCGGAAGAAAACCCAAAGAACACGCTTCAGCAGATATATTAAGACGACAGCAAAATTCCCGTTGTGGACTATACAACCAGGAAGCCGTCATATCTTTCTTGCCCAGTCTTGGTGAGTTATCAGGGAACCTGATGGATTACTCATCCCTGTGTATGCACCCACTAGGATGACAAGCACTCTAGTGTCCTGTCAAGAGAAGTGGATTTTAAAAATCTATGGGAATAAAACTTTGGATTTCTCTTCTACTCTACCTCTTCCTCATGTCCTTCTTGTAAGATATTGATCAGCAGTGAACACTCTCTAGCTTGCATTTGCTCAGCCTCAAAGTCACACAGGCTACCAGGAACACAAGCATAGCTCTTTTTGTTACATTGAACCTCAGTTCCCTGTAAGCAGAACTGTTGATATGTTAGTATCATAGCCCAAACTGTCAGTTGCTGTAACAATCCCACTCTTCAGTGATCTTGAAATAAAAGAATGTGTTCAGCTCTCAAATTCTTTTTCTTATGTGACATACAAGCTTCTGCTCACTTCTGACATCAAAGCTATCATTTTATTTCTAAAAAAAAAAAAAACAAACCAGAAATACTTCTGCTTCCACAGACATCACAGTCTTACTGCCACCTTTTTCTCAGTGTAAAGATTGCAGGCTGCACACAGCCACTGCACTGAGCCTCCTTTCTATACAACACCTACTGTACAAAGAGCGCATTCATTTACTTAAAAAAAAAAAACCAACTAGTTGGCCAGAAAACAGTTGTTGAAGAATGCTTCTCTTTTATGGACCTTAGAATTCAGGATGCAAATTCCTTTCCAAAGCTAATTCATTTTAATATTAACTATATACAAAATTTAAATAGAAGAAATACTGTTGGAACTTATTCAATTTAACTGTGATAAAAAGCTCAGCTCATTGTTTGTTTTTTCTTTCTTAATTAAGAAAACCATCTATCATCTGATCTACTAGATCTCTATATTGCTGTAACAGTGTTCTTCATTATACTTACAGCTCCCTTTGCTCCTGGTAATCCCATATCACCCTAAGCAAAAATAAGACAAGCTGTATTAGAAGAGATTATCCATTATCACAGACATTACAAATGCAGTAAACTTGATATGATTTTTTTCACTATAAAAAAGTATCTCACATATTTAGTTGATTTATGCAAAACTGCACCTCAGATGAATTACAATTCATTTGGAAATAAAACTTATATTTCAGATTTTTTTTAAATTCCTTTCTCAAAAGCATTTCTGTAATGTACAAATAAGAAAGCATGTTTATTATAAATGGTTTTGTATTGCTTATCTTAGAATTAGGCACATGGCTCTAACCTCTCAAACCACAGTTAGAGCACAGGACGATCTTAGCAGATTGCTTGGAAACCTTTAGAGGAAGCATTATTTAATTGTGATTTTCTAGTTTGACAGAATTACAGATATTGTACAGTGTTGTGTTGTGTTAGCCCTGACAAAACTGCAAGAGAAATCAGGCAGATGTCTGCGCAGCATACCGTGAAGCCACCAAAGCCCTAGAAGTTCCTGTTCCCAGCAACCTGGCTCCTGGCTTGAACAACCCCATCACAACATGCTGCGCTCCTGCAGTATATACCCCTTCCTTCAGCAATATCACAGTGCCACAGCCT
The DNA here is from genome assembly GCF_964289735.1 of Phaethon aethereus. Lineage (NCBI taxonomy): Eukaryota > Metazoa > Chordata > Aves > Phaethontiformes > Phaethontidae > Phaethon > Phaethon aethereus. The sequence continues at coordinate 33,910,403 of NC_138576.1, forward strand.
CTTCCCAGACCATTCTCCCTCTCCCTAACAGCCAGTTACTACATATTATTTCCAAAGATGAAGGCAATACAAAATATTTCCATTAAGTCTCAGTTATTAAGGGTATTTATTATCCATGCTCCTGTTTCACCCGAATTAAACTACCTCTTCATCCTCACTGCCTCAAACACCAGGAATTTTTGTGTGCGTGTATGTGTGTGTGCATATATAGATATATATTTTTATATAAACGCTTGGTGTATTTCTATACATGTATATATATATGTATACACACACACCCCCCTTCAAGGCAGCCTATACTGTATTATACACCTAACAGAATATGTGTATTTCAGAATGCTTTCAAAACAGCAGGAATGGTGTGACCAGGCTAATAGAAGTTCTGTGCTCTGCAATGCCCAGTTAGTATAAAACTGAAATGTGACTTTCAACGATCAAACCATATGCTTGAAGCACTCCAACAATACTTTGAAGTTTTAATTTACAAAAATATTAGATCAGGTGAAGAGAATATAAAGCCTTACTAAGTCACCCTTTTCTCCTCCATCTCCTTCTGCTCCAGGTGCACCCTATATAAAAAAACCACACCGTCAGCCTTCACATTTAGTCAATGTAATGTAATGTACTGCAGCATTTGGTAGTGTGACTTAAGTACCATGTTCTGTAACATAACTTACTTGTTCACCCTTAGGTCCTGGTTCACCCACAGAACCCTAAAAGTTTAGAGATTTAAAAAAAAAAAAAAAAAAAAAATCAGAATTTGAAACTGCAGGTTCAAAAACATACTAAATTATCTTCAATATCTTCAATCCTCCCTACCATCTAGGATTAATGCAAGAGACCTTTAAACCTGCAAATTTTTAAGAATGACAATGAAAGCACTTAAATCTTACTATATAATTAAGGTGACAGACTGAAGGCAAGTAATAGCATGGAACTTATAATCCACTGCAGCACTGGATTGTAGAGATTCTGACTGTCAAACAGTAAATCTTGCCTTTACAAGATGCTCTTGCAGCAGCTACAACTCTGCTCTGCAAATTGGTTAGAAGTTATAAGTAAAAAATCCACTAAGTGTATCACTTTTCTAGCACTATTAAGTATGCTGTATTGCTATAGGCCATATCAGCCCCGAGACATCCACAGGTTCAATCACAATCTTGTCTTGTTTGCTGTTTATTTTTAGTAGAACTGTCTCTAGAGTTTTGATCATTACAGTCAAAGTTGAATGGTTTGTATCTTAAAGTTGATTTTTTTTTTTAAAGGAATATGCTATTAAGTTTCATCTTAGAATCCTGTAACCAAATGTACCTGTGTGGACAGGCAGGAACCAAAAAGGCATAAATTAATGACCTCATTCATTTCAGACATACATAATACGTTTCTATAGTAAAAGTATTTAATTTGTAAACTGTATTATTTAAGAAAATCTTACTATTTGTGTTCTGTCAGAAAACCAATCATACCATCCTTAAATGTTCTTTGCAGCCTGTGCACATTCAAATATATACATTCCGCAAGAACTATAACTGTGCATAAAAATTTTTTCTAAAACAGAGATAGAGAATTTATTTCAGAGATCTATTCAATTCACGTAAGATACAGGCACACAAACCAGTGTAACATCTACAATTTAATGAATTCTGATTTGTTCTCATATTCCTGAGGATGAAAAGTCAATACTAACTTATCCACAAAGCTAAGCAGTGGAAATCACAGACCTATTTATCACTCCAACTTTGTCAAACAACACAAACTATTTTGTCTGAAGTGTTCTCAAAATTGTGCCTTACTAAGGTTTTCCAATTACTCACAAAAAAAGACATTGATTTCAAACCTAACATCATGTTGGGTGTTCTTTTTCTCCACTTACTCTTCTTTAGAGCAACAAAACTGCCAATAGATAAGGTTGAGATGGGACAATCTTTTGCTTTTGTGAAACTTGGCCTGTAATATTTGTATTAGCAAAGGAGAAAAACACAGCTGAAACTATCTGAATCTATTCTACATTGACTCCCAAAATTTCAGTGGAGACAATCGGATAAGATGTTAAAATACGAAAATATCCACTTTTTTGACATACTGCTGATCTATTTGTAAAAATCCCTCTCAAAATATGCCCGGGAATTGTTTGCAAAACTGCCAGTCAGCATCAGCCAAAACTGTACCAGGGGCTACACTAACTATTTAACAGTATAAAGGAACGTGTTCCAGTACTAAGATCTGGGTCTTGGCCTGGTGGTGTTTAATTTACTAAAACAGATAGAATCAGAGTGTCTGAAACAAATTCAAATTATGTGAATCAGAAACAGCAGAAGTGGTGAATGCTGGGGTTTGGCCATTACCCATAACATATCTGCGTAACCACTGTGTAAGATTCACTGAAGCGTGATCCATTGTTGTGACTTTGTTTTGTATTGCTATCTCTGCTATAATATGCCAGGTGTGTGACGGATGCACTCGACTCCTTGACCAAATTAGTGGCAGTCTGGTTCAAGCTCCAAAGGAAGTAAAGACCTAGGTTGTAATCAGGCCAAGAACTCCCCTACTTCCAACCTGTTCACTGAAAGCCCACACAGGAACAGGGTGACATGGTGAACATTGATGCATATGGGCCTGGAAACTGGAACACCAACTAGGCAATTAGAACATGAATAGCAGATGGTTCTTCCAAGACTCATTTGTCAAGGAACAAAGTAAGTTGTGGGTACAAGGAGTATCATGCCTACTCCATCACACATTATTTGACTACAAGCCAACCACTTTATTCCATAAATAAAACAGCCTCAGTGAGCCTTTTTCGAGCTCTCCCTGCTAAGCAGTTAGCTGCACGGTGATGATCTCCCCTTAACATGGGACACCTCTCAAGGTTCTTCCTCGAGGCTGAGAGACGCCTTACCAACTGCAGATCTTTGATAAGCGACCAACATCCCTCATAACCCTGCATTATAGTGCACTAAGATTTTGTATTGGTAACTCTGATTTTGTGTTGGTAACTCTGAATCATTATTATATACTCTGCAGTAAGTAACAGAGAGAACCTCGCCATTGAACTTTGTTGAGTCCTACTTTTACATCTTACTTCAATAAAACCACTTTAGCTGATACCTTTGGTGGTGTTTCATTAAGCGGTCAAAATTGCCTGCTTGTGACAAGGTGCCAGCAGATAGTACCCACTATCTAAAATCTTTGGGACCAAGAATGACTACTGAAATATGGGGGTTTTGTGAATTCCTGGCTGCTATTTACATCAACTCTTATCATGCACATATGGGCTTCACAACAGAACTTCACAGAATCCCTGTGTACAAAACCATGAAGTTTTGAAATCAGGAAGGGAAGAATGGTTAATTCAGTCTAGAACTTACTGTTAGCAGTGGCTGACCCAAAGACTACAGAGGTAGTAGTCTTTGTAGTTAACAGACTACAGAGGTACCTATTTACAAACTCTGACAATGATGTTTGGCTCTTTATAAGACAGATGCAGTTGCAAGTTGAACAGGGTAGAGAAAAGATAGAGTGGCACAATGCTCCAGGTTTGTGACTTGGAATACCTACTGCAGATCAGTGCTACTGGCAAGGCTCTAGCCATGTTAAGCCCGCCCCAGAAAATTCATTCCATGCAACTGAAGAAAAAAATAAATAAATCAAGGATACAAGTGGACACTTGTCTCAAAACAGGAAAGCTAAAAATCAGTCACGGGATGAGATAATTGCTAGCATAGCTTTTTGGACTTCAAGGTACTTGCACAGGACATTAAACTGACCCTAGGATTTTAAAAAAGCTCCAGGCATGAGATACTGTCATCTGCCAGTTAGATAAACAGAAACCTCCTGGCTGTAGCCTGGATCTCATTGAGTCTGTTTAGAGCATCTATGTTCTGCTCTTATCCTAGAAGTCTAGACCCTTTATACAGTAAATGAGGAAAATCGGACACCTTTGGAGGGAGACTGTCAGCACTGCAACAAACACTAGTTATTCTCCTTCCAGATTTGCTTCCTCAGGTACCTTCAATCTCCCTCCGGAGAAGTCTAAAGTATGAATCATTACCAATCTAATAAAAAGAGACTGCTTACATTACAGACTGTCAATACTTACATTTGACTAGAAACGTACATTCCTGATCTCAGCATTCAAACAAACAAACAAACAAACAAACACACCAAACACATGAAAAAATACCTCAACAACAAAGACTGTATTAGAAATTTGCTTAGAAACCTGAGCAGCTTTTAAAAACTGCCAAAAACAACTGCAAGCCCTATCTAGCCACCCTACAATATACACTGGGAGCGTACCAGAGGCAGGATTCCTCTGTTCAGCTGAAGACATCTACAGCAGTGCTACCTGTATCTGAGTAACAGTCCTATACTTCCTTGATTGTCAGTGGATAGTAAGAGGCACTTCACAAGTGCAATTCATTTAATACTGAAGTAGATGCCTCAAGTGAGAAGGATGAAACACAGTGTAGAACTGAATATTTCTATAACAAATATGTCTGAAGTTTGGTCAGTTAATTCCATCCTCTGTAGCCTCCTATAAGTAAGAGAAGATAAAGAACATTTTTGGTTTTATATACTGTCTTCACTGACATTTATGCAGCAAAGCAAGATGTCTTCTGCAGGTATGTGAGGTCCCCAGGGCCCAGTTCTTCCCTCCTAACAAAATACTAGAAGAGGTACTTATATCCTGCAATTGTGTGTGTATGCATAGGTGCCTGCATTAGCCTGTGCATTTCCATAGCAGGTGCTAAGACGTATGTAAAAGGCATTGTATCTATGGTAGACCAGGGCTGAAGTTCCAAAGCTCTTTCGTGACCAGAGACCCTGACTTACAATTTCAGATCTGGCTGAGTCAATGATTTGCAATATGATTTAGGCCTTTAAATGATTCAAACTCCAAAAAAAAGGAAATATTTATGCCAGTAATCTCATTTCTGTCCCTTAAGTAACACTGACAAGACTTTTCCTGTATATTTTATGAGCTACAAGTAGTTAATGGGTACCCAGAGCACCACTTTCAGCAGTTAACAGATCTACATACAAAACAAGAAACCAGACATTAATTCATGTAAAAACAAAACAAAAAAAAATGCTCAAATTATTGTATTTACTCCTGACGTCAAACTGCAGTCTGTATGTACGAGTGAATTTCTTACCCGGTCACCCTTACCACCAGGTAGGCCTGGAGGACCTGGCAGTCCAGGAAGTCCAATAGCACCTTGGGGACCCTGTGAAAATAAGTCAAGGATGTAAACTTACCCCATCTGTTTAAAATGAACAACTAAGGGTCATACCCTCGCAAGCAGATGGGGCAGAATCTTATTCCCAGAACAGTCCTAACTTGATGAAAGAGGATTATCTGGTGAAAATAGAGATGATCCAAAATTCAGCCCTTTAAACAGTATCTTATCATGATTTTATTGCTGGCAAACACAACAAAAATGGTTTACAGGGCTTTCCACCCTCCAGTCCCTTGACAACAGTCTGGTTCTCTTAAACATAATTCCTAAGACCTTGCACTCTGTGATTGGCACATTCCTCTGTAACAGCAGGCTCCTTCAGCCAAAACGTCCCCAGCTATGCTTCTGTTACTGTGTAAATATTGCTGGAGCACTGGTAAAAGGTGGCATTCATAATCTGCTCCATTCATTAGTTTCACATAGCTGTTAGCAGAAAGCCAGTCTTTCACTGCTCCCCAGTACACATAGCCCACACAGGAGTATGCAACCAAACTTCACACATAACAGGATTTATGGGGGTTTTTTTAAATAGAATAAAAAGTTCCACACGTCTCCATATACTTTAAAACGGCAGTTTCTAATATTAGCACAATCACAGAGGACTGAAAAAGAAACTCAACAATCACTCATTTCAACTTTATTTTCAGTTCCCTGCATGGATAAATGGGTAAGTGTAGTTCCAGATGATACCATAGCTCCTTAAAAGTAAACATGAACATTGAATATGGAACTAAACTGCTTACCCATTTCCCTGGTAAACCTGGAGGACCGACAGGACCTGGCTCCCCTCTGCTACCCTTGAAGGAAACAGAAGGATATCATTACTTCCTGAAATATTTCCTGTGAGCAGGGAATAAAGCATGTTTTTTTTCTTAATGTTTAGTGAATTACACTACTTAGCAGTTGGCTTTAATCAAGACTTCTCTCTATTAGTGCAAAAATATCACGTGCATTATAAACAGTGAAACTTCCTGAGAAATGTAAACATTTTTAGTCAACAATGGCATAGAATATTTAGTTGGCATTAAATTATTCAACTAATTCATTCTTCTGACTGATTATGCAAAATCAAGTCCCCTTCACAGGATTGCAACTGAGAGTTACCCATCACGAACACATTTACTTCACTAAGACTCTGATGCGCATGCTTAGCTTTAGGCTTTTGCTTAATCAGCTGAACTCTCACATGACCACATACTTAAAAGCCCATGGTCCCACATGAACAGTGGACAAATGTGAGAAGTTCGTGCAGAAGTCATGCCTAACAAACTCATTTAGGTTAAAAAAAAAGAGTCTAGACTATTACAGAGAAGGGTAACATTTAAAAATCCTCATTCATAACAGTGATAAGTATAAACATGCTTTTTACTGGATTTTTACTTTAGATCTTCACTTCAGATACATTTATCCATTCAGATTATCATATTCATATTAGTGTTATAACTCCATCTCTTGATGCAGCCCTTTGAATATATACTCTGGTAAATTTGACAGTGTCAAATTTTAAAGACTTTTAAACAATTTTCAAACTAAAGTAGCTTTCTTAAAAGGGTTTTGTCTCTTATGATTAAACCTTTCAGAACAGCTCAATAATTTTCATACATTTACTCTCACCTGTACAGATAAATTCAAACACTGTATCAATACAAGCCTAAGTCTCACTTGAGACACTTTTCTTACTTTCACTGTGTGGATACATAAGGAAAGGTACTTGCTATAAAGGCATGATACAGCATTTAAGGTCATAAAATATCAAGAATTGAAGTTATGAGTTATGTAAGTAGGTAACCTGTTACATATAACTTAGAATATTTTGGATAAAAGCAGATCTAAGCATTCTAGAGCTGTATAATGGATAATTTTAAATATAGATGTTTTCTTCATAATAAGAAAAATAGCATGAAATATTGTGACATATTGAACAATAAAAGGAGATGGCAGACATGGCCTTTCACACCAGGCTTTAAATGCAATGACAACTTCTCACACAAGCTTAGGAAAACTAACTCTACAATTCAAGAAATAATTAGGTATCCTGGAGAGATCAGAGAACCAAACAGACTTTTCCATTCATTTCCTTCAAGTTATCCTATGGTGTTAAAATCACTACCCTTTTAAAGAACTTTGTATAATTTCTAGAAGCTTTTTTATGTTAAAAAAAGAAAAAAAGAAAAAAGGCCCCCAAATCACCTTCATCTTACAACCCAGAAGATGCATTAACCTTTTTGAAAATCTGTTATTTAACCACATAATTCTGTACTACATCTCTGACCTGGAATACTACTACATTTCTGATGCAGGAAAGCGAAGGATTAGAATTGCGATCAGTATTAGAAACTTTTCTCCTTCTATATGTCATAACATTCATGTCTGATTGCTATACAGATATAAAACAAAAGCAATGACACCTTCCATGGAGTTAAAATCACATAACAAACCTCTTAAGCACATCAAAGGTTCTGCTAGTCATACAGAATGCAAGAAAAATTGCCGTTTTACTTTAAATGCAAAAAAAGAAAACCCTTTCTCAAAAATACACTACAAGCACTTTTTCAAACACCAGTGGTTTTCTGTGATGGTTAAAACAGAAGGTTAGTATACAGAAGACTGGAATACAGAAGGATAGTATTTCCCTTAAACACTGACATTATGTCTGTAAGGACAGATTACTTCAAACTAAGGGCCACCACTGCAAGATCTGCAGGAGCTGTGTTGTAGCCAGTAAGAGGGGAACTGTAACCAACAATCAGGAATCCCATTGGCCCATGACACAACTGAAAAGACTGTAAAGCTTCCTCCAAGTTATACCTGACTAAAATGGCCCTGGGATAGGATTTACATTGAGCTAGTTACTCCTGGTTCCCTTCATAGGGGATGAAGAAAAAAGGCATCTTGAAATGTCCTCAGGTAAACATTTAAAATACATCACAAGGCATGTCCTAGAAGCATCTATGCATCTATGTTTTCCCCACAGCCTATAAGAGGATTTCTGTAATAACTGGTTCAAGTGTTGACATCTGTACTTGGTCAGATGAAACCTTCCTCTGTGCTCTAAGTTACTTATAGGCAATAATCAGAACAGAAGGCGGTTTGGCCATGTCCTCAGCCTACTTTTCTTACACAGCAGCCCTATATATAACACAGTCCATAGCTGCAGGCCACTCACAAATCGATGGCCATGTTGCACTGGTTTCAACAAAAAAAAATACCTGAATCTATGTGTTTTATGCATTTTTGACATACTTCAAAATTCCTACTTTTCCTAGAGGTGGAACACTTGAAGAGGGAAAGTAGCTACTCTAGTTTAGAGTCAGCTGGGATAGCGAGTACTGCTGAGGATAGGGTCATTCTCACAAAGAGGAGGCAACAAGGCACATGTGAAATGGTAGCGTGTGAAATGGTAGTACAGCATCACAATACTGAACAATACCAGGGTGCAGCCCTTCCACAGCTGTGGTTACAACAAAGTCTACCTTCCCTTTGTTCCAAGGCAGGATTGCTGGACCACTCAATACATTTTAATGAAGGTTTAATGTCTCTCCCACAATTCTGTGAGATCTATATTTAGCTTTTGAATGTAACATGCATAAGGGGACATTACAGGATTTACAGTAGACCTTCCTTTAGGTTGTTTGGTTGTCTGAGGTTTTCATCCTCACTGAAATTTTGAAGACTCAATTCTTTTGTAGAATTCCCACAAGCCGTTACAGAATGCATTCTCATGCTAAGAGAGTTTGTTTCACTGGTTTATTGATTTCCTGTTGATGAACTGAGTGGAACAATAATAAGAATATGCTCCAGGTAATTTGCATCTCACTTAGCTTCCCAGATAATCAAAATACTATTTAGAATCTCTTGACAGGTAATTCACAATATATACTGTATATACTGTAATAAACTCTCCTCTACTTAAGAGTTTTGTGTTTATATTATGTGTCATACCAGTTTTAGTATATTCAATAGCAGTGATATAGAGAATTAAATCTGTTCGGAATGAAAAAGATCAAAACACATACATTTTGGAATTAATATTTTTAAACTTAGTTTTCCAAAGTCTTTTGCAAAGTGTAACCCATTTATCAATTATATGCTTCTGAGACTTTAATTGATATTTTTTTTTCATCTAAAATCTCAGAGGCATTATTTATTTATGTTGAAGGATTTATCCATGGAAGCATCAACAGGACTCTTCCTTTGACCTTCAGTACAGTACCAAAAAGCATACAAAAATATAAACTATTATTTGCTAGAAGAGTAAATATACAGCAAACTTTCTCTGAAATTTTAAATGCATATTTACACCTTTCTCAGAGTAATAATTAAATTGTGCTCTTCAGGGTAATGGTAAGAGATAGGTGTAGCATGAAATGTACCTTCCTCTTAACTGTGTCATGCTTTGGGCACAAGCAGCAGCCCAATAGCTACCATTCTCTTCTAAAGGTGATACTGTGGCCAAGTATAAAGGACAGAGACCTTTCACACTGGCTGCATCTATACTGCTAACTGAAGTCTATGATTGCTTTAGTACACTGACTCCATAACAAGTCCATTTTTTACCCACATTACTGTTTGCACTGCTTAGGAGAAGCCAACATTGGGATATCTGCTGATATCCAGATGTCTAACATGCCAAAAAATCAAAAAGTAAGTTCTTCTTGGAGGTGGAGGGGTAAAGAGTGAGGTAGCAGACAGGAATCTGACCATGCAGTTTGGGAAAAAAAGGGTGAATAGCATGAGAACTAGAGAGGCTTGGAGATATTAATTGGTTTGGCTGGGATATGTAGTCAGTGAGTGAGAAAGGAGAAAGTGCTACCCTGTACAAACCATGCTGCAGAATTGTGCAAGGTCAGAAAGTGTAGTCACATCCATCTACAAGCTTAGGTTTACTGCATAAAAAGAATAGCTGGCGGGATGGAAATCCACTTTGTTCTTTTGACTCTGCTATAGACTGTGCAATGCTAACCCCTTTAGCTGTATCTTAAATGTAAAATATGACTCACCACTTGTGGAACACCTCTGAAATTATATATACGAAACGTGTCCACTAATACCTAAATTTATCGTATAAGCTGAGGCAAGGACATTTCATCCTACCACACTACCAATGCCATTACACCGTTACCAACTAGAGAAAATTACCCATTATTTCAGTTGGAGTCTGGTAAAAATAATATGATAGAAAAGCTAGACTTTAGTTATAATTGTTAGGGTAACCAAAGATAAATTTCAGAGTAGATAAGACAAAATATCTTTAAAAACTCAGAAAATTATTTAGCTGAAAGTAATTTAAGACACTGAAAACAGTATTCTCATCTAACATTTTAGTACCAAATCCAAGGTATTCTCCAGGCTCCCTCTTTATAATGAGCCAAGAGACAAAGGCACCGCCAGATAGAAAATCAGCCCAACCAACCAGGGCCCCTCAGAAGTCTTTCAGAGGAGGCTACAATATCAAATCTTAGGCAGCTAGATACTTAACCGCTGTTGCTAATGTTAAGGAAAACATGCATTGCATTCTAAATCCTTAACAACATATATATGCTGGCCTGCATATACATTGAGTTTGCTCAATTTGCTGGGCAAGTATTGAATTTTAAGTTAAATGATTACCACAGGATGGGATATATGTTCTCCAAATGTTAGCAATTTAAAGGTCAAGTAGCTGAAGAAAAACAAGGGATGAAAAATGCAGGGGCAGGAGTCAGTATTTTCTGCAGACACAATATGAAAAATTAAATCTTACTAAATCTCAGCAAATATGGAAAAAAAAAAAAAGGTTAAGCAGCTTAGGGACCATGGCTAAATTCCACTGATTAGGAATGACACTATGATGTTTGAGAATTGCTTCCTTTGGGCCACCTGCCATGATGACTGGCTTAGAAAGGTTTAAATCACAAATGAGTTTGGTAATTACTTGGATTGGCTAGCCTAATGTGAAGCAAACAAAAGGTTAACCGACAAAACAATTAGAGTGGAATGGAGAATATGTTTGATTTAGAAACAAAAGACAAAATTTCCATGTTGCTCCCATTGTTTTTCTGTTTTACTGAACAGATGAATAGTAAGCTAAATAAAATTAAAAATTTTTTTCCTCTCAGATGCCAACTTAAGTTTTCTAAGGAAAACAAATGATACACTAAAATAGTGCTTCTGAAAGTAATTTTCTCCTAGGGATATTTGTCAGAGAGGTAAGAGTCTCCCAACGTGTGAGTTTGCCTGTTTTTAACTAGAGCTGATTATCTTGTTTTCAATCATTTAATATCTTCCCTGTGAAACTGTAAATATTTACAGACTCTTGCAGAAGGCCAAAATTTCAGTCTGCTGCTTGGTAACAATACTGTTCCAAGTACATTCCAACAGTTGTTTAGTAATGAAAATAACATCGAAATAACATGGTTTATGCCAGAGGGTACTACAGGCTATTTGGTAACCAGTATAGAAGTATTGATTTGTCCCACAGAGTCATTGATGATGGCTTAGTAGCACTCCATTGTGCAACTCCTCAGAAAACTGCACACTAGTTGAAGTGAAAATCTTCTCTCAAAAAGAGGTCTTTTGCAAGTAGCCAAAGCTGAAAAGTCAGGCAATTTTTTAATATAACACAAATGTAGGCTTGTTTTTCCCTAGTGCAGATGCCAGCCTGCTGTCCATATTAGCAGTCAACCTTGTTACTACCCCCACAATTGTCCACTGGAGGTCCTTTCCTCTAAAGTTCTGGCCCTTCTGGAGCTACCAGGTATGCTGTCTTTCCCCAATAATGACATGAAGAACAGGGGTAAGTGAAATGGGAAAGTGAAGAGGATCTCTCATGTGGCTGCTACCATGCAGCAACACGTTAAGGGACTGAGGTTCTCCATATCCTGCAAAAAAATCAATTTTTTTTTTTCAAATCCAAGGGAGCCCAGCCTCTCTTGTCTTCTACCCAAGTCTTCCATACCAAGAGTGAAATGGAACAAAGGGTAAAGGAGAAATAAAAGAACTGAGGTGAGTGCTAAAGAGGATAATTCAAAATAGGAAGGAAAAGGACAAGAAAAAAACCTGAATAGTAACCATAAAGTCCTCAGCCTGTAAAAATGTTTGGTTATAAAACTTTGGTCAAAAACTATCAAAAGCTGAAGTTGTGAGAAAATTTCAAAATCTGAAAAAATACAAATATATTAAGAAGAAAAATTCTCTTTAGAGCAATTATAAAAGTTTTTTGCAACTTATTTTCATAATTTCTAGCTTTAGAAGTTTGAAAATGATGGTGTGTAGAATTATTTAACCAGCAGATTTTTTTTTTCCTGGAAATATGAAGGCAGAGTCCTAAGTACCTTGATCCTGATCATTCTATTTTTTTCGTGCAGAAGTAATGTTTTTTCCAGTGTTCCCAAAAAGAAAACAGAAAGCTGTTCCAGTCATATGCTGCCTCTAGTCTTGAGCAGATGGAAGCTAAACATAGTTATTATTCAAGGTTCTTTATAGCTTTAAGGGAACTATAGATGAGAAGTAGATTAGTGTTTAACGTTCTACATGCAAAGTTACTTTATTATCAATAATTTACTTCCTTTCTCCATTTTGTATTGACCAAAAGTTTTTTACTTCTATGCTTTTGTTCTAATGTTCGCATGTTTTCCAAAATTAGTGTACTTTGTAAAGACAGAGAAAATAAAGGCAAGATACCCAGATGTCTTGCTGGTCTCTAGAGTGATAAACAGAAAAATCATTGTATTTAATCTGCATTAAGTATTTCTGTCTGACTACAGGTTACTAATAATTAACTTTGCATGTCAACTCCTGTTCTATGGACTGATGATTTTGTAAATTCATGTTCACATTGAAAGGATTAAAAGCATAGTTTAGCAGATTACAGTGCATTATCAGAGTGGGCAATTACTTTGGTCTCATTCAATTATAATTCTTATTCCTGCTACAAGTATACAAAATATCAGCTCAAGAACAGGGCTGAAAACTTTTTGTAGTGCACCCAACACTTTTAAACACAAACAATGAAAAAAGTTTGCAAGTTGGGTATATGGGAGGCTGAAGATACCTGTATTCCTTCCTAGTAACTGTATACTCATATAATCCCCTCTTTATATCATTCATAGGCAGCTGTGGACACAGCACTCATACAAAGATTCAGTCTAAAATAAATGTGATCTCATGAATTAATGCATCTAGCACACGATAATGCAAACCACTGAAGAAAACAGCAGAAAAAGAAATCTGTTACTTGTTTGACTGCTGCTGTATGTTTAAGAGTTAATTCAGAGAAGATATTGCCAACCCATGAAACACCCTTATAAATATATCCCTATCAGTAACTCTCCAAGCCCTGTATGAGGATAACACTACAACTTCATGAGTAAAACACTTATGTCGTTGTATGATAGCAGAAGCTCAGAAAATCCCAGGCAAGTATCCCTAGGGTATCAGTTGCAAGAGAGAAGCTTGAAAAAGCAATTGGTTACAGAGCCTGGAGCCTTGTCAATGTTGTCAGACTGAATTTTGGTATATGAAAATTTTCTTCCAATCACTGACCTTCTCATCCCTCACAGAAGGATTAACAGCAAGGGAAAATTAGATCAGCTTGTGTAACTTCAATCCATGCCAGGTCTCATTTCCCACTCTAGAGGGAATCAGAAGTCTGTACCCAGCAGACTCTCTAGTACCCCAAGCATGCCTCAGTTGTCTTCAACACTGAGCGTTAGTTAGCAAATGCTATCAGTTCACTTTCCTTAGCGTATTTATTTCCTGCAGCAAGCTAGCTGCCCAGCAACCATTTGTCCAGGTCTTCCAAATCTTTCTAGTGTTAAGAAAAATCTCCAGTGAAAGAAACTACATCAGTGTTTCCAAGTAGAAATAAATGCTATACTTTACATGACTGTAACTACATTCATAATGCCAACCAGAAAGGGCCAAGGCACAGGCCTGAGCAGCATCCCACCATCATCCGTGATAAATGGTTAGCATGCTTTTGTCTCGGGCGAACTGGGCTTTCTGAGGTAATGCCAAAGAACAGTTTTGGAAACACAGACAAGAGATTGTTCCCCATATGCAACTGGATTGCACCCAGCCTGCTCTTAGACACGAGGGGGTGTTCAGGGAGCTTGGCAGTATGAAGATAAACCACGCCATTCCAGTTGACCAAGGGGGCTAAGGACAGTCTCTAGCCATTTTTATTCCTAGGTGGGACTGACAGCTACCTTTCTTTCATACCTTGCCTCACTGTTCACATTATGTGCACTAGAAATAGGCCCTAGCCAAAAAAATTCATGTTCTGAATGATTGGTCCAAAGTTCAAAATCTCATAATATACAGCTAAGCCTTGTAATATACAGCACAGCACAAGCTTCTTTAAGAGGCTGAAACAGTTAAAGAAAAGAGCATAAAAGAAAATTTACCTTAAAAATTAGCACTTGTGCTGAATAATATTTTTACCTCCTGGTTAGCTTCAGCAACCATAACTTGAGACACTGCAATATTACATACAGTCATTTAGAAATTTATTCAATACTTACTGGTGGTCCCTGGGGTCCTGTTGGACCTGCTTCTCCCTCTGGCCCCTGTTCACCCTGTTTTGGGGATAGGACGAATGCAACAAATTGGAAAAGGGTTTTTTTTGCACAATGCAAAACTTTTCATTTTTCTAGGTCTTTTGAATAAGATTAGTGATCTTACTTGTTTACCAGAATTTCCCATCAAACCTGGCACCCCAGGGGGACCTCTATTACCCTGTTGGGCAAAAGATGAAAAACATTAGCCAAGCCAATGATATCATTTTAAAACAAAAAAAAAAGGAAATCAATAAGGTCTTAAAAAAAAAAAAAAAAAAAATCAGCCTGTATTCACTTTTTAACTTCCACCTTTATTTTGGTTCTCATTTAACTTTCATCTAATTCCTTTTATCTAATTTTTCAAAAGCCCGATTTCAGTTATTTTGTTGTTTACATACTGACAAATCCCAAATAGACTTGATTGTTGCTCTCAAATCATGGGATAATGTCATTCCATATAATTTCACAAGAAATTCATGTCTCAATCTATTTTTCTTTTTTAATTACTTTGAACTAAACTCAAGCATTATTGTCCAAAACATTTGATAGTCTCAATCATACAGGTGTTTTTTTTTAAATTAACTGGAATTGACACTGCAATTTTGTGGTACATAAATAAAGATGACTATTTCTGTGATTCAATCAATTTAGGGTAGCTAAAAATATTATTCTTATTATGAGATCACTCATTTCAAACTGCAGTAAGGCATCCATGTCACATGCCTACTCTAGCAATGACTTCCACAAATTTAAAAGGAAAAGGCCTTTTTTTAGGTATTATTTAATGCCTGGAATCATGAAAACCACATCATGTAGCAAAAGAATCATATAAAAGCACAGGACTAGAGTTGATAAAAGAATACATTTAATTCTTTCAGGCAAAAGCTTGTCTCTTACCACCACAGAAAGTTAATATAATTTCACTGAATACTTTAAAACTTCATAAGCACAAATACAGTATTATAAGAAAGTTCGTCCTCAAGATGATTTACCTTTGGGCCAGGAATGCCTTTCACACCTGGAGAGCCTGGTAAACCCTGAAAGAATTAACATTTAAAGTGTACATTTGTTGTTAAGGGATTGAAAATGGTGTTAAAAAACATCTCTCATGTTAAAGTATTCCTAGTCCTTTTACTTGATATTGAAGCACCTCTTATCCAGTAACAGAACAAGCTTGAATTCTTTCTATTTATAAAGTAACAGATAAGAAGTATTATTCATACTTCATAAACTGACAAAAGGAGCATGGAAAAGTGAGGAGTTGTGGCTTTTTCTGGCTTAGACTAGAAATAGATTCTCAGTCCCAGTATTCTGAGACTGGAGGTAGAGAGTTTAACAGATACTTTTTGCATATATTTCATCCCCTCCTCACTTGTGTCCAATAGCCCATAGCAAGTATGCTTTTACCAAATTTTCTTCTGAGCTTAAGAACTCACTTCATATTAGACATTTACTTCTGTTTTAATACAGCTCCTTCACTATACACTCACAGCAATTACTCCTATAGAACAGTGTTTCAAAGAAGTTTTCATTTAGCCTTTGACAATTGGCACAGTTTTCAAACTTATTCAGTTAATGTGCAAGGATTATCTTCTAAAAGAGTTCATAAAGCACTACTGATTCCCTATAACTTCAGCACAGGGGATACAGTAAAAACTTCCCCCCCCCCCCGAAAGAAGCATGAGCGTAATGCACTCCAGATGTTCTGAGCAGAAGAGTGTCAAAAGGAGACGATTGTTCATCTAAGGTATGTTAGACTAGCAGGTCAGCTCTTCCAGCTCACCCTGGGTATAGGTTTGGCCCTAGTCAGTACAATGAGACCAGCTCCAATTGTGGTGTCACACCATAATATCCACAGGGTCTCAGATATGAGAAACCTTGAAAGAATTGCATACTGGCCACAAACGTTTTGTAAGACTGAGTTCCTCCCTACAGTACCATGAGGAGATTTAGGCTTTTGTTCAAAAGTTTCAGATACACATATCAGAATTTCCCCTTGCACTACACATACTCTTCCTGGGCCTTTTGTTTAGGTTTTCACTTAAATTACTTCAACATCAGCATCAAACTAACCTATATATGGCCTTTCTGTGGTTTGAAGAGAGCCTATCTTTCAAAGGTAAAATACCGGTACTTACTGGCAGTCCCTGAAGCCCTGCATCACCTGGAGCTCCGGGTTTTCCTGGTTCACCCTGAAAAACATTTGAAATTGCTACTTATGCAAATCAAACAAAAGGGAAAATTTTATTTCTGGAACACAAAGCTGGAGTACTTTTGGAATTGTAGGATAGGAAAGTTCATTCCATTACTCTCATAATGTGCATAAAGCCATGGGCAGTAGCACAATAAAAAGCCACAAATGAGTGAAGAAATCCAGGGCACTACTAAAGCTCAGATATAGGCCAACTGTGCCTTACTTTTGCTCCAGGCATTCCAGGGATCCCTTCCCGGCCATCAACTCCTGGTAAGCCCTTCAAAGAAAAAAAAACAGGAAAAAAAAAAATGTATTGTTGGAGAGATTTCACCTAAGCACTCTGATACACAAATTAGCATGACATCAAGTAAATGAAGAAATCAAATATACATACAGACTCTCCTGTAGGCCCAGGGAGACCATTTATTCCTCTTGTACCTTGAGGGCCCTAAGAATAATAATAATTTTAAAAAATGAAAATAAATTGAAATAGCAGATGGAAAGAATGTCAACACATGCCTATTCAGATATGCATTACTTTGAGAGTACCAATTATGCTGTACGTTTACATGGTATAAGCAACCAATGTTTGCAAGTCAACACGAGTTGAAATTTGTCTGTGCTCACCCTTTCTCCCTTCGGACCTGCCTCTCCCAGTGGACCTCTCTGTCCTTGATCCCCCTACAGGGGGGGGAAAAAAAAAAAAAGATTATGTTAGCAATAAAATCAATCAGAATAAACTTCCTTGTATTCACTAGCTAAAACCTCCAGTAAAACAACAAGAGTAAAACTCACAGTTGGTTAAAGCAGACATCTTAAACTCATACTATATTTAAAAATGCACCATCTTAAAACCGCAGCTGACAGCTACATTTTAAAAAACACAGCTCAAGCCATCCCCTAGGAATCCAAGAGCATCTAAGCAAAGGGTGTTGCACTCACTTCTTCAATCCATACAATTACTGGATATTCCAAGCATAAATTCCAGATGGGAGTGCAGGGAGCAGGGAAGAATTAAAAAAACCCCCCACACAAAAAAAAACCACCAACCTACAACACCACAAACAAAAGGCCACAAATTGCCCTGTACAGGTTTTGTTCCAATGAATGAATATTTTCCCATTTAAAACTTGAAAAATCCCAAGCCACCCTAATGCACAGCAGCACTCAGAAGAAAGAGGTAACAATAAAATACTAAAGAGGCTAAAATGTGTTCATCTACACCTTAGCTATGCTAAGGCACTTGGAGGGACTGGATGCCATCCAGAGGGATCTGGGCAAGCTCAAGGAATGGGCTCATGTGAAGCTCAGGAGGTTCAACAAGACCAAGTGCGGGGTCCTGTACCTGGGTCAGGGCAACCCCCAGTATCAATACAGGCTGGGGGATGAAGGGATCAAGAGCAGCCCTGCTGAGAAGGACTTTGGGTCATGGTGGATGAAAAGCTGGACATGAGCCAGCAATGTGTGCTCACAGCCCAGAAGGCCAACCATCTCCTGGGCTGCATCCAAAACAGCATGGCAAGCAGGGCCAGGGAAGGGATTCTGCCCCTCTGCTCTGGTGAGATCCCACCTCGAGTCCTGCGTCCAGCTCTGGAGCCCTCAGCACAGGAAAGACATGGACCTGTTGCCAGTCCAAGGTCCAGAGAAGGCCACAAAAATGATCAGAGGGATGGAACACCTCTCCTATGAGGACACGCTGAGAGAGTTGGTGTTGTTCAGCCTCGAGAAGAGAAGGCTCCAGGGAGACCTTCTTGCAGCCTTCCAGTACTTCAAGGGGGCTAATAAGAAAGATGGGGACAGACTTTTTAGCAGGGCTTGTTGCAATAGGACAAGGGGTAATGGTTTTGAACTAAAAGAGAGTAGATTTAGACTAGATAGAAGGAAGAAATTTTTCCCAAGGAGGGTGTTGAAACACTGGCACAGGTTGCCCGAAGAGGTGGTAGATGCCCCATGCCTGGAAACATTCCAGGTCAGGTTGGTCGGGGCTCTGAGCAACCTGATCTAGTTGAAGATGTCCCTGCTCACTGCAGAGGGCTTGAACTAGATGACCTTTAAAGGTCCCTTCCAACCCAAAGATTCTATGATTCTGTAATTCCTTGGGGACAGTAAGAGATTCTGGACTTGACATCACTGTCATATTTATTCAATAGACTTGGATTAATCAGAGGCTTTTCTGATTCACAGCCACAAAGTTTCAGGACTCTGAATCTAAGTAGACCCTGGGAAGTGTTTGGCTAACACACACTCTACTTACAGGTGCACCAGGAAGACCTCGAGGACCAGGCTCACCATCAAGTCCACGAGCTCCCTACAAAACAAGTAGATAATACAAGACATTAAAATTAAGGGCTGGAATACTAACAACTTATGCTCCCTGCAAATTCTTTACAGCTGAAATTTTTTTATAGCTCTAATTTTAAAAAAGAAAAAAAAAGAAACAACAAAAACATGAAGGAATTTTGGCAAGCTTTTTTTTAATACATTTTGGTTTTTGTGGAGTTATGAAAGCCAATATTTTTAACTATGGAAAAATGTCAGTCAAAAAATGACATTCAGTTCATTCTTTAAAAAAAAAAAAAATCAGACAGCAAAGAGGTAGACCGTTTCATGCTACTTCACAAAATGTCTGCGTCTTCCTTAACAAAACTATATTCTTTGCCAAATAATAGAACAGAATCAAAATGTGAAGAGAAATCATGAAGTGCAGTGCAGCTATTTTTATCATATACGTTGCAAGGAAACAATGCAATTGCTACCCTGTAAGTAATTTTAAATAGAGAGGGGAAAAAAAATATTTTCAATAAGATTTACAGAGAATAAGGATCTCCTTTGTCAAACAGATGTACTAAGTATTTCAAATAGACAAAACAGGACAAAAACATAGGCAAATAACTAGGAAGAATTAGAAGACACAAAAAAAGACAGAAAAGCAAAGTAAGATAATAATAGCTTAGCAAATGTGTCTAAGAGGTTAGGATGGATCATTCATTAAAAGATTCATAATCAGGACAAATTTGATGTTGTTTCTGAACATAGATGATCACAAAAAAATGTTTCTGTGATTTCATTTCTGGAGAAGGAAACAATGGCATGATTGCTACATTTTAGTCCTTCCAGAAATTGTCACCATATAGATTTAGCAAGATAATAAGAATAGAAATGTAACAGTCAGTTTTGAAATAACAGTTAGAAACACTTTGGTGAACAGCAGGAAAATTACTCAAAGTCAGAGCTCATATAGACATAAATCCCACTGGCAGCAATTTAAGACACAAAAGGTGCATGAGAAAGAAGGAATGGAAGAAGAACAAATGTTCAATAAAAAATCCTGACAAAAACCGGGACAGTGGAAGCAAAAGGCTTCAGGAAGATGCAAATCCCATGAGGGACTACTTAATAAATTTTAGCTTTAAATAAAACATGCTATAGTTTATAAATGCTGTAACTTGCTATCTTGCTAACTACATACTTGCACACATGCCAAGCTACTGTAAATCTGAGGATCAGAAGGAAAAGTGTGAAGAGTACGTGTACTTAATTAATCAGAAGGATCAAGCTGCCTTTCTTCCTAACTAGAAGTACAGTAGCTATGGAAATACCACTGATGGGAGAGAGAAAATGCAGGTTAAAAAAAAGAGAGAAATTTAAATAAGCTTTAAAAACATTCAGGGGTGCACATTTTATTAACCAGGCCATTTTATGGAAAGAAAGGTTAATACTCACTTTGGTACCTTTAGGTCCCATTATACCAGTTATACCTCTGATACCTAGGATGCCCTGAAAATGAAAAGTATATTCAAATTATGCTTAAATCTTTTCATCAGAACTGTCCTAGTTTTCAGACAGAAAACTCTGAGTTCTACATGCTTACTTTATGCTTATTTTACTATTTTCTTAGTATAAAAGGAGAAATCCAGCTATTTCTGTATTAGAATATTTAATTTATATGGTAATTTGCTATTTTACTAATTTAAGAATTTTTAAAACAATAACAAAACTATCAGGTTGAATTATGTGACCACAAATATGCCTTAAGCACTGAAAAAAACCCACTGATTTCTATTCTTGATTACCACAGAGCTGAAGCATTCTCCCTGTGCAGCTTGGGTGAGAGGAACACACGAAGGCCAGATTTGCAAAAGTGCTAAGTTGTCTTAAGTTGGGTGCAGGACAGGTGCAGGAGAAAGGTACCATGAGACTTTATAGAACTCTAGAGGTAGACAAAAGTGGGCAAGGTTTTTGAGAATACAAGTCCTAAATTTATATGCCCGCCACACCTGAGAGGCTGGACTGAATAGACATCCTAGTGCAGCAGGATGTATCATAACACCACCCCCTTCAAAACACAGTCTTGTGAAATATTTGGCTTCAATTTTTTCTCTTCCTGAGAGGCTGAAAGTATGTGACACGTCTCCTCAGCCACAATGTGTTTGTCCTGTAACAAGAAGAATGCACTACAGCTGTGTTAATGAAACAGCTACAGGCACTTAAATGCAGCATAGGCAAACCTACTCCTTAACCAGACTCTAGATGAGCAGCCCTTTTAACTGCTCCTAATGAAGTTAGATGGAATCTTGCACAGAACATTTAAAGCTTTTTCAGCCCAAAACATGAGAAAAATCATGATAATGCAACAGTGACCACAGCAGCCCAACAAGGGAGAGACCCACAGTCTAATTCTTGTCCCAGGATCAGAGATGGAAGTAGGCACATTGTAGTACCCACTACTTTCTATCAAAAGCAACACCTCTCCCAGAGGTAGCTATCTTATGCAAGTCTTTCTGTCAATGCATTACATAAGTGTTGAATTGTAGGTACTGCTGTGGAGACTGGATTCCTAATCACTTCTATGGATCTGAGCCTTACATTCCTTTATGTCAGACACACACAAGAAAATACAAGAGTCTACAGCCTCTCCATCTGTGTCTCTAAAGCATCGTCTATCCTCTTTTCCATAGGTTGTCTATCTGACATCACTTTCTTCATATTATGAATCCTACATTTTAATAAGCAAAAATTATTTTAAAGCTTGTTTGTAAGGCCATCAACTGGTGAAACAGTGAAGTGAAATGAGTAATGCATTTAAAAAAGGGGGGGGGGGGCAGGAAGTCAATCTCTAATTGGTTTTTAATTCCGCTGTGTTATTGCACAGTGATTAAAGAACTTTACCAAACTGAGTTAAATGAATTGGTCCCCACAGGCCTTTCAGACAGCAGAAGTTGCATCTTACACAAGTACTTTCTCTGCACCAGCATGCCAGGGATACTTTTTTCAGCATCAAACATAAGAATGATTACATCCTTTCCTTTACTTAGTCTCTGTTCTTTCCTTATCTTTCTCTAGTTCTAATCTGGAGATTTATGTTGTGTTATTAGACAACAATAATTCTTATAGAGAATATAATTCTTATAAAGAATTTTGTAATTAAGGATTTAGATGTCATGTGCATCAAAGGTAAGCTCCTGTATAACATCACATCTGGACACCAATGGCATTAAAGAAATAGTTTCACATCTAAGAAAATAAGCATAAGATCCCATCAGAAATTAAACTATAGACATTAAACCTGTTATGCCTATGATCATTTCTCTTACTTAGAATGACCATTTTATTCTGTTCCTTATTGTCTGTTCAGTTGTAGTAACCATAAGAATTGCTCCTCACAAGGAAACAAGCTGAGAAGGTGTGTGCCCACACAAGGTCAAGTGAAGCAGGACAAGAAAATAATTCCAAAATCATAGGTGTGATTGAAGGATGCTTCTTTGCCATGCAAAAATGCAAAAAACTTAAGGGAAAAAATTCCAACCAAACAAAAAAAAACTCACCAAACAACTTTTTGTACAAATTAAGCACAACACAACTTTTAGGACATTAAATACTTTTTAAAATAAACTTTTCCATAGAACTATTTTAGAGCTTAGTGCCAAGCGATAATGTAGCTTTTTGGAGGGATTTAAATAATTCTATTTTTACTCATAGACAATATGGCAGAATAAAGAGAAAGGTATGTGGAGATTTTACACTATCTGTTTTCTTACAATAATAAGAAAAGCTATGACATAATGAAGTAAGTGTATAACACTATTTAAAAGGAAATACTTTACTGGAGGGCCTTGAGCTCCCACTTCACCACTGGGTCCTTGGTCCCCTTCTTCACCCTGGGAAAGCAAAAGGAATACACCTGTAGCTAATCCATACCATGCCTATTGCTCTCTCACAGAATCACAGAATCATTAAGGTTGGAAAAGACCTTTAAGATCGTCAAGTCCAACCATCAACCCAACACCACCATGCCCACTAAACCATGTCCTGAAGCACCACATCCACACATTTTTTGAACATCTCCAGTGATGGTGACTCCACCACCTCCCTGGGCAGCCTGTTCTAATGCCCAACCACTTTCTCCATAAAGAATTTTTTCCTAATAGCTAGTCTAAACCTCCCCTGGCACAACTTGAGGCCATTTCCTCTCATCCTATCACTAGTTACTTGGGAGAAGAGACCAACACCCTCATCGCCACAACCCCCTTTCAGGTAGTTGTAGAGAGCAATAAGGTCTCCCCTCAGCCTCCTCTTTTCCAGACTAAACAACCCCAGTTCCCTCAGCCACTCCTCAGAAGACTTGTGCTCCAGACCCCTCACCAGCTTCGTTGCCCTTCTCTGGACACGCTCCAGCATCTCAATGTCCTTCTTGTAGTGAGGGGCCCAAAACTGAACACAGGATTCAAGGTGCAGCCTCACCAGTGCCGAGTATAGGGGCACGATCACTTCCCTACTCCTGCTGGCCACACTATTTCTGATACAGGCCAGGACGCTGGTGGCCTTCTTGCCCATCTGGGCACACTGCTGGCTCATATTCAGCCAGCTGTCAACCAGCACCCCCAGGTCCTTTTCTGCCAAGCAGCTCTCCAGCCACTCTTCCCCAAGCCTGTAGCATTGCATGGGGTTGTTGTGAGACAAGTGCAGGACCCTGCACTTGGCCTTATTAAACCTCATGCAGTTGACCTCTGCCCATCGATCCAGCCTGTCCAGATCCCTCTGCAGAGCCCTCCTACCCTCCAGCAGATCAACGCTCCCACCCAATTTGGTGTCATCTGCAAAGTCACTGAGGGAGCACTCGATCCCCTCATCCAGGTCATCAATAAAGATATTGAACAAGACCGGCCCCAGAACTGAGCCCTGGGGAACGCCGCTTGTGACCAGCCACCAGCTGGATTTAACGCCATTCACCACAACACTCTGGGCTCAGCCATCCAGCCAGTTCTTTACCTAACGAAGAGTAAACCTGTCTAAGCCATAAGCTGCCACCTTCTCCAGGAGAATGCTGTGGGAGACGCTGTCAAAGGCTTTACTAAAGTCCAGGTAGACAACATCCACAGTCTTTCCCTCATCCACTAGGCGGGTTACCTGGTCATAGAAGGAAATCGGGTTGGTCAAGCAGGACCTGCCTTTCATGAACCCATGCTGGCTGGGCCTCATCCCTTGGTTGTCCTGCATATGCCCTGTGAGCACTCTCAAGACGAACCACTCCATAATCTTTCCCGGTACCGAGGTCAGGTTGACAGGCCTGTGGTTCCTGGGATCCTCCTTCTGGCCCTTCTTGTAGATGGGCATCACATTGGCAAGCCTCCATTCTTCTGGGACCTCCCCTGTTAACCAGGACTGCTGATAAATGATGGAGAGTGGCTTGGCAAGCTCCTCTGCCAGCTCCCTCAGTACTCTTGGGCAGATCCCATCAGGGCCCATAGACTCGTGGGTGTCCAGGTGGCATTGCAGGTCCTTAACTGCTTCCTCCTGGATTATGGGTGGGTTATTGTGCTCTCCATCCCCATCTTCCAGCTCAGGGGGCTGAATACCCTGCGGATACCTGGACTGGCTATTAAAGACTGAGGTAAAGAAGGCATTAAGTACCTCAGCCTTGTCCTCATCCTTGGAGACAATGTTCCCCTCCATATCCAGTAAGGGATGGAGATTCTCCTTGGCTCTCTTTTTGTTATTAATTTGTTTGTAAAAGCATTTTTTGTTATCCTTTACGACTGTGGCCAGATTGAGTTCTAGCTGGGCTTTTGCCTTTCTAATTTTGTCTCTGCATGGCCTAGCGAGATCCTTGTACTCTTCTTGAGCTGCCTTCCCCTTCTTCCAAAGGTGATAAACTCTCCTTTTTTCCCCTGAGTCCCAGCAAAATCTCCCTGTTCAGCCAGGCCAGCTGTCTTCCCCACCAGCTCGTCTTATGGCACATGGGGACCGCCTGCTCCTGCACCTTTAAGATTTCCTTCTTAAAGACTGTCCAGCCTTCCTGGACCCTTTTGCCCTTCAGGATTGTCTCCCAAGGGACTGTCTCAACCAATGACCTGAACAGGCTGAAGTCTGCCCTCTGGAAGTCCATGGTAGCAGTTTTGCTGACCCCTCTCCTTACTTCACTCACAACCGAGAATTCTATCATGTCGTGGTCACTAAGCCCAAGACGGCCTCCGACCGCCACATCTCCCACCAGTCCTTCTCTGTTTGTAAACAGCAGGTCAAGCAAGGCACCTCCCCTGATCACAGGAAGTATATTTACTACTTACTGTTTTCTGTCACCATGTCATGCTTGAAGGAAATCCAAATGAAGTCACATTACTTCCTCAGAACATAGGCAGATACTTGTTTAGGTTCACATTCCATTTAACTATTAGTCAAAAGGGTAATTTCAAAGCAACCCCAGTATAAAGAAGAATAACAACATTTTACTCATAATCTGTCTTTTTTTCTTGACCTTAATCTCCTTCGGGTTTCTTGTTCTTTCAGACTAAAGTGTAAGGAAACTATGCTCATATATGTGAATGGACTGGATATGCTAGTAACTCCGCATCACAATACCACATTGCACTTCAGAATTTTTTGAAAATTAAAATGGTGAAATGCCTTATCTGGTCAAACTCCTCTCTCATACAATCATAGCACGCACTAATGGAACAACAGTACTTACTGCCAGTTTAATTTGCAAAAAGGGATTTTGGAGTATAAGACAGCTGCTCAGCATCCAGGAAAAAAATAGGTGAGTTGTTTCTAACAAATTAATATCCTTTCAATACCCTTAGGAATGGAGAGCAGGTTTTGGTTTGTTGTTTTTTTTTAAACTTTTCTCTGATATTTTTCCTCCAGCATTGAAGCATGGACCAAGGCAGTGTAAACCTTCTCAACATTTCTTACAAATATTTCAATATTAAACAAGGTTAATTCAAATAAAACAACTTAAAAGAGTTCACATTTCAGTCCTCAAGCTGAATCAGACTTGGCCTTTTTACAATAGTTATAATCTTTCTTTACCTATGAACTTACACTGTGTGCTTCCCCTCTCAAATACATTTTTCCCTCTCATTCTTCCTGTTACTACTCATCTGTGCTACAGAACAATTTACTTGGTAAATCCACAGAATTCTTCTGCATTTAAATTTTTGCAAGTTTTCTGATTAATAGGTTTTACTTCAATTTTTGCCATGACTTCCATAATAATTAAATTGAACTATCAAAATAAAAAGCAAGAGCAGTATGACTTCTGCATCATAATAAATACAGAGTACAGGTGAATGAAGAATAGAGATATGCCTTTGGTTACCCTGGGGCATTATGATACATAGTATCTCTTCATGAATTCCAAAAAAACAGTTAACAGTTTAACAAAATATGATACTATTTTTGAAGAAGAGGCCAAACTACTATTAGTTCGCAAAAAAAAAAAACCAACCAGCAGTTTTTTCTCTCTTTTTTTTTACCTTATAACCTTGTTTTCCTGGTTCACCAGACTCTCCTTTTGAACCTTTCTGTCCCTAAAGTAAATGAAAAAAACAAAACAAATAAATAAAGATTATTCAAAATTAAAATACTGAGTTTTGCGTAACAGACACAGATTCCTCAGAACTACTCATCCACACTGATGTAATGTTTTTTGAAATTAACAGTGAACTGCCCTTTTGTCAAGACAGCAATTACCCTCCCTAGTGCTTTGAGACAGTATCTCTGTAAGGAATGCTTGAACAAACAGATTCTCTTACCTTCATTCCCATTAAGCCAGCATGTCCTGGGCGGCCAGGTGGACAAGCACTGGGACACTGCAAAAGCACCACATAGTTAATACCCCATGGGTTGAATAAGGTTGTCTGAGATTACTTAAAAAAAACCCAACACCACACCAACAAAAAAAACCCATGGATAACTATCTTACCAACGGGTCACCATCTTGCAGGCCAATTGTTCCCTAAATTAAATGAAATTAATCAAAGTCAGTAAAAGATAAATAACCAGACCTGACTCATTAGACAAAACAGAAAATACTACTATCTCAAACTGGAATCAGAAGTATAATCAACCAAAAGGTCCCTGACATGAAAAGCACCTAAACTGTAGGATTTTATTGTAGGACTGCAGGTACCTGCAAAACCCTGTCCTCTTAACTTAGATCAACTTTTCTGAAAAATAATTTATTTTTTTAAGCCATGTAAAACATATTTTCTATTAAATATAGAGCAAATATATCCAAATGCCATGAGTTTCCAACAGAACCCAAGACAATTTCTCCAATAATAACTTTAATTTTCCAACTTACTACCATTCAGCAAAAGATTCAGATCTTTACAAAGAAAATGATCTTCTCACAATGCAAGTATTGGTAGACAAGTGAAATGTCTGGCAGTTAACAGAATTGCAATAAACTAGAGATCAGTGTACAACAAGATGGACTCAGCAGGGGGAAGGCCATTCTTCATATTAAATCAAACACTTGGTGGAAGCTAAGGGGAGGCTTATGAGGCACGACAGGGAGAAATACGATTTCACAGAGGCAGCTGGATTCTCTGAAGCCCAGTGGGAGGGAGCACACTGTTTCAGAGAGAAGCACAGGGGAGTATAAGTAATGAGCTGGTCTCCTTGTACAAAGAAGGATTTTAAAAAAGATGAGGGTATGTTTGGGTCCATAATGTCATCATCTGGAGTGGGATTGTGGCACTCAGAAACCTAAAAAGGATAAAACTGTCAAGGAATAGAAGCAGCATATGCCATTATTGAGAATTCATTTTTACTTTTTCCTAAATACTCTTCTCCACTTTACCATTCACATTTTTTACAATGCCTCTGCCAGTTCTCTGGCAACTTTCATGAAAACAAGAAAGATGGCATAAATAAAGCATATGGATTTAGGGTCTGTTCAGCAGAGGAACAATACAGCTTTTAAAAAGACATTAGTATGGCACATGTCTCCCAGTGGTTTGCATTTCACAGCACCCAGCCTCTGATGTGTCTGTTAAACACTCCATTTTATCTCTCTGGGCAGGTAAATAGCCAGAAGAAAAAGGCATAACACACATCCCTCCTCCCAAGAAGCTCAAAGAAGATAACCATTCCCCTAGAGAGGCAAAGCACTGGTGTAAAGCTTCTACCCCTTGCAAGGAGCAGGCCTGGTTGCAAGAAAGACGTTAGAACTTAACCCGCTTGGGAGCATATATTTCTGGATCATGAGCAAAATATTAAATTTTTCTCCTCCTAACAGAGAAAAGTCTACCTCTGCTGAAGTACTACTGGTTATGTCCAACAAAGACTACATTTACAATAATACTAGAATGCACAGGGAAACTTAAAACCTGTAAAACTTACAGTTTAAGACCATTTGTAGAAATGGGAAGACATCATGACAGAAGTTACAGCGTTTGCATTTCAAATTATCTTTTATAACCATAAAGACTAGAATTTTGCTTTCCAAGTGAAAGATCAAATGTTGATATGATTCAATGAGTTATATCTCAGACTTTGAATACAAGCCTCTAGACTTTATTTATGAATTAATATAGCCTGCTGAAATCCTAGAGTCAGTATGCAGCTTGAGGAGAAGTTTTGTTCAAGCAACAACAATACCTAATTTAGATATTAGCACATATTAAAGGCAATCACTCACCCGAGGACCTGGTGGTCCTGGTGGTCCTGGTGGCCCTCTTTTTCCAGGATCTCCCTGAAAAATGGTAAAGTAATTTTGTTGATTCATAGTAATAATAAAAACCAGCAGGTACATATTCATACCACATAAAAACAGTGAGAAATTAAGTAGTTACAGAAGGATGGGTTAGGTAGCCAATTAAAACCTAAACCCACAACATGGCTCCCATTGTAGAATGGGAAAACCCATTTAGTAGAATAGAGGCCATGTTGTGGAATAGGAGTCACAAAACCCAAAAAATTTTCAGCTGCTTTAGAAAGCTGAAACATCTGACCACAGGATCATCTATCTATGCACTCCTGTCTCACAATTGCCAATTAAGTTCTGAATTAAAAGAATCCTAGTAACTGGCAAAAATGCCCAGAGAGGAAAAAAAAACCCTTTTTCAGAGGCAAAGATGAATTTACCAAGTTAGAATGTTCTCCTGTTTGTGAAGTTTTGATATCCAATACTTTCAGAAATAAAGATAACACAGAACATCTCCAAATTATTTTTTCTGAATGCTTTTAATTAAAATAAATCTAATATTCTGACAGGGACCACCTTTTAACTTAATATTGTCATTTCAATATTATGTTTGATATGAAATTAGCAAGATGAATATAGAAAAACTATTCACTAATTCACAATGCATGAGCTGTAAAGCCATATGTTTAAAAACATTAAAAAAGGAATATTTCTTTTATACACAATGTACAATTACATTGTGGGACTCTATCACAGTGTGTTGTGGAGGCCCGTGATATAAATGGATTCAGAAAGGAACTGACTGCATTAATGGAGAATAGGCTCATATACAGCTTTTGAAAAAGGCAGCACAGATGCCATTTATATGACTGGGTGCAACGCACAGGGAGAGGCATGCACTAAAAATTAGACTTCATTAAAAAAATTTTAATGCTATTTCAGATTTCAAATAAAAAATTAACAATTGGTTTTAATTTGCATTTCAGTGGTAAAGTATGGAGTCAAAATATGACTACACTGAAACTGAGTGCACAGTTTAGCAGTAAGATCAGTAGATGGAGTCACACTTAAAATGAGACTAAGAAGAAATACTGAATTACCAAGTTCACTGATATGCAAATGGAAAACAGAAATAGTATGCAGGCATGTATCATAATGTATATGTGAGAAGACAGGAGTAAAGGTCCGCATGTAATGTTAAGTTTTACATTTCCTGTATTTCTGGCAGGTTTGCTTTTTGATTTTAGCTTTCCTTGAATAAGAGGAGAAGTAGAGTATAAGACACTACATGAAACATTTAATTCTATTCTAGTGGGTGGCCCTGATTTTGTGCTATTAATTGTTCCTTATTTCTGATGAGCTTCAAATACAATCTTTCCTCTACCAGTGACCACAGTAGAGGAAAAAAAAATGTTTTCAAGTGCTGTTATAACCCAAATACTGTTTAGACAGCACAATAATTACTCATTTTTTCTCTAAGTACCTTCTAGCAATTGAATAAACCTACATTTTTTAGCAAGCATGGTAGTACTTACAGGTGGACCAGCACGACCTACTTCCCCAGGAAGTCCTGCTGCACCAGCTGGACCCTATAACAACCAAATTAAATAGTATTTTTAAACCATACAATACCTCTATAAGAAGCATCCAAGGAGTGAGAACATGTAATTCTCTCAAACAACAAACTATGCCTTCAGACACCAGTATTCTTGCCCCATATACCATAAACCTAAGCAACATTTGGTAATAGCTGAAGAAAGCATACATAATAAGCATAGAACATCAGGATTAAAACAGTTTCTTTTTTCACTGAATTACTTTTTAGTACAGTATAACAGCTTTATTGACTATTTAAACAGATACATTAGACAGTATATTTGTGAATTGTAAAAATGATACTTACAGGTGGTCCAAGAAGCCCCTTGCCCTGTGAAACATGAAAAAAAGTCAGAAATGTGGGGAAGGTACCACACCTAGTCAAGCTGTTTGCCAAGAACAAAGTATTTAGGATAAACAGGTACAAAAAAAACCTGATGTTTGATTATGCAAAATCATTTTGAAAACTTAGCTAATGTAAAATATCAATTTTATTATTAGGTAATCAATATCAGGAGAAATTAAATTATTGTCTTGCAGTAGCATTTGTTTACACATATCTACAAACACATATAATTCCACAAAGGAATGAAGACATTAAAGCCTTTGGGTTTAGCTAATTATCAAGTACCATAATAAACATATCTATTCTATAATCATTTCTTTCTAACAGTGCATCTAAATAGACAATAAAAGATTTTTTTTTTTCCCCAGTGCTTCTCCAAGGTCTAAATCCATTAAACTAGCACTCCCCAGTAATCGGAAAGAATACTGAACTACTCCTGTTTATGTTTTCCATCGGGATTGCTCTGAATCATTCTAATGAGGAGTGTCCAAGATACATATTTGTTTCTGCCTATTTGGACAATACACACCCTCTAATAAAAAAGATCCCTCAGTCTTGCATTTCTAAAGCAAATGGATAATTTCATGGAAAACAGTATCAATGATATGTGTGAAACACTGGCATATAAAATCACATACTTAAATCTTCAGGAGATTTGATGTAATAAAGCACCTGGGCTGAGTGGATTGTATCTGCAAGGTTGTCTTTAGAAAACTTGGTAAAACACAGGGAAAATTGCAAGCATCTGTCAGAGTCATTCCATTTTAACCATTCAATACACAGCAGAAAGTAAATTTTTTCATCTTGCATAACCTACATAATTCCTTTGCTATTACTTAACACTCCCTTGCTGCAATTCATTATATTATACATGCCTATATTTAACTATGCAAATCAAACTTTCACTGCATCATATATCTGATAGTATAATATCACCTGCCTCTGAAAGAAGGAAACCAACTACTTGCACATTCCCTTTGGAGTACCCCTTGCTAATGCACCCCTAACAGTGGCAGGGAAAGCCAGTGATATCAAAAGAAGCAGCTGCAGCTACTGTGTCCAGCCCACACACAGGCCCAGGAGAAGCCAAGTCTCCTCCCTCTGCCCATTCCATTGCATCTCCTCACCCTTCTACTTAGGGTTTCCAGAAGCAGGGGCTGTCCCCCAGCAATCCACCTTGCCCAGCTACTCCACCCTTCTGGCCATGAAGTCCCTGCAAGCAGACCAAGTTGGGGAGTTGAGAGCTCCAGGGCAATCAGCTGCTAAGGACTTACACAGAGCAGGTAATGACACCAACCAGCTGCCCATGTTCCTGCCTCTGCTGTGTCCTAGAGGGGAAGCCTCTCCACACAGCCTGGGACTGTGGCCTTACCTACCCAGATGCCTGCCACCTGCTTTGGAGGTGCTTATCTGACCCATGGAGCACATGGAGTGCATGGGCACGGGCAGTAACCCATGGGCTACAACCACCTGGTTCAGAGACAGTCACCCTGTAGATCTGGTAAGTACCTCCACATTGTCAATGTGGACCTGCTGCCATGCACTACAAAGAGACACAAACCAGTATTTGCATGTGTACCCTGTGCCAGAATCTGTGCTTTAGTAGATATTAAAATATTTTAAATTTGTCTAACACTAAATACACACAATCCTACCCATATGTTACATCTGCAAAACACTAGCAATATATCAGCTAATAGCAAAGTTAGAGGGAACTTAACAGATAGAGAAGGGACTGAATGTAGCAGTCGCAAGTCCATTTACCGGGGCCAGAACAGAGGCATCAGCATATTTGGTGGAAAGTTACTTGACTTAATCAGAAGTATTCTACTAATTTTGTAAATGTCATTTAAGATACTATCTGCAAAAGAGATGAGACAAAGAAAATAAATTAAAACTAAATGGTGAAGCAGGAAAAAGTAGAGGAAAGAACAAGTAAGAGAAGATAACTAAATGTTGCCAGGATACATTCTGGGGAAAAAGGGGTGACAGAAGCAGAAAAGCAAATGCTGTATATAAAACTTTATGTATTTAGCATTTTTTCTTTCAGTTACCCTGAAGTCCTAACTTGGCCAGTAAATTCCACTGGTTGACCTTGAAAAACAGTGGTAATATAAAACTAATCAGTGTTGTAGCCAAGGCCTCTGACTCTCTGCACTGAGCATTTTAACAACTTAAGGTTTTTTTGTGAGAAATGTCCAGAGACTACTCCATTTGCAAAAGGCCACTGACTGAATTCAAAGCAGTGCATAATTACACCTGAATACTCAATCAATCATGTAACTATATGCAGACTCATAACTGTCTATGTTTCAAGTAAATGAGGTCTCATCGATCAAAGCAAGGACCTGCGAAGGTTAAACAGCCCCACTACTTCACACTTGTAGCAAGAGCTCAAAAAGTCTCTGAATCTGAGAATTAGAACCATCACACTCCAGCACTACCACTCCTATCCTTATTTTTTTTTTAATTATGTTTTGTTACTCTAAGTTTAATCTCACTAAAAGTGAAATGACCAGTATTGGCCATTTTGAGAGACTTCCACTAACTGCTCTACTTCTTCAGCTGCTTAAAGCCATTCATCAAAAAGAAAGCCTGTATAAATGGAATTTCCCCAAGAGATTTATTCTGAGCATTAATCTTTCCATATGGATTCAGCACATATGGGTTAACAACCATGGAGCTAGAAAATCAAACACTAGGCTTCTTCCTAAAATGTGAGGTCTAAGGATTAACCTTAACCTTAGTAATTACAAGGGTAATGACACGAGGTGACTAAGTATATCCATCTTTTCTTTACCTTTAAATAACTAAGAATTCTCATTTCCTCATTATAAATATTCCTGCAGATTCACCTTTAAATATAAGGTCCAGTTGCATATTAAACAGAGGTAGAACAACTCCAAAGGCAATCCCTACTGAGGTTCACTGAAGCGTTATCAGCTTAAGACTGAAAGTCTCAGAGAAGAAAAAAAAAAAAAAAAAAAATCACTAAACTTTGAACAATGGTCCAAAACCTCATCAGATTTATTGCTTTTGCAGTCTCAAAATATAATCACAAAAGACCTGAATCAGGTAAGTGCTGCTCTGAACAGAATCAGCATTCTACCTTGACAAGTTGGTCCAGTTTGCTCCTTTCCCATAGTAACATTTCCACTTCTAAGTTGAGATTAACCCTCTTTACGTATATTTTATATACCCACTTTTTCCAAAGGCTCTTAAATTATTCAGCCTCATGTTAGTCTGTTAACGGTGAGGTAAAATCATGTATATATTCCCCAAGTCAGTTTTTATTTCAGTTGACAAGCTAAAATACTACAGTATTTTAACTTAGTATTTCAGTAATTCAGTTTAAATTCCTAATTTTTTCCTCTCCCATAGTTGTTCTTTTCATGTACACTTATCTGACAGAGGTAAGCTATCTCTTCATTCCAGCTACACATTTTAAAATGCATTGCAAACAACCCAGAAATTATTTCCCCCATTCACTGACAGCAAAAAAGGAAATCAACAACAACAACAAAAACAATCACACAAAACCCCCAAACCTTTAACAGAAAAATGTAGGGCTTTCAGTCTACCTAGAAGCTACCTCAGTTCTTCTATTTTCAGTGACTAAATTTAGCTCGTATATTAAGTCTACAGATTGATAAGCCATTATATAAGTATTAACTGTTTTCCAGATTTTCAGGTAAGAAACAGCACACACAAAAATTAAATGCAAGTGTCCACATAGAATGATTCATCTTAAGTTTGAACATGGCTGTAATGTAACATTTCACAGAATAGCATTGTAATTTCCTCTCTGGCCAAATATCAAAATGATTGCTCAATAGAAATCCAATGAAAGTTAATGGAACATGGTCAAAAATACAAAGATATATCAAAGACACAGAATTTCACAGCAAGGAGTGTTATATTGGAATATAATGCCTCTTCTATTTAATTGCAATAATTTCCCAAAAATTAATCTAATTTTTAATTATATTTTAATTATGTGCAGCCCTATTACAATTTCATGCCAGTCATCTTGTTCCATTACTCATTTTCCTTGAGGTTTTTTCTGGTTTCCTAGATAAACTAAGTTTTTACAATGCCAACCATCATTTACCTATTCAACCCTGCAAAATGCCTAAAATTCACAATTATTTTCAGCCCCCGAAGACAGATGCTAAATCCATCTGCATGCCAGCTGGACCAGTACTCTTCGCACATCCTTTCTCATATTTTGCCTTGTTTTCACATGGAACAGCACAGGAGGTCCCATAGAGCATTTACACTTCAGTGATCCCATCTAAACACATGGCAAGGAGCTGAAACAGGAATAACTGTAGGCTAACTTACACAAATAAAACATGGGCTTTTCTGTCTCTACAGCATTTTCACAAAGAGACGGAAAATAACGGTATGCATCTAAAACTTGCGATCACTTCACACATGTTCCTTTCTTTTCTACATCATACAAACCAAACATATCCTTTCGGTAATATCTGCACAATTCCATGAATATCTGCACGAACTAGACAAAAAGGTTCCTTAATGTACTATCTTAATATCTTAGCAGTTCTTTGAAACCTCAGAAATAGTTTCTGGCTTTTCTTCACTACATTTAATGGTAAGAATCCATCATATTGACACTTAAGGTCTAAAAAGCCTCCTCATATACTAAATGTATTACTTACCGGAAGTCCACGAGCACCTGGCAGTCCTGGCTCACCCTTTAAAAGATGAAAATGGAGTTTTTCAAGAGGCATTGGCATAAAGTTTTGTAAACAACTTACAGGAAGATGCTCTCATCTTTTGGAAGGTATCATTTAGTGGACATATTCTGCAAGTATTATTCACTTCATTAACACTATGTTGGTTTCAGTGAGACTTGATAGAAAGGAGACATTTCCTCAATATTAAACAGATACAACCTCAGGTCTTTCTCTCCCCCCAAAAAATAATTCAAACACACTGGTTACTCTGACTTCTGATGTATATTTCATTTGCCTGATTGCTGATGAAGTCAGGTTTCACTGTTCTGGTCCCACTGCGTATTACTATGACATAATTACAGTACAACAAGATGGAAAGAGCCTCACCATTACTGAATAGGCTCAATTTTAACGTCATCCGCCATTAATGGCATTAACCAACATTAATGCCACCATTCCTTACTGCTGGCTGGGGGGAAATGGAAGTTGTTTTGTACTGTGTGAAAAAGGCCTGTGTGAAAAGGATCTGTATTCTACAGATGTTTTAATAATGTAAGAAAGGATGCAGCATCTCATTAGTTGCACAGAGACAAAGAAAAATTCTTCTTAAAAAAAAAAAACACATCATTTCATGCATAATTTTGTTCTTACCTTCTGTCCTTTTGGTCCTGTGGCTCCACGTGAGCCATCAGGTCCTGTGAATCCCTTTGGAAGTAATGTATACAATGTTAATGCAAAGGTTACATTGTTTTCTTAATCACAATGGAAAACATTCTAGACATAGAAAAATTAAGCTATTGAGATAAGTAACTGCAGGAGACTTACAATTCAAGCGCCTCTTTACATGTACATATAGAACTGCCCAGGTTCAAAGTACTAGCTTCTGTTGACAAACACCAGTGCCTGTGATATGTGCCCTTCAAAAATTATTCAGTTAGATCACAATTAAACTCAGCACATGATCTTACATATCTTATTTCCTTTCAGTGGGAGATTGATGAATTTAGTTAATGGCTCACGTTAAAAACAACAACTGTCAGTGTTTTCCATTTCAAATAAATCATTCAAACAAATTAAAAAAAAAAAAAAAATCAAGAAAGCTACCAGGCTGGATTTGAGGTTAGTCTTTGAACAACACTTGTCTATCTGGCTAAATTTAAAAAGCAATCATGATATTATAACTATAAATTAATCTGGAGTTCTTTCATTTTCTTTTGTTTCCAAAATTTTAACCAGCTTATATGGCTTAGAAATTTCCCGATACCCGTAAGAAAAGCCTTGCTTTTACTTTTGTCCAATACTTTTCTTTCTTTGGTATACTTCCAGCAATTTAGTGTTCACCCAAAGGAATGTTTTCTCTGATAATTTGCTTTCAAAAGCTTACATGATCATTACAGGCAATTACTGTACAGTATCTTTACTCAGTCTATTAAACCTGACACTGAAATAGTTTGTGAAAGAAAAATGAGATTTAAAAAGTCAGAGCTGCCTCACCAATTAAATACGGAAGAAGGTATTATAAATCTAAAACCTCAATTAAAAGTTGAATGCACAGTGGGAGTACAATAATGTCCCATGTTTTGTCTTCAAAAGAAAATAAAAAAGTTCACCATTTCAGAACACACTATTCTAGCATTACAGTTTCACTCATACGCTAATATGAAGGAATAGGCAAGTGCAAACAAATACCAAAGGCTGAACTGAGTTTAAAACATTCTGTTTCATCTGATTGTGTTACCATGAATTCTGGCAAGGAAAACAAAACCATGCCTTGCCTTAAGTGAAAATTTTAAGAGGCAATGATTTTTAAAAATCTGCTTATGGGTTTTTGACATGTACAAATGGGTTGTGGCCCTATATTGTCTTCATAAAAAAAATGAAGTTGTATGAGATATCACTCATGGCAAGCCCATTTCCTCTTATAGATTTGAAATTTGAACAGTTTAACTAACACCTGTTTCAGCTCCATGTCCACTAGATCTCTTTTCAAAAGCAAATAAAAATTAACCTTTGACAGTATTGCAATCTTCAATAAATAGTAGGCTTTTTCATTTGTACAATATTATGTAATATACTAGTTTGTTGTATATAATCTTCATTTTTGACATTTTAAATTATAAAAATATTCTACCACTTACATAAATTAAACATAAGCTTGCCTACCTCCCGGCATAAGATCTAAATACTAATGCAACAATCTTGCTTCATAGTAAGAAATGCTTTCAAACACTGCTCTCGAGGGAAATATGAAGAGTTCCCCCAAACTGTATGAAGGTGGTTTTATTGCCATTAATTTATTCAAGAGATACAACCTAACAGGCCTTCAACACTAGATGATGTTGAAACTTTATTCTTCTATATTGTTTTCCACAGCGAAGGTAAGATACATCAGCAGGTACTGCTCTGCAGTGGCTGAAGTGTGGGAGATTTTGGGTTTGTTTCTGGTTTATTTTAATAACACGTCAGTGTAACATCAGGCCTACAGGGCTGATCTGATTTTTTTTTCTTCCTATTTTCTTGGGGAAGACGACCTAAAATTGCTAAAAACAACCCCTCCACACACCTCCTTCAGGCATTAAACACCAGCTGCCCAGAGGAGGCCGGCCCGCCCTGCCCACGCGCGGCAGGTGACCGTTAGGCGACAGCGGCGGGTGACCGTTAGGCGACAGCGGCGGGTGACCGTTAGGCGACAGCGGCGGGCGCCCCCTGCCGGCTGCTCCGGGCGGGGGGGAGCCGGCTTCTCCTGGCCCGCCTGCGGCCCGACCTCTGGGGAGCCGGGGGTGCCCTCGGCCGCAGCGTACGCTCCTGCCCGGGTCTGGCCTTGGAGCCTCTTCTTGCCCTTGCTGCCCCGCTCTTCGCCCAGCAGGGAGCGCGGCGCTGTCCCGAGGTTGCTTCCAGAGGACGCATTACGGCCTCCTCCCCGCAGCACCATTGCCCAGCATCCCCTCCAGAGCGGACTGGCAGCACCCAACTGCCCTTGCAGTGTTCCTCAGCTGCTGCCCCGATCGCTCTCAGCCTGTCTGTGCTCCTCCAAGGGAGCATCTTTCAGCTTGGAGAAAAGTGCCTCTCCCCACTGGCACTCACTGGCAGCTGTGAGGAAGCCAGAGACCTCAAAAGAAGGTCACGCTTCTACAGAAACAGACTGAAGCCAAGTATTTTTCTTAAAAAAAAAAAAAAAAAAAAAAAAAAAAAAAAAAAAAGGAGGAAATTCCAGAAAACCTAAGCATACTCACATCAGCTCCTGGCTCTCCAGGCAGGCCAGGGGATCCTGGTTTTCCTGCATCCCCATCTGGACCCTTCAGGATTTAAATAAACAGTTAAACACGTTTCAGAGAGGGAAGGAGAGACAGCTAGGGGAAGCAGAAACAAAACTAAAAACCTCTCCTTTTACAGGAGCAAATGCAAAGTAGTTGAAATCACTTACCGGTGGACCAGGAGGGCCATTTGGACCTCTCTCCCCCTAACAAGATATGAAAAGGAAGGTATTAATCAGAGCTACAGTAACCTTTCACAGTCCCTCATGAAAAACACTGATTTACAGGTTATTGGGAGTAATCCCAAACTGATTCTTATTGTAGGAAATTAATATTAAATCCACATGATCTCTATTATAGACCAACAGAAATAATCACAGAAACTTCTGACAGGAATTGGGGGAAAATACATAACAGTTCCTATCAAGAATAACACCACAAATCCTTATCATGGATTTAGTATGATTGATACTATGTAATCTCTTTTGAGATTAGAATTATAAAACCCCTACACCCCACTTAAAGCAAATAATTGTAGCATATGATGCTGATTACATAAAATAAATAATCCTGTATTTTCCATATCAGAGATAATCTGAAAGGCCACCTTCTCCCTTCGCCCCAGCCCACAGCAGGGTATAAGACCCATCAGTTCCTATGTGGATCTCCAGTCAAATTCGAACTCCTCAGGGTCAAGTGCTGACAGTGAGGACAATGCGGGTGCAGCTCGACGTATTTCCTATTTTCTACGCAGGGCAGGGGAAACACTTACATCGATGCCATCAATACCGGGAACTCCTGGAGGCCCTGGTGGACCCGGGGGGCCTGGGGGACCAGGGAGACCTCTCTGACAAGGAATAAAGGGAAAAAAAAAAAAAAGAAGAAATTAGATCCCAGCAAACCTGAGAGCCAGTCTGGGAGGACTGGCACAACAAGCGGTGGCTTCTGATGGGTTAGTCAGGGGGTCACAGCTGTGATGAGGATGTCTGTCCTCACTCCACACATCAGGACCCACAGACCCTATATCCCATCTTAGCTGTGGCTGCGATGACCAGCAACGCTCCCCTCATGGGCAGAGCAGGGATGAGGTGTTAAACTCCGCTCCCCAGGCCCAGCCGCCCTCCTGCACCCCAGGATGCTGGCAGGGCCAATGAAAGGCGGACGGGGCTCAACTCCCCGACCCAGCAGGATCTGAACATCATATGGCAATGACTTAGCAGGAGAAATAAAAAGAGTGAACTTTGTGAATCAAATGCTGAAATTCATTACGCTACTCCAATTACTCATTCAGCCAACACAAAGGGGACAGTCTTCCGAAGAGTTCGTGCTAGCAAAGAAAATTTAAAACAACCCTTTCCCTGCTCCACTGCCGAGCTCGGCAGTTTCCCCTGGCCCCTCAGGATTACATTAGCATCTACAGAGGCGCTTTCTCAAAGAGCCCAGCTCCCAAGGGGGAGGCAGGAGGCACCGCCAGCCTGTGGAAACCAAGAGAAAATCTTTTACAGCTCCCCGTCCCTATAATGGGGGGCTCTGTTCTCCTCGCAGCAAGCTCCAGCCACAGCCCCACAATGCTGCTCTGTGAGCGGGAGGCTGGCCCGGGTGCTGCTGGGGCCCCCAGCCTTGTCCCTTGCTCCCCACAGTGCTGCTGCTCTGGACACTTTTCCTCCCCACACCGATCTTCCCAGTAATAACCCATCCAGCGGCAGTTGTAGACAGAGCTCAAGCCCCACCACGTCACCGAGCACCTGCCTGATGCCCACCAAGTAGCACCATGTAGGCACACACAACATGGCACCCACCACCCTGCAGTCAACTCGCCTTTGCCAGCACCACCTCAGGGTCAGCTACAGCTGCTGTGGGGGAGAAAAGGGTCGACAACCCTCCAGCGGGTCAGTGCCAGGGCATGAGAGGGAACAGCCTTCAGTCTCTCTTCACCCGCACCCTTTCCCTGAGCACGGAGCACCATCCCTTCCCTCACGCTTACCTCGATTACCGTCTGGCTTATCTGTGAGGGAGAAAAGCAGAGGCAAAGTCAGAATAAACTTACCTGAGCCAAGCAGAGACAGACAACCTGCAGGAAAAGCCCCAGAGGCAGAAGGCCCGACAGAGCCCGGGCCATGGCGATGGAGGGAGCGGCCTGCGGCTGCTGGGACGGGCCGCCGAAAGGTGAGCCCTGCCGCAGCCCCTCACGGCTGCTTGCTAACGCCGTGGGGAGGGTCGCGGGGATTGGAGGAAGGCTGAAGGCTGGGAAGGGGAGGACTGAATGCCAGCAGCGCCTTAACCCTTTGCCCTGCTGCTGCTGTTTTGGGCACCCACCCTCACCTCCCCCCGCCCCGGGTTTCCCGCCGGCCGGCTCCCCGGGAAGGCAGCAGCGGCGGGGAAAATCCCTCCCGCCTGCAAGGCACAGCTTCCCGGAGCCTCCCACCCAAGCAGCGGCGGCGAGGGAGAGTGTCAGTCACGGAAGGGTTAAAATGAGGCTGCTGCTGGGGGCGGGCGGGGGTTGAATTTCTAAAGGCACCAAATTCCAGGCAGGTATGGTAAAACTGGCATCTCGGGACAGTAAGAGGGAGAAAAATGAGGTTCCTTTGGGCAGGGGCTCGGTGGCAGCGGGCCGGGCAGGGCAGGGCAGGGCGCTCACCCGGGCCGGCAGCTCGCCGCAGCCTTCGCGCTGGGGTCGCAGCGGGTCGCAGTGAATCACCATCCACTGGATTTCGAACTGGGAGAGGAGATCGAGATCACGTTAATTCGGGTCAGGGGTTACACACTGGCCGAGGGTGTAATAGGAGGAACACCGGGCAGCTAACGGCATGTTTTAAAAGGTAGGTATTTAACAATAATAGCTATGGGTGTATCGGAGAGCTCAGTCCAGAGCAGAGCTCCATCCAACCCTGCTCTCCCTCACCCCTAACTGTGGAGGCTTTTGAAGAGGGGGCATAAACCTGCCGTGGGATTTAAAGAGAAGGTGAGATTCCTCATGTGTCATTTTTCACATGTTCTTTGTAAGCACAGGCCTTTTTCCTCATGCTGTGTGGTGGTTTTACTAGACACACAAAAAGATTTTCTCTAAGTGGATAGTGGTGCCCATGAAGAATGGTAGGTCTGAGGACTGAAACATGGTCTAAGTGTGAGTTCAGAAAGCAGGATCATATGCACACTGGCAACAGTCCACAGCTGGGTAATACAAATCTGTGAAATTTCACATCGTCTTTGAACATTTGTATTTGGCATTGGAAAATGGCGGGATTAAGGCAAACTTCTTCTCAGAAACTGCAACCGAGACTCACTTGATGTGCTATATGGATGAAAAAATATACCTTCTGCTGTAAGTTACTGAATAGCTCAAACATACAGCTTCAGGGTTATATCCATTGATATATAATGCATCACATGGAATTTTAAGTACCAGAAGCATATTAAATGGTGCATATTTATTGCATCTAGGTTTTAAAGTCTTGGGTTGTTTTCCCTTCCCATCACACATAGTATCAGCTTGGCTTATGAACCACTAATGAGTGGTTTATCCAGAGATCTCTCAGTTTGATCATACAGTTCAGAGGGTTCTATTCCTTTCTTTTCATTATGGATGGCTGAGGAGTCGGGGGGAGAGAAAGTTGGGGTTTTTTTCTTGTTACAACATGGAGCCCTAGTATGGAAAAGACTCAGATTTGTTTTTGCTGAGAAGCTGAAAATAGAAGTGAGTGTCTGAGGGTCTTCACTTCTTACTTCTTTGCTTCTGAGTCTTTCTTTTTACTCTGTTGAGCTAAAGTAGCTCTCCACCATCCTTCCCACAATATAATGTCTCAGTGCTTCCTGGCTGCCTTCTGTGCTCCCTCTGGGGTACCTCATTGCTCTCTTCAGTCCCAACCCATAACTGATGCAGAAGGTGGACTGTCATTCTGAGATGCTTTCCTCTCCCACCACCATCCTTACATTTACCGAATTGTATACTGACTGCTAGAGCTTTGAGTCTGCAGTCCTTTAACACCTCTGCAAGACATCCACATATGCACAAGTTGCTTTTTTTTTTCGCTTTCAGCTTCACCAATTCAGTGCTGCCACTCCTGATATCCTCACTATCACATCTCTACTGTTCTGTTTAATTTGCAGTCATCACAGTTGCCAGAGTGCTGGGACTAGAGCACGAAAGAGGCAGTACCCTGGTTTCTTTTACCTATTATCTGACACCACTATCTGCGAGTCAATTCTCCACCTCCTTTGTCCAAGTCTCATTTTAAAACCTTTCCTAGTCCTTAGTAATAGGCAACTAAATGTCATAATATACATATAAAAGAACACAATGTATACTATAATTCAATACTAGAAGGCAGCAATAAAAAAAATAAGAGGGTATCTGGTATCTGAAGATGAAGATTGATAAAAAGGCATAAAAATGGGATCAAATGATACCTATGTGATAAATTATTTCATACCACACAACTAGATTGAGTCCCTAGTCTCTACATTATTCGCCTCTGAAGCTCACTTGCAGAGGGAAAGAGGTCTATAACTGGCTCTAAAATAGTTTATAATCTATTTCTGATTTAAATAAATACAGACATGGTTTTGAGTGACAGAATATATACTTTTTCAGTTTGCCTGTTTAATATTAAATTAAAATTGTATTAAATATTAAAATTGAAAAGTTATCCATTCATTAATTAGGAAATACCATAATTAAGGTTGCCTGTACAAATTTAATCTGCATGTAATCTGAAATTGTGTGATTCCACACTTTTTTCCTTAGAAGGCTTCCCTCATTCAGAAGACCAAATGAGCAAGGCATGGAAATGGTTCCCATACTGCAGAAACTGTAAGTTTGGAAGTAAACTTATGGGTTTTGAAAGTGGTAAAAAAAGAAAGCATGGCTTTACAGAAAAGGCAGACAGATGCCACTGGATGCACCTACTTTTGCTTCATAATTCTCATATAGAGCTGACAAATTGTTTAAATCAAAATAGCCACATTAGTGAGCATTCTGCACAGAGTTGGAGGAGGGAATTGGATGCCTGAAATGAAGTATCTGGGTACAGTTTATGCAAAAACAATCAGTAAAAACTGTAACTGAAATCAATAGTCTTAAGCTGTGTTTTCAGCTTAAAATGTGGTACAAAATCTGTAAACACTGAAAAAATTACTTTTAAGACATAATACCAGCAACCAATATCTGCATCAGCACATACTGGGGTTTTATGTAGATAATCATTGCCTCTTTTTTGCCCCTATTTTGTGTGTATGTGTGTATTTGTGTGTCTCGTTTTTGGCTTCTGTACTAAGGTGAGAAAGATTTG
Source organism: Phaethon aethereus (assembly GCF_964289735.1). Lineage (NCBI taxonomy): Eukaryota > Metazoa > Chordata > Aves > Phaethontiformes > Phaethontidae > Phaethon > Phaethon aethereus. The sequence continues at coordinate 33,954,495 of NC_138576.1, forward strand.
AGATGATAAAATGCTAATTGTCCTAGACTTCGATGCATGACTGTCCAAGTGCCTTAAGAAAATACTACTAGCAAACACATATACATTTCTAAAGTTTGAACCCAGTTTTTCAACTTTGAACATACTCAATATTAAAATAGAGCTAAATTTATTAATGAGATTATAAAATGTGATGGCTTGCTGCAGTGGGAACTTGACTCACTGAGCCAGGAAATCCTTTTAGTGTCTCGTATATTTTCGTCCAATGCTCTTGAATGGCCAACTAACCATTTTGTTTTGTTCAAGATGGGATTTGAGTCATGAGTATTAAGTAAGGCCTGGTACTCTCATGAGTTCAAAATACATGAAAAAAGTCTGAATAAATGAGGCAGGCATCCTGTGCAGAAAAAATACCTAGCATTATTTACAAAACACTGTACCATAATGTGAATGTAAAAGGAGCTGAAATATTTTGAACGTGCAGCTTTAATTTGATGTTCTTTGTTCAGTCATTTAGTCAGACAGCATTATTTTTTAAAAAATAAAATATGGTTGCTCTGTAAATTTTTTGCTTAGAGCTTTTGTTACTGTTTTGAGGATATATAAACCAAAAATGAGATGAAAGCTGCCTGACTTTTTTTAAAATGAAAAATAAAACTCTTTTGTTGGTGAGGTAGTAAAAGGTGTGACTGGCCTCCCATTGATTTAGGAGAGGTGAGAGAAGGGCAAATATGTCCTAGCCTTGCTGTCAAGGTACCTTTTCTCTTGCCAGTATTTCACGATGGTCTTGTTGATTATATTAAGCTGATTTAAAAGAAGCTACTATTTTGAAGATGTCTCATGTAGCTGTGCTATTGATATCAATACAAAGTGTTACTAAGGATGAAGTACAGGCACAAAGTTCTAAGAAATGGACCTCAGATAAATCAGGGATAATCATAAAGCAGAGTTATTAAAATGTAATCCTTTAAGACCCATAGGTGTTTAAGACCCATAGGTTAATATTTCTGACATCCATTTTCCAAGATTCCTATAGGATTTCAGTTTCATCTTAATTTTGTAATCAGCACAGTTATAATTGGATTAGTTATGTCTGTCTGTTTACTGTTTTGTCCATTCTGTGGAAATGTCTGTATACGTCCACAGCTTTGCGCATCTCGGTAGCAGAGCTATGCAATTCAGTTGTCTTATTAGCACCTCATCTTTAGATGAGGGAGATGAAGGTTAAGAAAGATGTAAATGAGACCTAAATAACTAAAGCAGTACTTTCAGTATAGCAGCATCAGTCACAGGCTTTAAGGAAAAAGGTGACACTCCTCCGGGGGTAAATCAGACCACGTTTCAGGTGAAGGCTTTCTACAATTTTTCATCGATGCTGCCTATGTTTGTTCTAAGGGAAGTCTGCTATTGACTGTTTGTATATTTGTTAAGTGACGAAGAATAAGCTACACATATTTAAACATATCTCATTCTAGAGCTACTTTAAACATGTTTTATACGTTTTCCTACATCTCTGTAATGGGTTTTTAGAGCTTCACTTTCCTTGCATCTTTTTTCAAAGACGTAGAACAATACAGGAAATTCTGGTGTTATTTGACTTTCCACAGCAAAGGTTCAGCCTTCTGAACCTGATATTTCACAGGGTGAAAAAAACCTGAGATGTGACTTTTGGCAACTCACATACACAATCATGGTGTAAATAAATCCCTGTTCAGCAAATATTGATAAGCATCTTCCTCTTAGACATTACAACTCATCTAGCTGCCCTGAACCAGTTAGCAGCATGAAATGCCAATTAAATAACAACCAAGGATCACTTCTAGCAAAGTGCTTAGTGTCTATTATGTGAAAGTCAGGGTAATGCCTCTGAAATCACAAAAACTAAGGCAATTTATATTATCTCAAAGCAGTTAATCTCTGAGCAATAAGAAATGAATGCCTTACCTTTCTATAACAAGCACGTGATTCAGGAAGTAAGTTCCTACTTAGTTTTGAAATGATAATCTATCTTGTGTTGCTTGGAGTTTATAGCGGATTATTTGAATTACTTTTAGATAAAAAAGAACTATTTTCTTTTTTATCTTAAAAAAAGATAAAATGCATCTGTAAGCCTGTATAAAAATTTGCCCTCCATAAAACATTCCAGAAATCGTGGAATAAATCTTTGTAAAGGCTCAACAGGCAAGCCATAGTTTCTAATGGAATGCTATTACTCTCCTAGGCAATCATAGTAACAACAAGCAATAAAGAATTTCTTTTAAAATGACATGTATTACAGTGCACCTATAAGAAGTTTACCTATTCTGCAAGATAAATAGAGCAGGATACTGCAAAAAAAAAAAAAAGGAAACACATAATTTATGTCCTTTAAAAATTATACCACGGGAAGTAATATACTTTAACAATGCCTAGAAATAAATCAGAAATTGTGCCTGGGACATATTAAATAACCAAAACTGGTAAAATGTTTAAGCTGAGTATAGCCAAGCAAGTTAAAGGATAAGCCTAGTATACCCCCAACCATAGATTTATTTAATCCATTTAAAGAGAAGCTAAATGGACAAGCTAAAACAGAAACTTGTGCAATAAAAATAATAAATAAATAAATAAAATTTTTAAATTCCTGGTCCATCAGATTGTGTATTTTCTTTATTATAATTTCAGAGAATATGGTCTTCCTAATTCTACATTTTTGAAATACCAGGTTGGACGACTACCTTTGTCATTTTTTACTTCATAGCACAGGCCATGAAATTCATCTAGTGAGTCTTATTTCAAACACACAGTTGTCTGAATTAAAGTGTATTTTTAGACAACCAAACTCAGTTTAAAAATTTAATGTTATGTTTACCTTCTTTCTTCCCTGATAATTTGCTCCAGTGCTTCATTACTCTTTTGGTCAAAAAATGTGCATAATATTCCTGTTTTAAGGTCTTCCTTATGCAAAAGTTTGTTTTTTTCAAGAGAATACAGTAAATATGACTGAATCTTTCCATAAACATGATAAAGGTGTAAACAAATGTTTTGCATGATAAATGGTGAATTATAAAAATGACTTAATTCCATTTTGTTCTTTCATCCTTGAAGAACAGTGTCCTAAACTTCACATTCCCCCTGACCTCAGGTACCTTCATACTAGTGCCTAATTATATAAGTGCTTAAACATAGATGAGGCAGAAGTTAATGCTCGACACTCTTCCCCCACCAGATGCCTGAAGAGCCCAGCCTAATCGGTGTTCCTTATTTGTATGCCTTGCTAAAAAGAACAAATCTCTGCAAAACACAGGTTGGAGAGGAAGGGAGATAAAATTCCAAATGTCCTCTGCTGCTTTTCCCAAATTCTTTAATCCTAGCCAAAAGGTCAGCCAGAGCACCAGCAGAGAAGCGGGAGAAGACTGATTTCTTGCCAAGTGACCTTAATACCACATCTCTCTCCTTGTTTGTAGGCTGCCACTCCTATTCATTACTTTAACAGGCAACAGGAACCCTCCTTGTTTTTAAATGAATGACTTCGTGTCTGACTTGAGGGCTTGGTTTACTATAGCACTGTATATAAGGTGCTGCAATACCTTAATACCTATACCTCTCTGTGCATTTAATCTAAATACCTTTCCAAAGAGGAATGTAATATTGGGATAGAAATTTTTTCATCCCAGTAACATGCATAGAATATGTAATATTTTCATCATCTCGTCCATCCATTCATCTATCAGTATCCCTCAGACCGGTCAGCAAAGTTAAAATGTGTATGCAGCTAATCGTTACATGATCAGCTCCAGCTGATCACTTTTGAATTATATTTTCAAAGACTAACTTCTGTTTTCAACAGAATTACTATAACTTTTGGGCTATTGACATTTCCTAATCTACATCTATAGCAACATACTAGATGGCCACTTTCAGAGACACCTGGAGCAGCTTTCTGTCACTGTTTTCCAAGTAAAACTTGAATTTTGCAATATAGTAACCTATACACTTGTGCAAAATAGTAACCTATACACACAGAGGTGATGAAGCATGAGATGCTCCTTTTCTCGCAACATTTGTCCTTTGAAGTTTATACAGTGCTGGTTATTCTGTGGATGCATTTTTGTTAAGCAATATGAAATACGTTTAAAAGATTCTATCTCACTTCACTCTTTTTATTTCAATGTTGATTCAAAACTTCAGTGTAGGGATATGGAAGATGGTTGCAATACTTTAAGTATCTGATTCTGTTTTGCCATTCAACTCATTTTGAAATGAGTACCCTATATTTATGGTATTTTACCATTCATATTGTATGTACATTCCTAACAGACTTAACAAGGATCCTTGGAAAAGGATCAGGACAATATATGGAATTTTGCAATTTTTTCAACTGTATTATGAAACTTTCTTTTAAAGAAGTTTTTAAACTTTACAAAATTTCGAAACTTTTTATATCCTTCTACTCTACAAAGCAAATTCAGAAATAGCCTTCCCAAAGTCTTAAATGTCATTTAGTGCCACTATGGGACAAAATTGTTACATTATTCAGAATAAAGTGCAGTATGACTCATTAGCTAAAAAAACACTTTCTTGGATGTCTAAAAGACAAAATGTGGATGTGACAGCTACAAATTTTTTTCTGTCAGAAATTACAGGTATGTCAGTCACTTTGTATGTGTTTTGTATTAATTGTTCAACTCAGAAACTAAATCAGATAATCAAATAATAAAAACCCTGAGGTTTTTCATATTTGGTTTTCTTAGTAGAAGGGTAAAAAAGCATTCAGTATTTACCATATGTTATTTTCTCCATCAAAACAACTTTCCTCACAATGTAGTAGCGTGAAGAGGATGTTTTTAGCATTAAATCCACTAACAGTATATAGAATAAGCATTTCACTGCCTACTCTTGCTACACAGAATAAAGGAGCACTCCACAGTGAGTTTAGGTGAGTTTAGGTGTCTTCTACATGGTGCAGGGAAAGCTAAATATCTAACAACGGGATTCACAGGAGCCAGGATATGGGTGTGGGGTGTCCTCCACTAACCAGAAGGTATTGTGGAGATGGGTGGACTTTATGTCTCAGCTCTTCTGAGCCCTTTGCTTGGATTGGATGTAGTCTCTGATGTTATACTTACCCCTCATAGGATTCATAAACAAGAACCTTCTTTAAGGTCCAGGTTACTTTACAGCCTTTTGGGGGGAAAAAAACCCCAAAACAAACCAAACAAAAAGCCCCCACAAAACCAAACTCAAGCTAATTAAAGACAAAAAGCCACTGTCAACATGATCATACCAGGTAGCACGATGATTAGAACAGTCTCCTGAGGTATAAGATATTCATGATAATCTCTGAGTTGGCACTGAGATTTAAACGTGGTTTTCTTATTTCCTGTGTGAACATCAGAGTAGATCAAAAAGGACCTCCCTCAATATCTCTTACAGGAGATACTTCTATTAACTATTTAAAATATTTATTCTGCCAGAGACGTGGTTAATTTTGTCTAGCCGATGGTTGATGCACACATGAGAGAGGTCCATGTTCTTGCTCAATTAATGTTTTGCTTTCTTTGGTGTGAGGCACAGCCCATAAGTCCATGTTCAGAGACTTCCTCCTAGATCAAGCTCCACATATGAGATAAGCAGAGGAACACCCACCTGATGGACCCAGGCAGGACAGAATTCAGTGACAGAAATATGGATGCTTGAGACATTTCGCTATTGAAACTTAGACTTAACCGGGGTCATCCCTTACCTTACACAGTATATATATGTGCAGTATTTAAAAAATAAAGCCTTACCTGCCAAGGAGTTGTTATTTTCTGCCATTTCTGCTTTCAGAAAACATTTGAAGATGCATTCCACAAAAAAAGATTAAATGTAAAAATCCTGTAAAACACTTTTTGCAGTAATAAAAGATTTTGGAACTTACCGGAACTGAAATTTGAGGATTACTTTTAAGTTTCCCAAGCACAGCAAAACCATCAATGCTGATTTTCCCTTTTGGTTTTATGTTTAAGGATTCTATCTTAATACAGTCAATAAAAAGTGTGACACTGTTTGCTTCCACACTTATCATAAGCTTGTGCCATTGAGAATCAAACAAGAAAGGCAAATGCAAAAATGATGCCGTTTGGAGACTTCCATCCAGTGCTTTATAAGAAAACTCAACACTTTTCATTTGACCATTAAGATTCACTCCAACTTGTTCTTTTCCTGAAGAATCCTGAATCTGCCAAATAGTCCAGTATTTCTGAAGCGTGGCCCCAGTCATCCGAAAAGTAGTTAGAAAGGAATACTCATCAGGCAATCCATTGGAATATATGGCACTGTGTAGGATCAAAATACAGTACATTTGTTGAGTATTTGTTCTGAAAAGCTCCACATATCATCACAGAGGAATGAGAAAGTTAGTCAGTGGAACCATATTTCAACCATGCTTTTATCAGTGCCCTTCTGCATGCAGAATCCTGAAACAGGGTGCCCTTTTGAGTCATCAGTGTTGCTAATGGCAAAAGGAACCAATTCAGAAATGTGGGTTCTTCCAACAATGTACAATATTTGTGATAACCCTTTCTAAGTGTAATGGATGGAGCAACAACAGACTCCTACTTCACATTTAGAAAGTATATCCTACAATCATGCTATTTCCTACTATTAGACTTACAAAATAAGTCAACGTAGTGTGACTTTATGATTGACCAGGTAGGTAGTCAGTGCAGATCTGATCTGGTTTTGAAGACATAAGAATGTCTTTTGCAAATGCATTTTCTTGTTCAGCCTGACAATAACCATTTTGCTACCACTTCAGCAGAAATCATTCAACAAATAGTTCACTGACAAATACATGCATAGTAAGAACCCACACTAGAAATGTATTATGTCCTGCGACATTCAACCACAAGACTACAAGTAGCAGGGAACAGATTTGCCACATATAAAATGTTTCATTCTTCTGGAATTCCTATAATGTGAGATTTGGAAGCACAAAAAAGTACTACTGTCTGTGTGCCTGTGCAAAACAGTAATGCCATTTTTTATCTCAAGTATATCAGTGAATCCAGTAGAATATTTTAAAAACATGCCTTTTCATACTCTATGCATACAATGCTATGAATTGTAAAATTGTAGTGTCATAAGCGAGTTGACATCAATACGTTATTTGCCATCTATTCATGTTAAAGAATAAGTTGTATAAATTTATTAAGTACTGAGACATGCAGAACTATTTTCTCACCAGCTTTCATTAGAATAACTTCTCAGACAAGTAGGCATTTTGAACAAATATTATTTTTGAGTGGCAGATCAATTCCATCTCAGCAGGATTTTAGCTATCATTAACAAATCTCAGGCTGTAGGCTAAGGGAAAAAAAAGGGGTAAAATAGAATAAATCAGTTCTTATTCTGTATGCCTGACGACTACTGATTTAGTAAGGTAATACTTCTGGATAAAGTTTGTAGTTTGGCGTTTAAGTGTCCAAAACTGTAGTGCAAGCATATTCCAGCAGGCGACGGCACAGCCTCGGCAAGATCTCAGTAAGGAGCGGGGAAAGCCTGGCAGCAGCAGCTTCACCTTATTAATAAACTACCCGAACTGCTGGTGTTTCTCCTCTTTCCCCACAGGCTTTTACATACACCTGAAAGCTGGTGTATGAGGAAGGGAAATGTTTAGCTGGAAGATTATCTCACTGCACAAGGTGTGGAGATAAGCAAAGGTGGGAGAGGGGGTTCCTCGCCATTACCTTTAAACTGCGATTTGCTATGACTTGTGTCCCCGTTGACACAGAAGTCTGTCCCAGCTGGCTTTGTCTGATACGATTTTATCTAACTTGTAGCATTCTCTTATTGTTTTGTTTCAGTTTATCTTGCCATCTTAAATGCAAATGTCAATGCATGGACAATGTACCTTTCCTCCTTTTCTAAGCATGTTCTGGTAAATGCTACTATCTCCTATCCTTTTGTTAGGCTTCTAGCTTACACAATATATTTATATATTCTTTCCTGCTTCAGGAACGTACTCCCTCCCTCTATCCAGACACACATTAGTCTCTTGCTAAGCTCTTGATCCAGTTCAGCACATCTTTTATGGCCCTCGGTGTCCTTCTTCCTCCATAATAACTCTTAAACAAGTAATTCAGTGTCCTCTGCTGCTAAAACCTTAGCTCATCTGAGTCATTTGTGTCTTCATTTGCTGAATCCCACTGTTTGTTCTTGCACAAGAACTGGTTTTACTACTACCCTGTTGAAAGTGATATTGTTAGGTAATTTTTTTAAATAGTCTCTGTGTGACATTCCACTTCCTCTCTGTCAAGTTCAGTGCCTCTGGGGGATCTGATACACTGAGCTCTGCAGCTAGAGGAGGCATTGCTAATCCCAGATACTCTGAGGAGAGGTTTTCAGCCTTTCTCTGCACTGGTAAGTTTTCCTGTTACAGCAATACTGGTTAAAATATCACACACATTCTCACCCCTCCTCAGTTGACATAACTATACTGGAAAAAAAAACAAACACAAACAAACAAAAGAACTAGTAAGTAAACATAGTTACATCTTTTGATTAGAAGATTGTTTATGCCAAATTGACAAAAGGATTCTTTGCACCATATTTAGCTATACTGTTAGTCCTTTACAAGCCATCATAAGGGTCCTCCTCCTTTTTCAGAAATTAAAATAGAAAAGAAATATGTTAAATTTTTCAAGTGATACACAAAAAAGATAAATTGTGTAAGAGTTTCTGACGTTAGAAGAGAAAACTTAATTATAATAAAAGTATATAGAACAGTAAAGCTAAAGTCAGTACACAAATATTCATAAATATTTACATTTTTAGAAACTTTTAATAACCAGTCAGAAGAGATGCTCACTTTAGACTAAAGACTCAGTATCAAAAATGTGACCCAACATAACTAAGTACGGCATGACCCATCGCCAGAAAGGCACTTTGCAGGGGACTGTTACTGTGTAAGATTTATACCTATAATTCCACAAGTAAAACAGAGACAGTTTGTCATCCCAGTTACTCCAACAGTAATGAAAAGCAATTCCATTGGCTTTAGTGATATCAGTGTATTTCAGTACACAGTTTTTCCCAAAGCCTGTGATCTTTACATAGGCAAAAACCCTACTGAAATCAGCAGCCTAAAATGTTAAATACTGGGAAGCCATAGCAAATTTATCGTGGTATTAAAATAAGCAATTGTAGAGAAGTTATTCCTCCATCTCACTGCAAAGTGAAGAGTGTTGGATTTCGTAATCTCCTTGAACAGCTGATAACTATATAAGCACTTAAATTAATTCTGTAAATTATTTTTATCATACATGTTTCCAATTCCACTAATTTATGGAAGTAAATCAAGCAATTTTAAACTTAGAATCAGGCAGATGAGCAAAGGAAGAATATGCAAAATTATTTCAAGTACACAGGCCCAATTAAGCCCTAACCCATTTCCTACCCACTTAAAATTGCCAGGGTTATAAGCCATCAGAGCGTTTTTTAAATTCATTTGTGTATCTTAAGTTTGTAAGGTAGCAGTCTAGTCCTGCTTTCCTTGTGTATTCAGAACAGTTGTTAATTGATTTAAGTGTGAAATGAGTGCAAGATCAGACCAATATTTTATCAGATATTTTAATCCTTGCTTATTTTTTTAAAATGCAGGTTGGGGTGAGGGAAGGTTGAAACATTTGTAATTCATCTAAAGGAACTTCTGAAACACTACTGTTTTCTTATCTTTTCCATAAATACCTAAGAGTCTTATTAATCCGGTACCGTGAGTGCTTACCAGCAAGATTTCAAGGCTAAGTCCTGCCAAGACATCAGTATATCAGAGATAAGTCACTGGCTAGGTGGTGGAAGCCCTGAATAGTCCCATTGTCTTCAAGATTATCAAGAGCAGTAAGTATTTGAAGAGATTAACTACATATTGATTTGAATACTACAAAATAACCACTTATTTTCTTAAACCTGTTTCTTTAAGAGTTAATTTCTTAGGTGAGCTTTATTGCCCACTGAGATAACTTACTCCTTGCTTAATGAAGATTTTTTTAGAAACATTAGCACAATCCACTAAACTGTATAAATTCCTCTGGCCAAGCTCATGGTAATGCAGTATTATATACCCAGGGGTGGAGGTTCCTTTGCTCAAACTGGAGACACTTGTGTCTGTAACTCCTGAAGCCTTCCAGAATCACAGCTGACCAGGCAGGCACTTTCTGGCAGACATCAAATAAAAAATAGCAATAAAACTTAGATAAGCATTTTTAAAATTAACTATCCTAAGTCATTAACCAGAAGTCATTTGCTAGGACTCATTACCCTCATCTGGTCTCTATTCTTCAGAAACACCCAGTTCTGAGCTAATTATTTCTTTTATGAGCTAATTAGGTCCTTAGCTGCATTTTGTCTTTTCCATTACGGTGTCATCATCAATATCAATGGAGCAGTACTATGTAAAATACCCTACTTGTAATGCAAAAGGAAAAGAACCTACAGAAATTTGATGGCTAGATGTAGAAAAGCCAAACCTCCAGGCATATGCATTTGAGGAGTGCTACTTCACAGAGAAGCATAATTCCCAAAGGAAAAAGCAGGAAACCAGACTATGAAATTATCTGGATGTTCCAAGCTTACTGATAAGGTTTTATAAACTTCCTATTTTCATGTTATAATTTCTTATTGTAATGTGTTTGTCATGTCACCTGTTAAAGTGGTCTGCCATACGCCACTACCCCAAATTTAAACACTGTTCAAAAGACAGCTTCAACTTTTACATTGCTCTGCTTTCGACTGAGATGAAGATGCAGGCAAAGAGCTATAATTTCTAGATTCATAGGCTACTTTCATGCTACTAAATTCAATATGCCCAGAACTGGTCTCTGATACTAAGTTCTCTGGCATGAAAAGGTTTAAACCTGCTTAATTCCAAAATATGATGACTATATGCCTGCTGCTTATTGGGAATCGTCCATGGCCTATGTTAGCTGCCAAGCTGTGCCCAGGAATTGTTTAAAGAGTGCTAATTAGTCTGGACCCAAACCATGCCAAGGTCTTGTTTAATATTTTAACAGTATAGATGATTGAGTATGAATACCTTGGAATGTTCCCTGGCATTAATTTATCCATGTGGACATAGGGGCCTTGTGATGTGACAGCTCCACTTGTGAAATCAAAGGATTAAGATTTCATCCAGTGCATAAAAATATGCACTTTTTCCCAACATAAAAACATATCATGATCATATCCTTTGTGCTATCTTTTTTTTTTAAAGCTTGCAATAAAAAATTAACACAATTATTATTCAAATTACCAGTATTAATTTTGTACTAACAAACTGGTGGACATCTACAAGAGGTATATAGGTTAAACTGAAAAATGGCGGGTTCACTATGTCAGATACAGTGGGTGTAAGTCATGGCAGTTTCTTATTGCAGGGAGAACACTATGTTGATTCTTCAGCAGTTTTTGCACTAGAAGAAGCAATGGCCAATGGGAATTTATGTGGATGATGGGAGAAGCTTAAGTCAAGACTTCTGTGCAATCATTTCTGTTCATTCTGGGATATACTTCTGGACCTTGGCAAGTATGCTAAGCAGCAAAAAGACCAAGCTACAATTTCATAGTGTTTTGAGAAAGCTAGGTAAGCTTTTCAAGGCACAAGCTATTGCTACAGCAAAGACTAAATAAATACGCTGAGCCATGTCCATCTAATTGAGCCCATTCCCATGGGCTTGTCTGTGTTAGTATAATGATTGTATGCCAGTCTAAAAAATTATTTTACTATTCCTGATAAATACTGACTGAACAGTGACAGTCAGGCAAGCCCTCTGTGCTGATACTGTAATTGGCTTGCTTGTCATTTCTACGCATGCGCCCACCTGCCCATGCCTTCCTCAAAAGCCGCGACTGCCTTACGCCAGGGTATGGGCTTACTTAGGGTGAGCCCTCTGTATTTCATAAGGTGAGAGAAGACACTGTCCATGGCCATCAGGTTACCTGGTACTAATATGGCTGCCCATTAACGGAGGTGTGAGAGGAGATGTCTGCAGCGGAGTGGGCGTGGAGCCTGCTGTTGCCTGATGTGTTTATTGAGGGTCCCTCCCCAGTGTTCCTGTAGCACTGGTGCCTTTGGGCCTAGGTCAGCCGCCCAGGTCGGGAAAACAGCGCCGCGTGGTTTTTCCCAAGCTCATTCTAGTTTTGCCTCCCCCATCTCTTAGCGAAGCCGGAGCTCACAGCGACGGAGGCACACACGAGGGGATTACACCCTCTGTGTGCCTGCCCGGCGACAGCTACGGCTGCCCCCGCCGCCCCCGCGCCCCCGGGGCTCCCCGCGGCCCGGCGGCCGGCGCAGCCGGCGGGAGGGCGGTGTTTCAGCACCGCGGGCACGGACAGCTCCGCGGCGCGGGGGCGTCTGGGGCGGGGGGCGGTCCTCCCCTCCCCTCCTCTGCCCGGCCCTGCCCTGCCCTCCCCTCGCCCCTCGCCCCGCTTCTCCCCCCCTTTCCCATCCCCTCCCCTGCCTGCTGCCGGCTGGTACCCCGGGAAATATTTACATTACCGTTAAATACCCCACGTGTGCATAAGGGTAGCCGGGGCGGGGGGGCGGCCGGAGGGAGGCGCAGCAGGAGTTCAGGCTTGCTGCCACGTCTGAGAAAGCCAGAGCTATGCCTGTGCCGTTAAAGATTCTCAGCCCTGTTTGAGGCTCTGCGTAACTCCTGTAATGCTTCTCAAGCATTTCATCATAGTAAATTCATACCAGTAAAACCCACCTACCAAGCCACATTATAAAGGAGAGTGGAGAGTCTCCATTATGCGGAGAGTTCTGTTTTTTAAAAAAAAAATTATTGGAAATGGCCTAAGGCGTGCCTCTCCGGTGCTGTTAGCCTCAGCTACTTACTGCCAACTTTACTGGTTCTGAGTCAGCTTACTGAAAGGGGCACGCTCTAAAACTCAGCACTGGAGCAGCGCAGGAAGACCAGGCTCAGTGACAGAGCAGCAGCACACTGATGCACTAGAGCAGTGTCAGGAGGCAAACCTTAATCTATTCCCCAAGACAAGACACTCAGCTCAAGTGCAGGTGGTTTTTTAGTTTAAGCCAGGACCAAATTTCGGGTATATCATGAGCTAGCACTGCAGTGTAACAGCGCAGTGTTTACTGGAAATACCAGTGTCTTCAATGTGGTACATTCATGGTACTACAGCACCACACCCAGCTAACAGGCCCAGTGGCAGCAGTCAGCTTAGAGGCCATGGTGTATTAACACAGCTGCTGTAGGCTTGATCAGGGATAACTTGCGTCTATTGAGCATATATCTCCCTAGAGCCATCCATAGCAATGTCTAAACTTTCTTAAAAACAAAATATTACTGCTTTGATAGCTCAGACTGTTTCTGAGCTGAGCTGTTAATTGAAAATCTGAGAATCTCCAGCTTCTAGCGAAACGAAGATCCCATTTACTGTTTGTGGTTGGATTCACATTTATGCACTAGCAGCCTTGATTTGCCACTGGGATGGAAAGTTGCCATGAATCCAGTGTAACCAACCAGTTAAGCTGTAAACTAGCTTAACCTGGTGGCTAAGAAGGTGGAAGCCAGGGAGGACTGTAGCAAGCAAGAGTTGTCAGTGATAACAGGAATATGGCAGAAACATTTTGCCCTACAATTATTCCTAGATGAAACAGTAGTCCAATTAAAGGTCTTGTCAGTTAATTGCTAAGTAAAGGCATTCTTAATTACGTAAGAATCTGGACCAGAATCCAGACTTGCCTAAGCTTGGCAAAGACATCTCTATCCTGCTGTACTGTCTCTATTCCTTCACTGGCAGCATGTCTGACCTGTAAAGCACAAACACAATTAGATTCCTAAATCCTGGCTCCTATTGCAACTTGCATGTGACATGCTAAGTAATAGTTTTCATCTTTTACAGAGTAAGTGGCCATAAATCAGCCAGGAACACATATGTACCAGTTATGCAAAACGTAAAAAAAAACCCCAAACCCTTACCATACAATCAATCAGCTTTCATCCTACCTTGTCTCTGCAAAATTTACATGATCAGAAAGATCCTTTTGTGTCAATGTTTTGAAAAAATTTTCCTCACTCTCCTCCTGATATCTTTTCTTTGCCTCCCTATATCTTTTCAAGTCATCAACAACTTTTGGCTTCACTTCCTAGAGGTGAATCCCTGTCTATCAGCAAATCTTGAGGGACAAGGAGCAATATAATTGGTAGAAAAAAATGGAAGTCACTGAAATTGCTGTTATAGAATCAGTCTGGTCTAGTGGTGGCAATGAAAAAACGTTGAACTCCTCTTTCCCTTTCCAAAATCTTTGCAAATGAGGTGATCTAGCTGGGGAGAGGATCTACCTCTTAAACAATAATATTGCAAAATGTGTATATTTTAAAGTCAAACAATAAAAGGCATTACCTGGTTGGGATCCTGAAGTCTACATTGGATCCCAATTTATAAGCCACTTGTAGAGAAGTGGAGCCCACTACTCTCTGGATAATTCCTTGGGATGCAGCTTTTTCTATTTGGAACTGAGAAATCAGGTCAAAGCCTACAAGAAAAAATATGCATGTCCAGAACATAATTTTAATTTAATCAGAGAACTGTGCATTCACAGAGCTGAATATAAAGTTCCTGAACAGCAGATTTTTCCTGAAAAAGTCAGGCTGCTACTTGCCTGGTAAGTCATCTTGGCCAATCCTGATTGTTGGGCAGAGATCAGTTCTCTGACTGGCACCCAGAATGACTGGTAGTCCTGAAAAAAAGGGTGAATTTATTAACCATGTGCCTGCATGTTGCCTCAGATCACCTTAAAAAATTAAGTGGAACAACTGTAGGAATATTATGAATTAAATAGAACTATAAATAATAATAATTATTAGATGTATATAATAATAAATTCAAACGATACTCAGTGAAGTCTAAGGAAATAAGCATCTGTTTCTAGAGACCTCCAAATTTAAAATTATAACTTGACAGATCTTTATTTTTTTTAAACCTTTAAATGAGAAAGTTATAAAAATTCTCTTGCAGAGCTATGGAAGAATAGTTGTATCATAAAAAGGCTTGCTGTGTAAGGAGTTTTTGGTTTGGAACTTTTGGTGGTTTAAACAAACTTTGAAAAAAAAGCCAGTTACCTAAATCAACAGTTTCCCTAGTCCCAAGGAAACTTAAACAAACGTCATGCCAACTAAAGAGGCTGTTGAGAAACCGTTGGCATCTTTTCCATACTCTCTGGTATTCAAGGTATTCTCACCTTCCTCTATGCCACATATGATCAGAGAATGGTCATTCATAATATATAGAGTAGGGGAAAGAAGCTTTTTGACCCAAACAAGAATGTAGAAGAA
Organism: Phaethon aethereus; assembly: GCF_964289735.1. Taxonomy (NCBI): domain Eukaryota; kingdom Metazoa; phylum Chordata; class Aves; order Phaethontiformes; family Phaethontidae; genus Phaethon; species Phaethon aethereus. The sequence goes on from NC_138576.1 coordinate 33,969,791, forward strand.
ATTTGTTTGAGGAAACCAAATTTAAAAATCTAATTTTTCAGAATACTATCTGTCAAAAAGCCCTGTAATGAGCATGAAAACCTACCAGATTACCCTAATTTAAGGAAGGAGGAAGGAAAAATAAACATTTATTTGAAGAGTTTAAGAGTCGTGTACAAGTCCAGTATCAGGTCAGTCTGGAAAATGTTAGTAGAGGTCTGGATGGGGAAGAATGAAGCGTGCAAGTTGGAAGGAGTTGCATTTCTAACCTACAGAGAGCCTCTTGTGTGCTGCAAAGGCTCAACCATAAATGTGGGTTTCCTTCTGACAACATAAAGAGAACATTCAGGTTGACGTGTTACACCTTAGAAATGGCCTCATTCTATATTATTTGATGAGACATATGGCTGACATCCAGCCATTTATACTTTATGCCCAGCAAATAAAGTGGAGCCAGTTTGTTGCCACACATAGCAGAAGAATATCTAACTAGAAGCACTGAAAGATGGGGGGATATTTGTGTCCTGTATCTACCACCTATATCCAGATTTTAATCCTTAGCTTAAAAATATATCTAATAGTGAGCTTAAAATAGCACATATCGCTCATGTTTTTTCTCCTCTTTCTCTTCTACATACATCGATACATGCACATAGACACTTTTCCCTTTCTGTGATGGCTAGGCAGAGAGTATTTTAATTTTGAATAAGCTCAGAACAACTCTTCTGACAGTCAAAACTACAGAAAGACGAAATGTAAATAAAGTCTGTCTGCTTACTTGATTGTTGCTGGATGGTGGCTGAGACGAAAGACCACAGAAAACTACACATGTAAAAGAAAGCTGTAATTTTCCTGTAAACAGAAAGAAAACTCCAGTATGAGTGTATAGTTTCTGACAGATTCTGTAATTGACTTTCTCCTCAAAGCCATGAATATTAAATGCATAAAAAGCCAAGTTAAGGATTTACTAACAGATTTGACAAGACAATTTCTTTACATGAGAACTTTTTATCTTTGCTTTATAATAAAACATGTCAATAAAGCTCTTTCTATTACCAGTTCCCTCATATAATGCTGTCATAAAAGCAAACAACAAAGGCTGCAGCTGGCAAGGACAGCTTTAACTGTTCTAATCTCTTATTTACAGATTTCTCTAAGTCCCACTTGTTCTCTTACCAGTTGCTTTTCATCTTCACTGCTGGCTTTCTTCACTTCTCTCATGTGAATACGTGGTGTCTACAGTCTCTGCTTCCCTCTCATTAGTCCTGTAGAAGAGAGCAGCAATGGGTGCAGATGGCTCCTCCTGCCCCACACAGGACCCAGCAGGGAGGGAGGTGCAGGCTACTGGGTCTGTTTTAATCTTGCAAAGAGAAGGAGGTGGAGGCTAGACAGACATGTGTGTCCTGGTGGGCTCTGAGGGCGGATCTCTGGAGCCAGTTGAATATAAAGAAGCCAAGAGAGCAAAGAAAAGGCTGCTGCTTGTGCCAGCATCAGGGCAGGGAAATTGAGAAAATGTGAGTTCAACGATGCCAGCCAACTGAGTGGTGGGGTCCGCTCTTCAGCCAGGCAGATGAAAGAATAATATGTACTGGGGGGGTTGAGGAAGCTGGTGACCCTTAAATGGTGTTAAGACTAAAAGCTTTGAGAACAAGGGAACCTTGGTCCTGTAAAGAAGGCATCTCCATTTATTGCTGAATTATTCATTGGGTGGCCTCAGGAGAAACCTAGCTGGTGATGTCCCAGTTGTTTTTTCTGGATAAAACTGATTAGATAAACTGGTTTTCATTGCTTGAACTTGAACCTTTTCAATACACATAGGCATTACTAAGCAGACTCCTGTTCTTCAGCTGTCATTGATAAAGCACTCACTTTCCATAGGCTATTACACGTTTGGACACACAAAGACATCTGCTTATATTTGTTCACATGGATGAAAAGAGCAAGAGAGAAACTAAAATCTGTATGCATGAAAAGACCAAGGACAAGGGGTGAAGAGCCAGAAGGTCCCAGTAGTTACCACAGTCAAAAATCATGTATGTATGGAAAAGTATGCTAGTTTGTGCTAATATATCACATTTGTAAGTTTTCACGTTCTCTAGATTCTTAATATTCTAAGGTGGTTTAAATTTCCAGAAAAAATATGTTGTTGTTTTTTTTAAAGTGTGGGATACAGCAAATGCAATGATATCTACCGTCTGCTGAGAGTTTAAAGCAATAACTGAGTAATGAACTACCCCATTCATTCGAATTTGCTGTAACTCACAATCCCAGTATTGGTGGTTGTTCACACTTTTATGTCTATTGTTAGAAAGGGAGGGGCTGGATCATAGACATGAAGAGATTGCTGTGAATAATGTCTCATTTTCATGCCCAAGCAAGCAGATCTTGGGTGATACCACTTTTTTGCCCTTCAAGAGGGAGCTCAGGGAGCCTTGCAGTCCAGCATCATGATGGTGAACATATGGTATCTGTGCCAGAACTGGCACATGAAACCACTGTCAATAAAGAAAATTTACAATTGGAGAAATTTGATTTCACAAAAAGTTTGCCCAAGTCACCATACACCTGAGTCACCCACCACGCAAATATTACCGTTCTGTCATCCAGCAGTATCTATAGGGCACAAGAGGAGTCTATAAAGAGCAGGACGGAGAGCGGGACGTGGAAGTCACCTAAAGCTATAAGGAAGGGGAAGAGATGATGTGGCATGGGAAGGAATAAGTGAGAGCACCCAGGGCTTAGAAGGAGTACCAGAAGGTTTGTGAAGGAATGGAAAAGAGACAGGTGCCAAGCCATGTCTTTTGTCATATATAAGTTGTGGCTTCAAGTTTGCCTTTGAGACTGCTTAGTATTGCCAATTTATTTGTGGCAGCATTAAGGATGAAAAAGCCATCCCAGTAGTTAGATATAGAACTAAGTGGTACCAAGTGAAGATGTCTGCCATGGCTTGTGTCTGGGGTTATTGACACACACATTATCCTCTCCAAAGAGGGGGAACTTTGTTCAGAGAAATTCAGAGAACACATGCTCTGTTTCTGAACAATTTACAATCTATTTTCATTTGCATTTCATTGCAGCAGTTCTCATGGGTAGAAGTTCTTTTATGCCTGGAGTATTTTCCCAATCCAGGATCTTCATAAGACATACTGAAATAAAACATGGGAGACACTATGAAACTAAGGTTTCGCAAACCCATTCTATTCTATTTGTGGGCAAAGGAAAAACTCATTAGAAGATGCTAAAAGACTCTGGTTGTCCTGTGTGCATTTTGATTACTTCATCTTGAAATAAAACTCATAATCTATGATGAATTTCCTGATTAGATGTTTACTAATAATTATCACATCGTCTTCAAAGAGCCAGAAAAACATTAGCAGACAAACTAGTGGTAGCTGGTTTATTAGCCCCATGATCTAGTCAATATTATTCACATTTCATGCAAATGTGAACTGAGACAGATGGAGTAGATATCTTGCATAGCTTGCTGAGGCTCACAGAGACAGTCCCCATCCAACACTCATGTTTAGATCATCTGACTATTTTGATGCGTCTCTAGGTCACTTTGTGTTTTTCTCCTGAAAACAAACTATGTAGGAATGTCATCACCTAGCTAGCATTTCAAAGTGCATTTACACATCTGACTTCACATTCCTCTCCTCAAATATCTGAATCCACATTCCTGTTCTTCTGTGTAGCTTGTGTTGGAGAACATGTATTCACACAGCTGTCTGGTGAGACTCCAGCTGGATTGGAGGGAAATAGCAAACCCAGCTTCTCTTGCAGATATAAAACTTGCTCTCTGTGATGAAAAAGGTTGCAGTGAGTTGGCTGTAATTAGACTTTCAGAAGGCTCAATCCAACAGAAACCACATAAACCAACATTTGGCTCAGTAGGAGCTGTTAAATGTGGCAAAGAAGGTTCCTCAGTTCAGACTTGGGCTGATGGCAATTTAGGGTGGCTAAATTAAGCCATCTCCTGATGTTTATTTTTTGACTGATCTTGAAGGAGCTCAATGTCACTGGCTTGTACTTTTGAGCCAGATTTTTGGGAGAGACTAAGTGAGTTTGTCCTTCCTCTGAAAGGTATTTGTGGCGTATATGCAGGCACTGAGGGCTCAACATCAGGCTTAGGGACTGGAGAAACCAATGTCCAATTTGCTTTGTTAAAGTGGGGTCCCTGCTCACGTGAGTGTTCTCACAGAGGAGCAATGGTTGGTGTCCCCAGCCCTGCCCTGCTCTTCCACGCATGGCTGGAGCGGAGAGGAGCAGCAGGTAAGACTGGAAGGAGGTCACTTCTCATTTGTCTCATATCTCCTGGAAAGTTACCTCTGTCTCAGGCAGTCTTCTCTAAATTGTGCCTTCAATCTTTTCATTTAACTTCAGCTTCTTAAGGACACGTTCTCTGTTCAGTTTACAATAACAAAAATTTGCTTTATACATTTCAACATTCTTTATCCTTACCTATAGGACAAGGGTCACTGGTCTCTTTGTAGTTTAGCAGACTCTAGGATAAGCACATACCACTGACTTAACTTGTGTTTGTTGTTACGTTGTGTTTGGCTCTGATAGCTCAAGATTAACTGTGTGTGGCTGTGAGTGATGGCGTTTCTGAAAGATCTGCTCTTTATCAATCACTCTAAGAGTTATGACAACTTGGACCTGGGACTGATCTCATTGACATCAGGGGCAAAACTTGCACTGACTTAAGCACCTTTTAATTAAAACAGCAACAAATAATTAAACCAGCATCCACAAGTGTAGGGTAATTGAATTGACATCAAAACTATATTCCTTGTCAGGCTCAAACACTTCACGGAAATTTAACAATTAATTTACTATCAAATAAATTCTTACTTTCATCATAAATATGTACTTTTCTGTTCCAAATTTTATTAATTTTGGCATGGGAAAAACAACTTTTCTTTCCAAGTTTTTGGATGCCATTTTTTATATAGACCAACCAGCTTCTTCCTAGGAGCGGTTGCTCAAAGAAACCTGGGAATATGTAGGGCCAGATTCTCACCTCCTCAGCACAATCATCTTTCCAGGTGAACCTTACTGTAATGGCATTGCAGCCAGTTTGTGAACACCTAGGCTGTCCCAATATAGTCTCCAAAATTCAACAAATCCCTCTGGAGTGCTCTTGGAGCACAAACAGAGATGGTCTATACATGGGGCCAGAAAAAATTCCACCATAGCTGCATGTCCTTACCTTAAGAACCCTTTCTGTGGATGAGGCTTGCAGTTCCCATTGCCTTTGGATGAAAGTCTAGATTGTGGTATCTTTCCTATTTTCATTTCTTTCTAGGTCAGAAGATTTGTACTTTGTCTCCAGGGGTGCCAGACAGTGATTATCCCCAAACGTTACAGTGAGTGATTCCAATTACCTTAAATACAGGAGAATTTATTTTCTAGTGGAAAGGCAGAGCAAATCAAAAGAAAAGTTAAGCAGACTTCAAGCACAACTATGCTAATATTGCAATGAACACAGTTGTGTTTTGGCAGAAATTAGGATTCTGATCTCACTTAATTTACATCTGTGGCCATCTACTGATTGCACTGACTTTACTGATTCTCAACAGCAGAAATAAGATCAGAAACAGACTTTGCCTGTTTGTGTTAGCTATTTGGTGGGCATAAAAAGTAGTGAAGAATTTATCATTTATGCTAACCAATAGTATCACTAAGAGCTGTGTCCAAAATTCACAATCGCATCTAACTAAAGACAATAATCCCCCAAATTTGGAAGTATTTTCAGTCACAGTGTAATAAGCCTTGATGAGGCTTATTTTATATTGTTCTCTCTTTCTGTCACTAGCTCACTAGCACATCATTTAGATTATCCCAGCTCACTAGCACATCATTTAGATGATAAAAAACCTGTTCTTTCATGTTTCAACAGAACTGGAAAAATATAATACACCTCTAAATACATTCAGATTCTTTTTGAATCAAAGTTAAGTTTACCTGAACACAAATTTCAATTCTTAGAAACAGAACCTTTTGTAATTTTTGACCCGATGGAACTTAGTTTCATTTCTATTTATCTCTGAATGCTGTAGCAAGCATAATTTATTTTACTGCCATGAAATACCGTTTGAGAGAAATCATGTCCTGGCTAACACCAGTAACAAAACGTCTGTTGGTTTAAATGGAATCAGGATTTCCCTCTTTTACGCAAGCATATATGCACCACAGCACAGGTTCATAGGTAAAAATACTCATGAAAATTAAATTAGTGCACGGTTATTTTGGACAATGATAATTTCAAAGGGGGGGCTTTCTCCAGTACTCCCTGCCTTCCCCGGCCAGGCTCCACACCTGCCTCTCATCCTCAGCCCAGCTGGGCTCCAGCAGACTTAGGGCATCACTATGTATGAATAAGCATCACGTTTATTCAAGTACTGTCTGAACAGCTCTGGGACAGGGAGAGTTAGACAGACTGTTTGTTTTATAATGAAAGCTGCGTTTCAACGAAGTATGGTATTAGGGCAGATTCTGGGACCACAGAAAGCTGGCACATGCAGGTCTTTATACAGAATTAATGACATTTAGAATATATATTTTAACCTGCAAGTTATGTTCTGTATCAAAAGAACCATGCCAAAATTTAAAACTTGTTATTTTCTCTTTGAGAAAAAAAAAGGACATAAACACATAAGAATAACACAATAATAAAATACTGTGAAGTATAATTCTAACAGTTTGTAAATATTTAATTATTTATAACAAGGCCTACATTTCCATTGCACTGATTTTGCACTTCCAGTTACAGCTGGTTATTGACCGCAATATAGCTACTGGGTTGCAAAAAATGTTCTGGTCAGAAGTTCATTCAGAGAAAACTAAGACAAAAAAGAATCGGTTAATATTATTCCTTCCGTTTTCTCTTAGTGAATCCACCATTACGCCACAACTGGCAGGATGCTTCTGAGCAATGCACTACCAAAATGACAACTATGGAGTAGAAAACAAAGGGTAGATGTAATGAACATTTTCAAAGCAGAAGGTGGCTAATTAGCAAGGTCCCACAGAGATTTGTACAAAGGCCTGCACCGTTCAAAATGCTCATAAATGTGATGTGGAAGGAGAGTAAATAATGGGGAGGTAACATCTGCAGACACGAGGAAGCTACCTGAGCAATAAAAATGAAAGCTGAGGGTATAAACTGTGGGAAGGTCTTAAAACACCTAGTAAGCTTTTGATAAAATAGCAGGTGAAATTCCATACAAATAAAGAGGAAATAATTAGCAATGAAAAAGCAGTCCTAAATTTGTGGTAGCTTCTACCGTTCCAGAAAGGTATCTGTCAGCTGTAAAAGGAAGCGCTGTGAAAACACACCTCAGTGCCCAGCAGTGGGCAAAAAGCAAACTGCATGTTAGGAGCAATTAGGAAAACAATAGTGAACAAAGCAGAAAACATCACACTGCTGCTGTATAAACCATGGTCAGCAGGGATGATCCAAGGTTTGCACTGGTTTCAGTACGAAAAATGATTAAATAGATGAGGATTCTTCAACCCTGAAAAAAAAAGAGAACTAATGAATTCTAAGCAGCATGGAAAAAGTTAATAAAGAACAATAGTTGCTCTCTTGCAGAACAAAGACCAAGGTCATCAACTGAAGCTGGAAGCCAGAAGATCCAAAACAAGCAACAGACGGCACTTCCCCATAAAACACGTAGGCGAACAGTGGGATTCTCTTCCACCACTTTTAATATTCACTATTGCGAATGCTAAAAGTTGTATGGGATCAAAAAGGGACATGGCAGATTAATGCATCCACCAGGGACCACCTCCAACTCACAAAGTCCTCAGGCCAGAAATCACTGCAGACTGGGAAGATATGTGGGGGAAGAATTCCTACGTATTTTTTCTATGCCTACACGCTTCTCTAGGCATCCACTATTAATATCTTGACCAGAGAAAGTATGTTGTACCAGATGGACCTTTAGTCTGACCTAATACAGCTGTTCTTACCTTTTAATACTTAAAGGACTTGCAATGAAAATTCAAAAAGGAAAGACTGCCCTTGTAATTCCAGAATACATTTCAGAGGACTTAGACCTAGCAGCACTCCTAAAAACAAAGACAGCCATGGTCTGAGAAGGAAGGGAGTTTCTTTTTGCCATTTCCTAATTTTTTCAAAATGCAAGATACTGGGATGGAAGTTTTATTCTTGTACATGGAGAGGGCTCTTAAAGATCACCTCAAAGACTGGATGTTAGAAAAGAATCCAAAAAGCATAGAAGCATAGAAAAATTTAGATGGGGGAGGACCTGTGGAGGTCACCCGGCCCAACCTCCTCTCAAGACAGATTCATATTTCAGAGTCAGAGCATGTTGCTTAGGGCTTTACCAGGCTGAGACCTGAGTATCTCCAAGGACAGAGACTCCAGAACCACCCAGGGCGACTGCACCTGTAGCCACTACTGTGGCGGCAACTTTTTCTGTTTATTCAAGCAGAATTTCCATTGCTGCAACTGATGAACACCTCGGTGCCTGTGTTTGTTAGCTCAGAGCTTCTGGGCCTCACTCCCCACTGTCCTGTCCTTGAGAGTGAACGTGAGAAAGACTTTCCGTACCAGGAACAAGTGTTTTGATAGTTACTTTCTATGTAATTTGTAGAGCTGGAAGTAGCTACTCGTGCTGCAAGAATGTGAAGAATCAAGTGCTCAGATACCGAGCAACTGCATGAATTCAGAAAAGAAAAGTATCTTACAGTGATACCTGGAGGATATTACTTCTGGAAAACTACATGAAGAACTTTTCATAAGAAACAAAACCACAAAAAAAAAAAAGGCTGAGCAGGAAAGTATTTATCATCTTGATTTACTTTTTAATGGTTGGCTTTAAAAAAGATCGGTAAATGTTTTACTGCAGTTCACTTAAGAAGGAACGTAAAATGCCTATAAATACATCCATGTTTATTATCTAGCGGGATAAGCTTTTCTTTTTCCCATGTTACTGATGCAATGCTCTGAAGTGTATCTCATCAGATATGATTAGATATTTCCTGTTGTCATGTGTAAATTAGTCACTCCTGCAAATGTCACAGAATGTGTTTTGCTGCTTTCTCATTTATTTTTGCACATCCTATAGCTGGATTGCCCAAGATACCCTTTGTTACTACCACCCCCCCCGCCATTCCTCGAGGGTTTTTGCTACCAGTGGACTTCTTGTACAACAAACCTGAAAAGTCTTATTATCCAAAGAAGCTATACTTTCTGGATCTCTTGGTTAAATTTTTGTATGTAGAGTTGAAGAATGTTTTTTTAACAATAAAGCTTACTGTAACATACATCAAGATTTCTCACCTTTGCTTACAGCCAAGATGGTACCTGTGTTCATATGCTTTTCTAAAACTAAGTACTTTACAGTCAATTGCCAGAACTTATGTCCTTAAAAATTATGGACTGAGAAACCCATAACATTTATAACATGCATCCAACTATCATTTTTTTGAGGGAAGATTTTTTTTGTAAAGCCAACAGCCAATAAAAAAAAAATCTCCTGCAAAAGTATTAGGAAGGTGATCATGGAAATTTGGCTGATATTGTGGCTGACAAATCAACAGCAAAGTGACTCGCCATGAAAACCAAATAGGAACGTCTCCTGTGTACGGGATTCTCATCTCCATCGTGGGAGCTGTGCACAAAAAATGGGAATAAAAATAACATAACTACAATGCTCTGAAATATCAAACACATTTCTTCCCAAAATTTGTCATGTCTCCTGGGTTATGCAGACTGCGTTGCACGCTGCAACCACTCTGGAAAGCAGCCAGTTGCTGCAAAGGTTTACAGCACATTTTAAATAGTTGAGAGAGAAAGACGCGTGTTCAAGGGGAAGGCAGTGGTGTGGAGGATTAGCAGTGGGAGAGGACTTCTGCCATTTCTAGGTCAGCGCTCGGAGTCAAGCCTTGCTCAGAGCCGAACAAAAGTTGTTACTATCTCATGTCCACCAGTCCGTGTGAAACGAGTTAATGATCACAGGCCAGCCCTTGGCAGACAAGCATCCCACTGCAAAATCACCCTCCCTTCTGGAAGCCTTGTAAGAAAACCAAGGACTAATTTGGCATGGAAAATGACCTACCTTGTCTCCTCTAACCAAGGTCTTTCCAGGCTAAGGGTGAAACCAGGTGGTGGGGAAGGGTGAGCAAGCAGCTGCTTCCCTGGCACTAGCAATTTTGAGGATAACCAGAGGACTTTACAGGAGTGCTAAACCAGAGCCTTTCAAGATGAAGAGCATAGTCTTTCTGAAGAACATAGACTTTCATGTCTGAAAAACATAGGTATGTATGAACAGCACTCTGTCTGGTAGTATACTCTGAACAGTATTTGAGACAGATAGTTATGTTTGAATTCTTAAGAATATTTAGATTTGTTGTAAGACCATTTTAGGCATGAGTTTTCTTGAGCCAAATCTTAAAAAAAAAGGTATTGGACTGAAGAGCACAAGCATCTTGCTTGTGTCTGGGCGTACGGAATTTATTGAAAGTGTATCAGAGGCTTATATACTAGTTTAGCTTTGCATGGACTTCTGGAGGTCCTCTGGTCCAACCCCCTGCCCAGAGCAGGGCTAACCTCAGGTTGCTGAAGACCTGTCAAGTTTTGGTTATCTCCAAGGTTGGAGATCCCTCAGCCTCCCTGGACAGCTTGTTCCACCAGCTGATTTACTGTCTCACGTGGATACTTTGTAAATATGCTTATTTACAGCATTTAAGCTGAACTATTTAGCAGTCCTGGAGCAAAGAAGTGCCCCAAAACTGTTTGCCACAATCAGCATATAAATACAAGTGAGAACCTTTTCTACACACACTGTCACTCAGGCTGTCTCCTGCATCTCTAGGACATTTCTCAGAGTATTGCAGACGCTTTGATGTAATTGGGGAGAATACTCCAGGGCACTGAACACAATTTTCCAGGTAATGCAGCTCAAATTTGATACACAGTGTTCTCCGGTTCCGTGAAATTTCAATACTTTTTTTCAGGAACTTTCCTATTTTCAAGCTATCTTTTTTAAGCCTCCTCCGTAATCCTGTTTAATGCCACCTATGGGAAACTTTTTTCAGGATGAATTCAGGTCTATATTGCAGAAGACTTTCCTGGCATAATAATAACAGAGTGTGGGATTTCATGTGACATTTTTATACTGGAAAAGTCCTAGTATATATATATATATATATATGATTATACCAGGTAAATGGGCTTTCATCGGCATGGTGTATTTCACTCGCTGAACTGGCGTAAGCCACGCCAGGAAAAGCAAAGCTTCATTTGAAGGAAATTATCTGAATTGAGAAATCTTTTTCCAGTGTGAAGAGGGCACAACTAAACTGTCTGTGGCAATGCTTTAGTGAACTGACTTTTCTGTCCAACAGGTGGAGTTTTACAGTCACCAATGCTCAGATTCTCACGCTGTGCTGTTCATTCATTATAAATTAAGCAAAACCTAACCACATATTAGTATTGTTTAATATTGATAATGCCAGATGTATGTGCACATAGATGCATGAATTATTGTCCTTTTCCATCTTTATGTAGCATGCAGGCTGTTAAGACACCCAAAGTCAGAAGTGCTGTTTCTATCTTTAGTTATATTGCTGAGATATTAAAGAAATTAGATTTTTTAATTTTTGTTTTCAAGCATTCTAACATTACCTACAAGACAGACACCTTGTTTAAAAAGAACTTTGCTGCAAAAATATCGGAACACTTTGTTCTATCAAATATTAATAAGCTTTGCCTTCTTGTGTTATGTTGCCTGTTACTCATCTGATGTAGATGACATTTCAGTCTTTTCTGCACTGTCTGCATCTTTGGTAGAATTAGTAATACGCATGTCAATGATTGTCCACCTTTTAATTACATAAAGTCATTTTGGTATCATCCCCATTGTGATCCCATATTTTCAATAAGCTGAATTCTTATTTGTGTATTAGCCTAACACTGTGCGTTCTGCAGAGTTTTCATTCACAAAATGATCCTCTTACTGCAACTGTAAAAACACCTAAAAACAAATACAACCGCAACAGCCAGGAGAGTGATCATGGACTGAGCTGGGATGGACGAATGAGGAGTTGTGGACTGACAGCCGCTCCCCAAGCTTATCCGAAACTAGATCCATTCCTTTGGGGTTTAGTTCCAAATTCTCATGTTTAAGCCATGCTCCTTTATTGTATGCTCTCCTTCTGACCTGATGAATCTTGCATTGCTCTCTGCACGTGGTGCAGTCAGGAGCACACCTGGAACGGCAGGACCTCAGTCAGTCCCAACAGATGGAAGAAGAAATTGCAGCTTGATCTCACATATGCTGGACATGTGTGCAACCTGGTTTGTTATTGCATACAAAATAGGTGTGCCCGTACCATCACCTGTAAGCAACCTGATTATTGTTGATTTGAAAAGGTTGTGCCCTGATTATTCTTTCAAAAATAAGGTGCAAAGAGCCGATCCCTGGGGTGGAATCCATGTTCCGGATCCCAGAGGCAGGGAGGAAACTTCCCGAAGCCTGGTACTTTGGCTGTAGGTGAGGATTTTAAGCATGTTCCTGTTCCTACCTTCTCCTGCTGGTTCCCATTTTGGGGGAGTAGGTCTTAAGGTATGCCTACCTCTCTCTGTGCTCTATGTAGGAAGCGTAGGTGACTAATTCTATGACCTGGATTTTGTTCGAGGAGGAGAGCCCTAAAATTAAAATGTTGGGTATGCATGCATTTAAGTCTCTTGTTTAGTCTAGTCCATATTTCTTCTTAGAAAACTTGCTGGGCATTTCAGTGTTATATAATCTTGGCATTTACTCTGGGAATTTCCTGGGAGAGTTAACTTCTGCCACGTTTTGTACAAATACATTAAACTGTTGTGGAAAAAGGAAAACACACTGAGATGGGCTTGATGGAACACAACAGTCAGGTGAGAGAGAGCCTCGAGTTTCCTGATGCTGTCTGTTCAATTAACGCTACAAATTTATTCAACCAACCATTACAAAGTGCTAAAAAAGCTAAAGAAAAGAATTAATTGACTGGCATCATGTCCTTCCCTTTTGCAACCGAGGTTGAGAAATTGCAGCTTTAGCAGTTTTCTTTTCTTTGTGGGTGTTCTCTTAAACCAGGTATATTGAACTGGATAGAAGCCAAAGGTAGAAATGTCTGTAAATTATCACATTTCAGAGCAGTAATAATTTAGAAGTCTTTCTGACATTCAGAAGAAGAAAATATTACTTGGCTAGAAATTTGTATCTCATAGCAAAGAGGCCAAGAAAATACTGTAAACGCTGCAGGCGCAAAAAAATTAATAAGTACATACCATGCTGTATGCATATTCAAATGCTATAGTCTGGCATGTAGTTACAAGTAGAAAAAGGAGCTAGAATTAGGTTTTCTTCAATAAAGTGTAACTGTATTTATTAATATTTATATAATCTCTCAACACTAAGTGGCAGGGTTATTTGGATACTGGGTTCATCATTACTTACTGAGTGGAATAACTGAAGGATGTCCAGCATTCTGAAATAGTGATCCATAATATTCTTCTTGCTGGGTAAACATGGATTTACCTGAATTGGTGAAATAAAATCACCCATAGGGCAGCAGCTGTGAGAACTAGGGCTGGCTGTAGAACAAGAATTACCTTCAAATGTACTTCAGGGTTGTCATAATTTTAGGTTAGATCTCAGTGAAACCAAGAGAGAAGACAGGGGAAGCACACATCCTACAATAGTCCAAAAGCAGAGGCTGCTCCAAAGGCACTGATTAGCCCTTTTCTTGCCCTAGCCTTGCTTATGGAGACATGGGGGTGCTGCCTTTGTCTCTTAGGCTGCAAAGGCTGTGCCAGCTTTGTGCTTAGGCTGACCACAAAACCCACCTGATTTGCTGGTTGCTACAGGCAGATGCCACAGGCTCTCGTGGGAAAGACCTAGGCCATCCTTTCAGCCCCACAGTAGGTGTCACAAGTGCAGGCAGGTTATATGGGGCAACCTAGCAAACCAGTGGAGTCTTGGAACATCTACACTGCAGGTTAAATGAGCGCTCAGGACTAGTGTGAACATGAGTTCTCTCCAGTATTTCCTGAAAGTCATTTTTCTACCATTGGGAAAGATGGTGGATGTCCAGACAAAGCGGACAGCTGGCACATAGGATCGGACATGAGTTTGTGCTCACACTGCACAGTGTAGGTGTATCACGTGAATCCCCTGGGCACTGGTACACCTGTGTAGCCGTACAAAAACAGTGGACAGCTGTACAAATGCAATGGACAGTCTTCCCTTACAACATTATTAGACACTTTAAAAAAGACATTCCAAAGAATACACACCGTTACGCCATTCAGCTGAGATTTCCATTTCTCTGGACACACTTCTGGAAGTGAAGTGAAACTGCTATGTCTTAAATGCTGGACCGTGACCTTGGGCTGCAGTGCTGAGCCCAGAGCACTGAGTGCCAGATGCAGATGGGAGGACTATGGTCTCCAGAGAGACAAGTGCTTTTTCTTTAGGGAATCTGCCTGTCTCTGTACAAGCAGGAATGAGGAAAGTTATATCTTCTCTTATTCTTTAAACACTCAGGGCTAGAACAGATTTTATACTTATCATTTAAGCTAAGTGCTTTGTAGAAACCACATAAAATGCAACTCCTTTTCCCAAAGGCTAAGATTAAAAAAGAAGAACATTTTGAGTGTTTAATGGGTTGCAACTTAAGAGATCTGATTTGGAGTGGACAGCCACTTGACACTGTTTAGGGAGCATGGGCTTCAAAGAAGTCTGGAGTAGCGAGGGCTGGCAGCACCCTGGGTGTCCCCTGGGGCAGCGGGGCAGGGTCTGGCTCTGCTGCAACATCACTGGGGCAGGGACCAATGTCCCCAAGGGTCTGACGTGGGGTCCTGGGCTAGGGCAGGGTAGGGGGAGGACAGGCAGGGACAGCATGGACCCATTAGGGCCCTCAGATTTTCAGACAATATATCCAGAGACACCAGATCTAGCTGAAAACCTTGGTGCCAAAACCTAAGTGACAGTTGTAACACGCAAAAGAAGCTACTCTACCTACAGGGAATGGCTTGTCTAGGAGGGACTTCAGCTGTGGATATACCGACTCATTTTAGCATGTGATACCTCATGAGAGTTTGCAGTCTTTTTGTTGTTTAAAGTCTGGGGAAGAAGAAGGAGATTTAACTTGACATGCAGTTCAATAAGCAGCCGTGGGAAGTAACTCCACAAGGGGCTGGTGTTCTCAAAGCAAAACATGCAGCTTCAGCAGCTGGGACAGATGGTTATGAGAGGGGTAAAATTCAGTATCAAAAAGATTAGGAGATTGAAACATTGGTATCACAAGAATGGTCAGAACAAGAGATTTAAAAGAAACACTTTTTTTTCTAGAGAAAAAAACAACTAAATTTTTGTCAGAGCAAAAACATGAGAGAAGACAGAGAGAAATTAACATGATCCCTAGGGTGTGATTCATGCTAGAGAACGGAGCCCTAGAAAAAGGGTATTTACTCCCTGTGGGACACCTTGAGTTCAAGAAGTTTGTGTGCTACCCAAAATGTAATGGAGACTTCTCCTCAGTAGAGCACTGTATTTTAGAGTCACTGTCTTTGAAGAGCATCATGGGCAGTACACTAATGTCCATGAATTGCCTACAAAATGAGGACAAAAATCAAGCTCTGAGGGATGTCAAGAAAGATTGAAAGAATAGCTAGGATGTAGAAGGAGACCCAGATAAACATGGAAGCCATGGGAAGACAGAACATCGAGGAGAAGAAAACCATCCAGTGTATAAAAGTCAACAAGTATGAGAGGAAGACAGCATAAAGCACTTGATGCAGACAAGGCTGGAATCTGGCCCAGGAAACGTACCTTTCTAAATAGCTGACTGACGCTGGATATGAAAGCCCCCTAAAGACGTAATGGACTCTTTCGGTGTGCCCGCTTGGTCTGTGTGCTCCCTACCTGCTGCCTGCATAGAGGACAGAGGCAGTAGGTGACTAGGTTGAACATAAGCAGTGATATTAACAGGGTTTGGGCAGCAAGATTCAGTGAGCCCGTTAACTGCCAAAGGTACTCCACTGTGAGACAAGCTTACATCTGCCCAACTTTTTCTCATTGAACACGGAGGAATTTTAGAATTTTTTACAGTGTTCCCATGGAAACTTTCCCTATGTCATGCACGGTTTCCTTGATACAGGTCACATCTTCTTTCATCTTCAGTCATTATTATTATTAATGTACAGCAGTTCCTTTATGACTGCCTTTACAATGTCTCTATAGCTTCCATACTCTTAAGACCACCCTTTAAGATAAAGATTTAGTTGTCCTAATTGCTAGGATTTAGGCTGTCATTTGCTCCCTGTCTATAAGATGGCAAGGAAAAGATCCTCATGGGCTTTGTTTGCCAAAGCAAGCAGACTGTTTCAAGTAAAATGTTCTAAAATAGCAGCTGATGTGGTTCGCACAGGATATTCTCATTCCAATGACTATAACATTCTGAACCTCTAATACAAGTAGTGAAGGGACATTAATTGTCGCTCTAAGAGTTGGGCCTATTATAGGGCAGTAGCCACAAGGCAATTTGCTGTTTAGTGTTTTAAAAACGTGTATTTGGGAAAAAATGTCCAGTTATGCTTTTCTTCATTTTAACTAGTAACATTCTAGCTGTAAATATTTTCAGACAGATGCTGTAGTGCTCCCACTGTGACCTTTTTTCCAGATATTTCTTCCAGAAATTTTTATCTGTTGGACCCAGGTTACTATAGCCCAAGATAAAGCAATTTTGGCTCTTGACTGAGTAAAGGAATATATATATACACACACACACACACACATACATATGCTCTTAAATAGCTGCAGTTCTGCAATGGCTTGGCTAGAAAATAGCCCTCAAAGAGGAAAAGTATATGAACGTGTTGACGAAGATCAGTTTAGATCTGGCCAAGTCAGGCTTGCTGAAAATAACACTGCGCAAAAGCAATCTTTTTTCAGAATGAACACTTAAAATTGGAACAATACTGCACGAGTGCACAGCTAATACAATCAGATATTTTCTCCGGTAACCACTGTTTCTCAAACAACTCACTGTAACACGCAGCTTTTTGCTACAGCTCCTTCCAGTTCTTTCTAGTAAACAGCATTCTGTGTTTCCATATGCCATACACAAACTATGTAGTAAGATCGAAGAAAGTGCTATACATTTACATTTAAGATACAGAAACAGCATGTCAGCGTGTAGCTGTGCAATCCTAAAGAGCTACTGGAGATTTGGTCAGGACTGATGCCCAATTTTCTCCTCTTTCTACAGCAGGATTAATCCCGGCTCTTTTAGAACTTTAAGAGCATGGAAAACTCTACCTAGCCCTATTGGCGATGCGCTGTTGTCAAGTGTCTGCCTCCTTACAATTCCTTATCACCCACAGCAGAGCCTGAGAAACCTACAGGCAGGGAGTAAGAAGTTAATCGGCAACTCCAGGGATGCTGCTTTCCCACCGGTGGGCTGGAAAGGGGGAAATTAAATAGCGAATTTTCTTATTCTTTCACTATATTGCAACAAGAGAAGTCCTGACATACCTCCCTTTTACATGTGCTTTGAAAATATTTTTTTTTATCATGTGCCCTAATCTTCTTACTAAAATATGCAGTGCCGGTATTTTCAGTCTCCTTTCAGTGGAGAGAGACGTTGCTGCATTTTTATCATTTTTCTCATTCTGTTCTGAGCTTATATAAGGTCCAATCTCTCTGAAGTAGATCGATCTGTGTCGTACAGTGTATGCAGGTGAAGCTGCACCACTGATTTGACTAACGGCTGCCTTCTCTTCTTATTTGCATCTTTTTCCTCACAAGCCTTAACATGCTTTTTTTTTTCTGCACCTAGCTGCTCGTGAGTGTGATACAGCCTTTGCTACAATTTGTTCTCTTCACAATGAGATGTTGGTCTCTTTTGTTGGGTTGATAGGAAACAGAAGGCAAACCTGTGATTGCAGGCAATGTCTTAACGCCCAGCTGCAGAAAAGGGCATCTATACTGACAATGCACCCTTAATTCTAGGTGGCTTTATTGTCAGTTGTACAATTCTAGTGTTCCCTGAACATATTTTTGAAGCAATACAGAAGTCATCACAGTGGAAGAAAAAAAAAAAATCTTGAGGGAACTCTACGTTGTTGGAAGTTATGCTTTATTGAAATTATCAGAATAATAAGAGCAGGATAAGAAACATCTCTCCTCACAGCATTTTGTGGATCTCCTCCTCTGCAACAATGTCAGCATCTTCAATCAACTAGCTGATTTGGTGAAAGAGCATTTTCATTAACAGAAAGGAAGGATGACTTATCCTATACTCTTTTTGAAATGGTAAAAAAATGAATTTTAAAAAATGTAGTTCAGAAAAAAAGCAGGCAATCACACAAAACTGATTCTGTAAGTTTTAATCTCCTAAAGCAGTGACAGGAGAAAACTCAACACAGTTGCTTAGACCTACGTGTCTTTCTGAGTGCAGTGGAAGATTATGCCTTTTAAAATATTTTTCTATCTCCTGAACTGTTGCGGAGAAACACCCAAACATACTATCCCTAATTTCCTCAGGATATAATGTCTAGAGAACATGGTTATAATGCACTAACCATCACGCAAGATAACACAAAAGCATATAATTACAAAATATTCTGTTCTGTAAGTGTAGCTTCACAGTTGTGCTACCTTTAAATAATCATCTTTATTGGGAAATAGGACCAGCTCAGACACAGATTGAACAAGTTAGCTACAGCATTACTCCAGTTCCCACAAATCCCCAACTATTATAAGAGGGATTCCTTAAATCAGAAATGTTATCTCAAGCCTCCTGCCGTACTGCTGTACTTGTACTCTAAACAGAGACCTGGGAGACACAAATCTATGCCCTGCTGGAGGTCCCTCTTAAACTTACAGTTTTGCAGCTATGGAGTGAGTCAACCTACAACAGACCATGGGTGAGAATAGTGTCCAGGCAAGGAAAGATATTCAGAAATAAACTGGAATGGTTGTAGGAACAATTTAACTTAATGAAAACAAGAAGGCTCCTGAGCCATTTAACTTCCATTAACTCCAATTAATCAGAATGATTTTTTTTCTCATTCTCTAATGTGTTTAAAAGTCAGGTTTTCTTTTAAAATGTATTTTAAATGCCACTCCATTTACCTTAGATGCCCAAAGTCTGCCAGCTCTCTGTATTCTCCCCAGACCCCCTGTGGCTGTATCCATTGAAACGCACAATATGTTGGGTTTGGATTGTAACATCCTCCAAACAATTTCACAAAAACAGTTTGCACAAACTTGCATAGCCCCGGGCCCTCATTATCTATGCATGACCATCTAAGCTAATTTTAACTTGCGGAGTTTCTTTAATACTCTGCAAACCTCTAGTTGCCATGGAAACCCCTGCACCTCAGCATGTGCCGCGTATAAACTTCTGCAAGGAAAACCACACAGGGAAGTAGCGCCTGTTTTCAGGTTAAAGGCTAGCTCGAGTTTACGAATATTACACGTCTCTAAATCATCAGCATTCAGGCGTGTCAGCAAACGGCATGGGTTCACCTACAGCGGGACGGGGGAAATGGTGCTGGGTAAATGTCCCACAAAACGGAAGGAAATGCCTGCCTTGCTATTGTCAGCCTGGACAACACAATAAGGACTTTGCAAAGTTTTCATTAAAAAATTACCAACCCCTGTATAAAAGCCATCTTGTCCACCCTTATCATGCTGAGGATGAGAATTAAAAAGAATAACGATGTTTTTACTTGTCCTTACAAAAAGCGACTTCTCCCAGGCAAACCGGCAGCTGGAATTTTGAAATGAAGTCTCAATATGGAACGCTTCAATAAACTTCGTAGTACTAATATGAACAAAAACCATTAGCTGACATAAACAATGCACGTAGAACCACGCTGAAGCATTAGTCAGTGGCCATAAAAGCATGCTATTTTTGGTGGGTGTTTAGCAAGGGCAGGCTGGTGATCAGCAAGAGACATACCACAGAAACGGGGAAGAGAGAAGGAATATGAGCCAACTGAAATGCTCTTCCAGATGTAACTTATCATGGGGCATCATTAGTAGCCACCTTTAGTTCACGTTTATTCTTTCTGTATTGATGGTATCAAATGGTTAGGTCTGGGGTTTTTTACCTTCCCTTTATGTTGGAAAACACAAAAAATATGTTCTAAAACATTATAAGCAGAAAAAAACAGTTAACCAATGTAAAGATCACAAAGGATATCCTCTATGCGTCCACTCCACTGGTTATAGCTAATGTTGTTTAAATTGTCTTGCCTTTTACCACCCCCCCGGACTTTGCCGTTGCAGTAATGGGTTAAATCTAGATTAGAATTGAGGCAAACCTGACTTCTGTTCCTGGTACTGACACCTTCCGACTGTTTCGGGTGGTTCATTTAACCCCTCTCTCTTCGGTTGCCACATTTGTATAATGGGAAGTCACATTATCTGTATTTTCAGTGGGTACTTTTGGTTTAAATTCATTATATAGCATTGCAAACAGATGTCTATACTAAGCATTATTGTTATGCACATAAATATTATGGCTAGATTGAAAAATGAAGGAAAGAAATTATATCAAATAAAGAAGCCACATATAATTTATAGTTTGCATGGTTCTGATCCCAGTTTACTTTACTTTGTAAGTTAATGTATTAATTTTAATCAGAATGCTTATAAATTTTTTATATAAGATAATGAAAGTAATATCTGTGGTGCAGAGCTCTCTAAGATCCATTACGAAATAACACAAGAGATAATCCTCTATCAATTTCAGAAGATTACCTCTTCCTGATAAAATACTTCTTTATTGATTTCTTGCCTATTAAACTCCACAGGGTCTTTCCAGAAGGGATGCTTCCCAGCTTTTAACTAATAACATTACAACATCACTTCCACCTTCTCTATTAGTAATAATATGTAACAAATCATCTGCAATGGAACATCTGCTATGGAATATGAAACTGCTTTGTTCACCTTTATGTTAATGGGCAAAGGTAATGAAAATGGAAAACTAATCCAAAATTTTTAGCAATTTTCATATACATCCCACCCGATTTGAAAATGGATTCACTGTTCTGAAAGCATTTGGTATCCTTTATACAGGATGTGTTCATACAGCTGTTTTTCAGTCCATTGGCTGATGATATTAAATACCACAAAACCAGAACACACCGTCAACAGCATCATCAGCATCTTTCTTATGATTAAAACTGTTGTGACTTCAGTCTGTACCCCAAACAGAGATGTAAGGAGAGACTTATGAGAGGCTGGGCGTAATGCATGTTCATTTAGAAGTTAGACTTGATTAAAAGTCCTTATTCAGGTCAGGTGCTTGCTTTATCGTAATGCCACAAATTCAATCATCCATCTGAAAAGACACAATGCATAACAAATGTATAAACTTTACAAAGTTCTTTTTTTCAAAAAAAGGGTGACTAACGTGCAGGCCTGAATCCTGACTTGATAAGCGTTGCACTTGATTTCTTTGCTATTAACCCTCCAATGGAAGAAGGTGACTCAGTAAGTCCTTCAACAATCCAAGAACCTAGAAAAGCAATGGTGTCTAGCATGGTCTCAACAGATGCCACCTAAGACCCAGGAGGGATTTTACAAGCAATAACGAATCACAACAGTGAAATAATGTGTCAGGGAGCTGTATTTTATTTTGGTTTTACAGATAGAAAAACTTCGGGAAATTACTGTACGAAAGATTAGACAATTCATCAACAATAAAACTAATACAGAAGCCCAGAGTCCTGACAACTTGAATTAAAATAACAGTAATCTGCAAATTCATAACATGGCCATGTAGGTTGTGAAGAAGTTGACATGTTGAGTAATGCTATGAAGGTGCAAATTACTATTTTCTTAAAACAAGTTGTTAGGACTCCTGGCTTCTGTGCTGAAGGCACTAACTTCCTGAATAGTTTGAAAGATGGTTAAAGTCAGAAAAACACACTGAAGAACATGTCACAAGATATCTTAGGAACTGGTAGACATAAAATTATTTTTAAGGGCTGGGAGCATTGTTCTTGGTTTTTTTCACATGTGCCTGTGCATCAGACAGGATCTGGAGTCATGTTTCAAAAGGAAGGCGACAGGTGAGGAGAGGAAAGCTCTTCTCCTATAAATCCTTGTTTGATCCAGTAGGATAAGGTTGAAAGAGGAAGTGCATACCGTATTCCCTCTATGAAGGCTATTTTATTAACTTTTCCAGTCTTTTTCTTAAGGGTTTCTCAGTTTGCTGTCTGTTGGTCTTTGTGGTTTTTTGGGTGAAATCACTTTGGTAGAAGTGGGGATGGAGAGAAGGAAGATGTCAGTGGAAATCATGTTATCATGCTGTACTGACTGTAGCTGCTGTATTGGACACTTTTTTTACTGAACTGAGGCCAAAGTGAATCAATTTGGAGGATACAATCTTTACCTGTTGACAAGCAGCTACATTGCTGCCAATACCAACTTGAATGTTAGCTTTTAGGTTTGTGCTTAATGTCTTCAGCTATATGCTCAGGTACTTCAGTTCAGCTGTTTTTTCACTGTATGCATGGGCTCTTTTGAACCCTCAAACATCTGAGTAATCCTCAGGTTCAGAAACAGTCACGTGCCAGATAGTATTTAATAACTGCAACCACAGGATACCTGTCACGGGGCATCTAAACAACCTCAGCATTTCAGGCTGCAGCGCTTGTGAAGCTCATCCCACGCAAAGGTGGGGAAGTCGGGGTGACTGCGCCAGGGCAAACCAGGCACGAAGAAGGGCCAGGCTGCACAGTCAGACCGTGCCAGAGGAGCAGAGCAGCATCTCACCCACACCAAAGGCAGCAGCGTCCGCACAGCCCTTCACTTCTGCACTGGTAGAGCAAACTCTCTCCTCCCACTTTTGCCACAGGAGCTCTTGCACGTGCTTTGCACCCTGGTGATGAGGAGCCATATCACCAGACACTACATCCAGTCTAGACTGGAGATGTTTTTCTCTACGTTCCTCTCTGCTAAGTGACTGATCACTCTAGCATCCTCATCCACTGTCATTCCTCCTTTGTCCCTTCCTTCACGGTTCTCTCTTTTTATCCACCTTCTCCATCCAAAAATAAAACTGTTTCTTATTTTCACATTATTAAATCCTCTACTTCCAGCTCAAGCCTTTATAATATGTTAAAATTTCCATTCCCCAAAGAAGACAAAAAACCTCCAAGCACCAGTATGACATTTTCTATTCACAGCCAGATCCTTCCTCTTTTATTTTGTATGGGGTTTTCTCATCTTTTCTCCATCATGCCTGTTTAAGGATTAAGGTCTCTGAGGGAGGACTTGTTCATGGGTGTCCCAAGCCTAACTGGGATGATCAGCACCACTCTAACACTGGTATTAGAAGTACACTTGTAACAGTGATACCTAAAGCCTGTAATTGAGTAAATTTGTTAGTGATTTGGAAACATAATACTAAAAAAAAAAAAAGGCAAGTACCAAAGCTTAAAATCTTATAGCTAGTTGCTGAAGATATCTTTAAGTTGAAAAAGCAAAGAATTAAGAGATTCATTAAAATCTTGGACAATTTTTTAGCAAAACAAATTATGGCATAAATCTCAGCACTGGGCTACTTAGTTAAAACACATACTGATACTTCTCATTAAAAAGTTTGTTAATCTTGTACCTAAAGCTACCTCAAGCAAAAGTCAGCCTAGCAAAAGCAAGTCTCTGAGGAGCAAAACACTCCTGTCAAGTATAGTAAGGCTGATGAAGCTTAACTGTGACTTCCCACAGTGAATAAACTCTATGAACTGAGATGTGGTGAGCTTGGGAGACAGCAGATTAGATGGATGAAGCAAATATTTGAGTGTTACCACGTGTATACTGCTTGCCAAAAGACTAGGGCAGCTCCTATTTAGCAACTTGTGATTCCTGTAGCCTGTGTACCTGCTATGCAGAGAGAGGAAACTGCAGGATGCTAAGTGTAGTTTACTGCCGTTGCAGAAATTATTTTAGACATTCACTGGTGTTTCTCATAGATCAAAAGCAGGTAAATGACTGTCGTGGTTTAGCCCCAGACAGCAACTAAGCCCCACGCAGCCGCTCGCTCACTCCCCCACAGTGGGATTGGGGAGAAAACTGGAAGGGTAAAAGTGAGGAAACTCATGGTTTGAGATAAAGACAATTTAATAGGTAAAGCAAAAGCTGCACACACAAGCACAACACACAAGAACCCATTCACCACTCCCCGTGGGCAGGCAGGTGTTCAGCCATCTCCAGGGAAGCAGGGCTGCATCATGCATAATGGTTTCTTGGGAAGACAGACGCCATCACTCCAAACGTCCCTCCACCCCTTCCTTCTTCATCCCAGATTTAGATACTGAGCATAATGTCATGTGGTGTGGAATATCCCTTTGGCCAGCCTGGGCCAGCTGTCCTGGCTGTGTCCCCTCTCAGCTTCCTGTACACCCCCAGCCTTCTTGCTGGCAGGCCAGCATGAGAAGCTTGACTGACCTTGGCTGCTCAGCAACAACTCAAAGCATCAGCATGTTATCAATGTTTTCTCATCCCAAATCCAAAACACAGCCTCACACTAGCTTCTGTGAAGAAAATTAACTCTATCCTAGATGAAACTAGGACAATGACAGACAGAAGATCAGTGCATTATGTCCTCAGAAACTATGTGGGTTTAAAGGAGCTTTAATCACAAGCATTTGTTTATGAAGCATCATATTATTCTTCAAACCCCAACCTCAAGCATTCTCAGCAGCTCTCACGTGTCACAGTCTCACTTGATGGTAGGTACTTGAAGAGGAGCATCTCTTAATCCAGATTTTAACTTCACTTATTTTTCTCTACCCCTTCTACATAGTCTCACTGCATGGTCTCACTCCCTTGCCCACATGATTCTCCTCTTTCTTCTATCACAGATTTTGTCCTTCCTCCAGTCTCAGTATTGGACTTGACCTGACAGTGCCATGAGAACACCTGGGTGTAGGCAGGCGTGGGCAGTCCCACCCAGCCGGCACTTCCAGCTCTGGGGCATGAGGTGTGTGCCATGTGGGCTTGTATTGGAAAAAAGGCAGAGACCAAGGGCTAGAGAAATTCAGCTGTGCATGAGAAAATACAAAGAGCAGCCTCCCATGTGACAGACACCTGGAATGGCATTTTCTGGTTTTTTTTTCATTGTTTCCATTTTCATTTATGCTGTTCACTATAAGGCTTTCCAGCCCCTTCCTTCATGTTTTCTTCAACTCCATCTCACCTCAGCTGTCCTCAGCATGTATTCCTTCCTTCTTGCCTTCTGCTCCCTGTCCCGTTCCCCCATTGATTTTTCTTCTATGCTTATCTTTCTGTCCACTAATTCTCTGTAAAAAAATTCAGCCCCAGGAAAAAAAGGATCCTTCCATTTACTTCATGGAAAAGGAACTGAAAATCATGGAAGTAGCAGGATATTTTCACATAACCCCTCTGGTTGTAGGATTTATCTTTTCCTCAAATTCTTTTTCTCTCTTGACTATTTTGTTTATAACAATTTCAGAAAATGTGAGATTTACCATGGCCTCTTTTTCCTCGGGTGGTTTGCATGATGATGGTATTTTGTGACGAAGGGCCATCCAGGGTGGTCTATAATTCACTACAATATGGTCTTTCAGGTGCATCTTTTCATAAATGCAATCTTTAGAATATAAGGATTATATCAGGTATAACTAAATGCAACCTCCTATCACAGAGACCACTCCAGCTAAGAGGTGATGAAGGTGTGAATAAAATTCAGCTTATTGCCCACCAGAGTGGGACACAAACTTTTAGCCTGATGATCATAGAAAGTATTACTCATGAATACATGGTATGTGAAAATTTAATACATATTTCTACCCTTCATAAGATCTGATGCATTTAGAGGATGCAAGTAGATATTGAAAAGGACAAAAAAATTGTGGATGTTGACACTGAACACCTGTACATTATCTGTTAACTGTTGAATGTGGAGTTTCCACAGCTTTCATTAGAAGTGTTCCCCCAAACTATTTTGTTGCTTGCTTTCTTATTTCAGCTTCTGTGAAACTCGAGGAGAAAGGATTATCCATCAATACCAATAAATTAAATAAAACAATAAGAATGGGCAAGGGATCAGGCCCAGCTAGCATGGGTTTATTAAAGGCAGGTTCTGCTTGACCAACCTGATTTCCTTCTATGACCAGGTGACCCGCCTAGGGGATGAGGGAAAGACTGTGGATGTTGTCTACTTGGACTTTAGTAAAGCCTTTGACAACATCTCCCACAGCATTCTCCTGGAGAAACTGGTGGCTCGTGGCTTGGATGGGTTTACTCTTCACTGGGTGAGGAACTGGCTGGATGGCCGAGCCCAGAGAGTTGCGGTGAACAGCGTTAAATCCGGCTGGCAGCCAGTCACGAGCGGTGTTCCCCAGGGCTCGGTTCTGGGGCTGGTCTTCTTCAGTATCTTTATAGATGATCTGGATGAGGGAATCGAGTGCTCCCTCAGTAAGTTTGCAGATGACGCCAAGCTGAGTGGGAGTGTTGATCTGCTGGAGGGTAGGAGGGCTCTGCAGAGGGATCTGGACAGGCTGGATCGATGGGCAGAGGTCAACTGCATGAGGTTTAATAAGGCCAAGTGCAGGGTCCTGCACTTGGGTCACAACAACCCCATGCAATGCTACAGGCTTGGGGAGGAGTGGCTGGAGAGCTGCCTGGCGGAAAGGGACCTGGGACTGCTGGTTGACAGCCGGCTGAACATGAGCCGGCAGTGTGCCCAGGTGGCCAAGAAGACCAACAGCATCCTGGCCTGTATGAGCAATAGTGTGGCCAGCAGAAGTAGGGAAGTGATCGTGCCCTTGGACTCGGCACTGGTGGGGCCGCACCTTGAATCCTGTGTTCAGTTTTGGGCCCCTCACTACAAGAAGGATGCTGAGGTGCTGGAGCGTGTCCAGAGCAGGGCAACGAAGCTGGTGAGGGGTCTGGAGCACAAGTCTTCTGAGGAGCGGCTGAGGGAACTGGGGTTGTTTAGTCTGGAGAAAAGGAGGCTGAGGGGAGACCTTATTGCTCTCTACAACTACCTGAAAGGAGGTTGTGGTGATGAGGGTGTTGGTCTCTTCTCCCAAGTAACTAGTGAGAGGATGAGAGGAAATGGCCTCAAGTTGTGCTAGGGGAGGTTTAGATTGGATATTAGGAAAAATGTCTTCACCAAGAGGGTGGTCAAGCATTGGAACAGGCTGCCCAGGTTGGTGGTGGAGTCACCATCTCTGGAGGTGTTCAAAAAACGTGTGGATGTGGCGCTTCAGGACATGGTTTAGGGGACACAGTGGCACTGGATTAATGGTTGGACTTGATGATCTTGAAGGTCCTTTCCAACCTTAGTGATTCTGTGATTCTGTGCTTTCCTTATATCAACAGATGATCATCAGAGACTTCAGTGAAAGAAGTTCTAATACAAAAACTCTGAATCTGTCCACTTGCTCTAGGGCTGAGCTCAGTTTTGCAACACAGCCCCTTTCTCCCTTCCGTCTCCTGCACACTGCCTCATATGCAACACAACAGCCATGGTCCTGCTGGTTTCAAATTGCCCGACGGGTACAGTTTTGCATAAAAACAAGGAAAAAAAGCACAGTGACAATGCAGTGGGGAGTATACAGCATAGCTAGAGGTGAGTATTTTAAGGGAAATCATAGTGGGAAAGAAAGCTGCTGCGTGGTGCAAATGGCAGAGCCCCAGTCAGAGTTCAAGTTGTCTTTGTTGGCAGCTGTCACACAACACTCTGCAGCTTTGTTTCCTACTCCAGCTTCTCAGATTTTCACTGGCATCTCTGAAGACGTGCTTGCACAGCCCAACTGATAAATGTCATTAGTATTATGGAATAAAGCAATTATTTATTTACAAGATAAGGCATGTTTTGAAAGTCTGCATTCAGTAAATTATGAAGTACCGTAGTCTGTTTTGTCATACTCTGGTTTTGTGGTTAGAAAGTAAGCTTTAGTAGCTAAAGAATAAGTGTTACAAAACTGCCCCATTAAGCAATCATGTATTCAGATGACTGTACAGAGAGACTAATTCCTGTTTAGATTTAGTTAAGTACATACGGTGAAAGAATACCATTAGCTTAACTTTTCATGTTTTTCTTACTCTAGCAATGTCATAACTTCAGCCCAGGGGAAAATGGGGCACTAGTCCTATCATGTCAAGAAAAGATGGCAAATAAGTGGTTCATACAGTGCTCGCTGGCTGTTTTATTCAATAATTTCATGCTTAGATCTGGTATAGAGCCAGAGGTACTAGGTTATACTAACTGCTTGGCTGATATAGCACACAGTCCTAACCCTCTGGCTTGGGATACTCTAACGTGCTGATGTTACTCGTACACACAAGACCAGCACAGTTAGCTCCTACGCCTTCCTTTGTGCATGCATAGACTCCATTCACTTTGGTGTGAATGTCATTCTAGGGATAAGAGAGGTAAGTGGTGCACCTCAAGGTGCTGCTTCCCAGGTTGTCCAGATCAAGGACCTCATTTGGGAAAGCCATTACTCCCTTCTAGCTCTTATAACTGAGTTTTCTCATGAAACGTGGTTTTCTATGAGAAAAAAAGGATTGGGTAAGATGAGGGAAGGTGTGGTGAATGATGAGATCTCATTCTGACATGGAGGTGTCCCCTGAGCAATCAGGGGATGAGGCTGGAGTTTCAAGCCTGGAAATGTTCCTGAGTCCCCCAGGATAGACATAACCCTGACCTGTTGTTAGGATCTCAGTTTATCCCAGGGCTGGGGCCAGACTAGTATGAATACTACGCTTGCTATGACAACTGCAGTAGCAATCTTTTGCTATGAGTGAATGTACAACTGTGTTTGGAGAAGGACCTCACCATCTGTACATTATATATATTCACTATTATAAATAGCTAGTACCTGACTTCTAAGTATCCACCTGTTTTCAACCCCCTTTTTTTCCTACTTCTCAGTATCCTTCTTACTTTACCTGAATGTATTACTGTTTTCTTCTTTATATACTGTGACTATATTACTGTTTTTACAGATGTCAACAGTAAAAAACACTTGCTATTTCTCATTCTTTACGTTTACATTAAAGACATTGTCATCTGTCTTAGTAACAAAATCTAAGCTCAGTCTGTAACTAAGGGAATAACCATAACTTTGAAAGACAAAGAATAAACTTATCACATGAGGAATTTGCAAATGAATATCCCTTGTTCACATTGTTGATTAGTGAATATGTATGAATCACCAGATGAATAATTCACAGAATAGATTATATCATTTGTCTAAGATCACATAAGTGCAAAGTAATACTTATTTTCCAACCAGTATTCTTCTGTTTAACCGGAACAAGAATATGTAGCAAGCACACTTCAAAATACTTGATGGTGCTGAAGACAACAGTCTATGCTACATAGTGTTACTTTTTGCTGGGTGAATACAATTGTGGTAAACTCCTGTGTATAATTCTTATTACCAGTGATTGTCCTTTTAATTAACCAGATGAAGTCACACTTAGTATCAGAAATTCTAAAAAGTCCTGATTGTTGACTTTATTTTTTTAAATACAAACACTAGATAACCTTTAAAGGTCCCTTTCAACCCAAAGATTCTATGATTCTATGGAAAATATATTATGGAACTTTGAAAGTAAATTCTTTGTGTGTTTAAATAAATACTGATTTAATCTGAAATTCTTAAATCATAAATTATAAAAAACACATTAAGAAATATGGCACATTTTAATAGTCCTAATTCCAACTTCTGATTTCCTCCCACTCATTTTAAATCTTATAAAATATTGACATTTTTTAAAAGTCAAACCCTTCATTTACATAATAAGCAAATAGGTCATTGATATTGTAGATTCCATACTCTCTATGCAACATGTATTTGCATGCCTGTTTTGCATGCCTGTTTTGCTATGCACATATGTATATAGCACTCTAATGTCAGGAAATATCAACATGATATAGCTACAGGTATGTAATAAAATTTAGAATGTAGAATATGTCTGCGTATTACTTAAAAAAATAAAAAATCTGATACATCCATCAGTTGTAAGGTATTAAACAATATGTTGGTGGTTACACTTATTCTGCAGGCTATTGGAAGACCAAATTTAATGCTTTTGCTAGCTCTAGTAGAGCTTGATATCTGTTCAATGCAGTTTGCCTTTCAGGCATTTCTAGAGATACTTACGGTCTCTGCACATATATAATGTTTTCTGTCTGAAAATGAAACCATTATTACAGTGAGTTTTCAAAACTGCTGAACTCGTAGGCATCCATGCAGCATGCAGTATTTTGAGGAAAAGTCACTCTGTATTTGTTCTGCATTTTTGTTTTTATGAGTTGTGAGCAGTTCAACAGTGTTTTTGCGAACACTGAGATACACAAGAGGTACACAACTGTAATACTCAAAACATCGATGTATCTGGAAAACAGACTAAGGACCTTATGTTATTTTCTCTTTATTTATAAGGTATAGAATTGTATCTAGGATTTTTGTTAGCAGCACTTCGGTTAACTTATAAAGTGTTTAAATAAATGTGACAAAATAGCACAGATACACCCTGCGTTGTAAATCCCCCCTCTGGGCCTCCTGTTCTGCTATTTTACTGGGGGCATAAAGGAGCTGAACTTTTAAATTCACAGTGTAAAAAGCAGGTCTCCAGAGTATGTCAGACATCCTGACTTTCATAGTTTTCTGAAAACTACCTGTCAAATCTTAGAATGACCTATTGGTACTGCTGTTATGTATTAGTCTTTCTACATTACCATAACCATAGTTCTGCTGTAAAAACTAATGTTTTGCATTAAGTACAATAATTCTTTTAAAGGCATGATGGACATAAATGGCTTTTAGATTAGAATCTTCTTTTTGCACAGTGTAATATTCATACACACAGGATCTGTCCTAGAGATTGCCAACCATTCTGTTACTAGGTCCTTTTTTTTCATCTTGCAATTAAGTTACACTCCGAAGCTTCCTCTATCATAGTGACATTTTACATACACAAATCATGGCACTCATGTTTTTCTTCTTTTCTTTAAGGTGGGCTATCACATTATGCTGTTGATATACCATAGTAGTCATCCATGAGAGCTGTGTTCCCCTTATCTTGGAAAAACGTTTCTCATTTTTAGAATTGAGATTTGGTTGACACTGCAGATTCTATATAATAACTTTCAGAAATATTAAGGAAATTTAATGACCAGTCAGGGAAAACTCATGCCAAACTCTGACATCAGTTACTTGATTTTTTACAAATTTACCCTTTTATCTGTCAGCACATTGCGTGTCCTGAGGATTCACTACAAAGAAAGAGCCACTGTTGACTGGGGACTTGAACTTTGGAGTCTATGCAAAACATGAAGGGACATATTTGCTTTCACACTGAGAAGGATCCTTATGCAAATCACATGGTAAACAGAGAAAAACTGAAAAATGGCTGATTTATCGGAAGACACTTGGAGTCATTTTCCGCTATTACCAGTCTCGCTCTCTGTGAAGCTGGCATTTATAATCTTGTTGTCGGCATTTATATCATACTGTTACGGGTTTCGAAAGTTCTGTTGTCATGTTTGCTCATATTCTGTAATATGCTTTGGATAGATGAGTCCCACACGTCTAGCCCATTCTTCTTGCACAAAGAAAGGGGGAGATTACCTGCTTGAGCCAAAAACTATACACGGCACAAAAGATGTCGGAAAACAGCAATTACGGAGCTGATAATTCTGTTACCATTTGTAATGAACTCAGCATTACTGTTTTTACCTAAGCCAGGAGGTTGAGATTGTTTTCTGTAAACTGAGATGAGAAAATTCACAGCCTACACTTATGTTCCAGAAATAGACTTTTTTCCAAGTTTGCTTTTTAAGTATGTAATTGCTAAGATCACCCATAATAACCAGAAATTGGTTAATTCGAATATAAATGCTGAGAGAGGGGGTCTTGGAGATAGATTTATTGAAATTGCTGCCCCAGTTATTACAGAATTCATAGCTGACATGTTTAGCATGTCTTTTGCTGTGGTAAATTACCATTTTGCTTGGCAGTGTATTGAAATTAATCTACTACATAGAGAAGCCTGTCTTCTCATTTATAATTATTGACCTACTTTTTTACTTTTTTTTTGTGAACCTGGCGGCAAAAACTGCACCCCGTCAGTAACACAGGGTTATCTTTCTGCATAAAATGACTGACTGTATTTTAATCAAGCAGAAATGAGAAGAGTTTGGAAGTAAATGACAAAAATAATTAGACTCAAGGAAAGCCTTCCACATGAACAAGAACTGAAAAGTTCAAGTTCAAAAGGAAATGTATAAGAAGAGACATGAAGTAGACTGGGATAGGATATTTGCCAACTGCAAGCTGTGGGCATTCTCCCACCTTCCTTCTTCTTCTTAAGCATCTTTGTGGGAACCCAGAAACTGGGCGAAAAGAAAGTTCAGTTACTTGCCTAACTCTGCTGTGTCAGTACAAAATTTGCCTAAGTCCCCCTTAACTAAAAATGCACACACATGCTGCACCTTTTACCCCACAAAATCTGGAAGTACTTTCTTACGCTCTTCATAAACATTTCCCATGTTTTAAACATTCACCGTTAGTCAGGGAGAACAATTAAGCCCCCTCAGAAGTGTTGGGCAGAGGCCACAGCCTACATCAAACCTGACTGACATGTGCTGACCGAAGCCTTCATAAAGGCTGACCTCAGCTCCTTCTCCTTCAGATGATGCCATTGAGAAAACAGGAGCAAAGAGAGGGAGAAGTGGGCCCCGGCTTGCTCAGTTTGGAAAGGTCCCAAGGACCCTTCTTCCTGATGCACGGACGTGGCCACCACTCTCCCTATCAGGAAAAATTCTCCACTATCTGTCCTGTGGAGTAGTATCATGTGGCTAGTAGATATGTGGGTAGGCATACTGACCCTTCTTGTTAGGAAGGTTTTATAGCATATATGGCAAGGGACCACTGAAGATGTATGCAGCTGAGCTAAGGCTCTCTGCATCACATGTGTCAAGTAATCTGCTCTCCTTAAGAGATAATATGGACATAAATATTATCTATTTTTGGATTGTCATTGTGATACTTCCATGCAAGCAGTTGTTACTTTCTGAAAACTGTTGCACAACTCTCCTTTCACTTGGATTATACAAACGACATTTAAGGACATATTCCATATGAAACACTGAGGAAATAACACACCACAACGCTGTTTCAATGTACAACAAAACTCAAAAAATGAGCTTTGTTTCACCAAAAGAAAAGACCTTTCTGGCCTGAGCTGTTCCTTTTAAACCTACCTCAATGCGGATGTTCCTGTTCAGCCATTTCATTGGTGCAAAGAAAGTGCAGGAGTCTTTTTATATCAGCATTTACTTATCTCTTTAAAACATTATGTGCTGTGCAAGGGGCTTTAAGAAAATGGATGATGGAAAAGCAGGTGTGCAAAGTTACGTGTATGAAGGAGTGTGCTTAATTGCTGACTGGGGCTAAACCATGACAAGGAGGTAAACATAACTCCTCATCCCTATCCTGTCAGTATTTACAGTTTTTCCATGGTCTCTGCACCTCCTCTGTCTCTGTGAGGGTACTAATGCCCCACCACACCGTGCATATATGTATATGCGTGAATACGCCTGCGTGGATGTGCAGGAAGAAACATATATGAGTAGGACAGTTGTGTTGATAGTGATGGCAGGTTTGCGTGGGTGAAGGTAAATGTACTGTGTCTTATAAACCTAGGACAACAGGAAACAATGGCTCATCAAAGCCATATGTAAGAAGCAGGCGTCTTACCTATTAAGTCATGATTTTGGCACATGATTCATGTGCGAAAGCCCCCCTCAAAATTCAGAGTAATTACAGTTGACTCACGCAGACAAGGAGACAAACTCAGAGCTGGCATAGGTATTGCCAAGACGTGGTACAGCAGCAATCACCTGGGGTGGGGAGAAGGGAGGTGCTGCTTCAAAGCCTTGGGCAGGGCCCAGGGCCACATGATGGGATCAAAGCATCCGTGTTTATTTCAAAATAAAATGTTTCTCGTTCTGTCTGGATATGAAGAAAACCTTAAAAATACAACAGGCTACATGTTACTTAGTGTACAGCCTGAAATACTAGCTTCATTAGGAGTAAACTGTCCTGCTGTGCCTCTCTGAAGCCTCTTGCCCTTTAAAGGAGGAGCGTCTACTGTGGGGTGAGGAGCAGAAGTGAGGAGGTCCACCAAAGCAGTTGTATGTAAGCCTTGGCCTGCCTTTGGCTCCAGAGGGGCCCTGTCCACCCTGGGTGTGATCTCTCCATGAAGAAACCTCCCTCCACATTCTCTTGCCCCCCCACACCCTTGCATGGTGACTTTGTGAAACTATGAAAAGATGATTTATACAAGAGGGCTGTGAGTCACAGTCAAGCCGTACAGGCTCATTCAGTGAAGTGCTCCACACCAGACCAGCTGCTATTGGAATTCACTGCCTTGGTTGAAGGCTGCTCTGCTGCTTTGAACAGCAAACAAAAAACCCACAGAGTTAACTAAGCTACCGACTGGGATCGCAGCCACGCGTCTTTAGGAGGCTTGCCCTGACAGAGCAAGGGAGCAAATAAAGTGCGGTTTGGGGAGATGCTAGCCCTTGGAAGAGTTCAAAGTGTCAAAGTGTTCTGTCAGCACAGCCTAATGAATCAAGTATTCCCAGGCATCTAGTCCCGGTGCAGTGGAGGTGCAATGCTGATGTCTCACTGTCAAGTTGCAAAGTGCTGCACTTCTTCCTTGGCTGGTTGCCTCTCTCATAATGTCCTTGTGTGCCAGGACAGAGGCTGTCACTGCAGACTAGCTTCTTGTGGGTCTTTAGCCTCTGTTCTTTCCTCTAGCAGAACGTTCCAGTCCTGTTGGCTATTTAAATCAGTACTGACAGACAGCCAGGTTTCTCCTACATGTATTTATTGTGGCCGCTCCCCACTTTCTTATTTAAGATGTGCAGAAATTTTTAGAAATACATACACCTCGACACAATCATTTAAATAAAAATTCTTAATAATCACCAAATATATAACGTATTGGAAATACAACAGGTTTAGCAAGATTTTTGTCTTGTTAGTATCTAAATGATTAAATGTATCTTTGGGTAATAAATTTCCATTATTACTCTGAAAGAAAAGTTAATTCTCTCAGTCGTTAGCTAAAATAAAAGTGATAAATAAAAAGTGATATTGTTATTTTCTAAGTAACTCTGAATCTTTGCTTAGGGAGTATTGATTTCAGAATCTGGAAATGAAAAAATTACAAAATAAAACAATGCATTGAGACATGTTTAAGATTAGCTTTTCTTTAGTTAACACAAAAATAAATATAAATACAAAAATAACATTGCTAACTGAATATCGGCACTGTGTACAATTCTGTGCATATTGCACAGATGTATAAGAATATAGGTATAATGACCATTGATGGAAAAATTGCAGAAATGCCTTTTTGCACTTGGACCAGAACTACGTTCATATGCTCAGATGAATGTGAGGTAAAGTGGGCAATTTCGTAAGAGCAAAAACTACCTAAAAAGATCTAAAAATATATAGTATAGAGTAACGAAAGCAATAGGCCAAATTGGAATACTTGTTGCCTTTGGAGGCTGTTATCTCAAGCTGGGGACTGGTTAGGTCATGTTGGTCTGCTTGTTGGACATTAGGAACTACCGTGACTGGAATCAAGCAAAATAATTGCCATTACTGATAAGGACTATTTTATTATTAACAAAAGGAAAGGATAATTCAGGAGGAACAGCAGTGCGAGGAACAGATAGTTCCTTCTTTTCTGTACCCCTCTGTAGAAAGTTTATGCTGATGATGATGCCTTTGAGAATGAGTCTGTTCTCGGAGGGGCCTAACAAATCTTGGTCTCACAGGGAGACAGGAAGATAAAAGCTGTAAAGCTGAGAGTGAGACAGAAATCAAATTATTGGTTACTCTAGAGAGCACTTCTAATCCCTTTTTTTTCACTTAATAAGAAGAAAAGTCTCATTTGAATGTACCAAATACTTGAAACCACGTGTAGAAGGACTGATAAATACTTCTGTGGAAAGACAGATCCTGTTTGCTATTTTACAACTAATCTATGCAGTTTACCTGTATACTGTTTATAAATTGTATGTTATCTGTGATATTGATAAGTGAGAGAAAACATGAGGATCAACTTTTCAGTAAATCTCCTTCATTTAAACTGCATTAAAAATAGCAAGTTTTTATATTTTCAAAGTTGGAAATCTGTTTCAAATAAATCCAAATAACATTGCTCATGCAAATCTTTCATCTCACTAAATTACTGAAAGGTTTCTGACTTTTAAGTAGCTATTCAAGAATGCATTATCTTGTTTTCATAATCTTTTTTCTCTTAAAAGAGTGGGTGTCGTGTGAGTCATTTCTTTTTGAGTTGCGTAAGCCAAAGGCTTGTGTATGACAGCTGGCCAAATTAACTTCCCAATTAATATAAATATTCTAACATAAATAGCTACTTTTCTTAGTAACCAGTGTAGCACCTTGTTATACTGTACATAATATGCATTCAGACAATAAGGGTACCAAAAAATTATACCTGGCATGTGTTAAGATACACAACAATTGCACCTGTAATCTGAAAAGAGAGATACTGTCTCAAACATTTAAATAAACAAGGTTTTCATCCAAGGAAGAGAAGACAAATTATACGAACAACCAAGGTAGACAACCTTGGTAATCAAGGCTTGTTCTGAGATGAAAGCATACAAAATGTTGCCAGCAGAAAAGGCTTCCAGTAAGAAAAATTTCAACACCTTTTAAACATATTTAAATTGAAAATTGGTGCCATGAAAGAAAGTGTCATGGCCCTGAGGGCGCTGATGGGCCTGACTGTTGCTGCCCACGCCTCTGGGGCTCGCCCCAGCTGGCCCAGTACCCCATGTCAGCGCCCCAGGCCATCAGTCCCTTCCACAGTGATGCTGTGGCAGGGCTGGTCTCCAGCGCCCCGCAGCCCTGCCCTGCCGGCCATGGGGCCAGCCAGGCCAGGCCCACCACTGGGTCCACACCCTGGCCTGGCCTCAGCCCGTCCCCAGGGAGGTGCCCAACGCCCGGCGCTGGGGCTGCCCCGGTGCCACCGGCCGCCCTGCTGCTGGCTGGGGCGGTGGGACAGGCCCTGGCTGCCAGGTCTGGCCCTGATGGACCCCTGGGGAGCCCCTGCTGCTCCCGGCCCCCGACCCTGGGGAGCCGCCCTGGGTGCCCTGGCAGGATGGCTGCACCACAGGGCCGCTTTCGGTTCTGCAAAACCAAACCTGCATCCCTTAGCCAAATTTCTTTGCAGTGTTTTGGGTTTTTTTTAATTTCTGTTTAAAACAAATACATTAGAAAGCCTGCCTTCCTGAGATAAAGAGCATACGTGTGCCAAAGCTTGAAAGGCAGAGATATCCCATTCTTTCCCTCAATCAGAGGAACACCAGTTGTCAGATTTTATGGACTGTTTTTTGACCAAATAGCAGGTACCTTCACAATCTGCTTTTTTAGTATATTTTTAACTTCCAGATGAAGTCTTCCAGTAAGTATGTCATACAAATCACCATGTCCAAGGTTCACCTAGATTTTCTAACACAGATTAGAGAGAATGATATGGAAAGCTGAAGCAAGTAAAAACTATAAAATACAACTTTTATACTGTCACAGAGTCACAAGGCAATTTACACTGGAAGGGACCTCTGGAGGTTGTTGAGCCAAAGATGCTGCTCAAAACAGGGTGGACTCATAAGTTGGGTCAGGTTGCTCAGGGTTTTGTCCAGTCAAGTTTTGAATTTCTCCAAGGACGGGGATCCCACAGCCACTTTGGGTGCCTGTTCCAGAGCCCACACACATTCATGGTGATGATTGTTTCCTCACACCTAGCTGGAATTTCCACTGCAGTAACTTGTGTAGGTTGTCTCTTGTTCTTTATGCGTGCACCTCTGAGGAGAGCATGGCTCTGTTTTTCCCTATAACTTCCCCGCCCTCCCTTAGATAGTTGAAGACAGCAATAAGATCCTCCCTGAGCCTCCCCTCCTCCAGGCTGAACAAGCCCAACTCCTTCAGTCTCTCTGTACATCGTGGCCTCCAGCCCCCTGAGTATCTTCGTGTCTTTCAGTGGACTCACTCAGGTATGTGAATAGCTGTCTTGTAACGAGGAGCCCATAGCAGGACACCGTATCCCAGATGCAGCCTCAGAAACACCAAGTGGAAGGATTCCCTCCCACAGCCTGCTATCTGTACTCCAGCCAATGCAGCACAGTGTGTGGTTGGCCTTCACCAACTTCTGACTCCTGTTCAACTTCTTGTCTGCGAGGTCCCCTTCTGTAAACCTACTTTCTACCCAGTAAGTGCCCAAGCTTCATGCTTGCATGATATTTTCTGATCCCAGATGCAAGACTTTGCATTTATTTTTGGTGAACTTCATGAGGTTTCTGTTCATGAAGATTTCTCCAGCCTATCAATGTCCCTCTCAAAGACCTGGAGATACCCAAGAAAATGCCTACTCAATAAAGAATGAGGCAAAGAAAGTACTTCCGTGTGTTTTCCATGGTCTTTTTCAACCACCCCATTCATCAGCTCGCCACATTTTTGCTGATCTTCATTTTGCTGATGAGGTACCTATAGAAGCCCTTTTTATCTTTTACATTTCTCACCAGTTCCAAATCCAGCTGAGCTTTGGCTTTTCCCTGCATGCCTGGGCAATGCCTCTGCACTCCTCGCAGGTCGCCTGGCCCCACTT
The DNA here is from genome assembly GCF_964289735.1 of Phaethon aethereus. NCBI lineage: Eukaryota > Metazoa > Chordata > Aves > Phaethontiformes > Phaethontidae > Phaethon > Phaethon aethereus. The sequence continues at coordinate 34,008,505 of NC_138576.1, forward strand.
TCACCTTCTGTACACCCCCTCTTTGTATTTAGCCTCAGTGACATGCTCTCCTTTCAACCAAGTTGGCTCCCAGTCATGCCTGCTAGATTGCCTGCATAAACATATTTAGGATTTTCAGAAAAAAAAACCTGCAAACTTATCATATACTCCAAGCACCTTGGTTATAAAACGCATAGGTATTATCAATAGCTATTTTGAATAGCTTTGATGTGCATGAGTCCAGAATATATCAGCTTTGACATCTAGATTCATCAATAATTTTTAAAAATTAAAATATCTAAAATTAATCTTCTTCCTAGATTTCTTATACTTATTTCTTACAACCAACTCTCTAAGATTCTTTCTTGCTTACCTTCTGTACAGATGTGTGGGTAAAGTATAATGCCATCAGCCTGTATATTTATTGTGTGAGTCAATGAACACAGTAAGTCATCCAGTAAGTAACACTCTTGTACAGTAGTCATCTTAGCTATTTTATTGACTATTAGAAAATCAAATAGCTTAATTGTTTTCTCTTTATTAGTCATCTATTTAATTTTATTCTAATATATCTTTTATTCTAATACATCTTGTATTCTAATACACCTAAAGTATCTTAATATATCTAATGCATTCTAATACATCTTAGTACAGATGTGAGAGTTCTGTTCATAAAAACTATTGAATCACAGATTGGTAGAGTCATGCACACTTTCATGCTTCACTGCAACCATTGTAACATACACAAATTACATCCTCTCATTTACTGCTTTAACTTCCATGTAAAATGAAAAAAACCCTGAAGAAAGTAACAGAAAAAATTGAAATTGCAAAGATCTTATTTACAATTGTTGGAAAAATCCTTAGAAATCAAATCATATAGATCATGAGATGATAACAAATAATTATCTTTCAACTGTGTTATTGTTTGCATTTATGGCGTGAAGGTTATTCACCCCGTGAACTGAAAACACTTTAACCATGCGTTCTGCCTTCTTATCTCCTCGCGTCTCACAGACTGAGCAGTAGGAGGATGTGTCACTGTGCAAGCTACGCAGGTAGTATTTAGGTAAGGACAGCAACTGGGAGTATTAATTGCTCATATGTAATGTGTGGTGACTCAGTGCTTCTGGTTGGAAGTACCCCACCTTTGAGATGAGAGAATGACAGAGAAATCCTCTCTCCTACCTGAGTGCCCATGACACGTAGCTTTGTAATTATGGTTGGACTTGCATTCTGCTTTTGGTTCTGCCATGTCATATTGTCTCCTAATCCTGACAGTCCTGGAGGAGTAAAGGCAGCTATTTTGCCTAACCACCCTGCTCCTAAGACTGACACCAATTTATTGATGTGTCATACGTAATTTCTTTAAAAGGTACTTATGATATGTGTGTTGCAAAAAGGTTACAAAACCCAGATAATTTCACAAGGTGAGCTTGTAGCTGCAAGTCAGCTCAGTGCGTGAGCTGAGACATATGGATGAAAGAGTCAGCCTTCTGAGTCCCCACTACTTACATCAAGGGAGAGTCATAGAATCATAGTTTGGGTTGGAAGGGAACTTCAAAGCTCATCTAGTCCAACCCCCCTGCAATGACCAGGGACATCTCCAACTAGATCAGGTTGCTCAGGGCCCCATCCAACTTGACCTTGAATGGTTCCAGGGATGGGGCATCTACCACCTCTCTGGGCAACCTGTGCCAGTGTTTCAACACACCCATCATGAAAAATTTCTTTCTTCTATGTAGTCTAAATCTACTCTCTTTTAGTTTAAAGCCATTACCCCTTGTCCTATCGCAACAAGTCCTGCTAAAAAGTCTGTCCCCATCTTTCTTAGAAGCCCCCTTGAAGTACTGAAAGGCTGCAACAAGGTCTCCCTGGAGCCTTCTCTTCTCCAGACTGAACAACCCCAACTCTCTCAGCCTGTCCTCAGAGGAGAGGTGTTCCATCCCTCTGATCATTTTTGTGGCCTCCTCTGGACCCACTCCAACAGGTCCATGTCTTTCCTGTGCTGAGGGCTCCAGAGATGGACACAGTACTCCAGGTGGGGTCTCACCCGAGCAGAGTAGAGGGTCAGAATCACCTCCAGTCAGCCTAAAGATGCTTCATTTGGATTCCCATTTCAGGTCTTGAGACATTAATGTAAACTGTTTAGTAAATTAATATTAGTAGATCCAGTCTTTCACCCCTCTATGCGCTTTGGTAAAGATCAAAGATATGTAAAATGCAGAGATAGAAATGGATTATCATCAGATCTATTAATGGCTGACTTGTTGCGATAAAAATTTTAAGAATTAATGAAGAAAATTTATGAGTTTGTGAGCTGCAGTGGGCATCTGAGACCCACCAATACGGACAAGATTTTTCATGTGCACTCTTAAGAAATTTATAAATAAATTATTTCTGGAGTGTTAGTTATGGTTTTGTTATGTATTTGTATTTATGATTATAGCTGAATCACTCTGGAATGCAGTCGTGCATTTTCCAGATCACACAACAGACAATCATATCTATTAGGATATTTAAACACTGATAAGAAAACAGACAAAATTATTGAGGCCAACAAAAGTGTAGGCCATGTTCAGCCACATCTTTCTTTACTTGCTGGAGGAGTCAAGGACCTGAAGGTTCAACGTCGCAATTATTTCCCAGAAAGCATGGTCCTAAACAGTGCCAAAGTGCATGTATTGCTTTTGGGAGCAGAGGGTAGGTTTGTATTCATGTTATGAAATCTCAGAGAGAATATGCATATATAAATATATATGCTCCAGCAGGAAGCGGGATTTCTTGAAGATGCGTGAGGTGGAAGTAAGGCAGTTTGCTACTTGTAGGATTAGTATTGTATTTCTTCTTCCAAATACTGAAGTAGGATAAATTGTCGACAGCAGAGAAAATTACTAACTCTTGAGCCCTTTATCAGCAACTTCAAGAGCAGAGGTTATACTTTTGTAGCTCATTGCAGGTTGACAATCAGACATTGGCACCTTGTCTGTGTCACCTGGGGAGGAGCTGGTAGAGATGAGGAACAGCTGCCCGGGTAGCAAACAGAGCCCAAATGCCTGGAGCTTCAACCTGCACCAGCACATGCTGGGCATTTGGTCCTGCTGCTACTCTGCAGTGGGACAATCCTTGCTTCCTAAAATTGGCATCTGATTTCCATCCTGGACTCAGTGGTGCTCCACATTGCTCAGAGAGCCTGACACTTTCAGGGAAGGCTGATCCTGCTGTGCCTGTGCGGGGCCAAGAACAGGCATGAACAGTAAAGCTGCTGATCCCAGAAAGTGACAGAATGATGACATGTGCACAGTTAGCTCATCCGGTTGAAAGACTGACGATGGTGTGAAGCATCTTGGCTGGGATGGTGCCGTGCCCTGTGGCAGTAGGGCCAAGGGCCAAGTTTACCTTGCAGACTGACTTGCAGAGTGTCTGAATGCCCCCAGGGACATAATCTTGATACTCATCAAGTACTCATCAGGAAATACAATACATTTATAAGTAATTCCATAAAATTATACTCTTCAGGACACAAGGCAATTATTAAACAAAAGAAGAAAACAAGAATAATCCCTGGCTATTGGATGTTAGGGTGCTGCATCAAGCTTTTAAAATTCTGCTGCAGTTTTGGTGCGTGCTGTTTGCTAACATTGTCTGAGGTATAGAGGAGGTAGGCACCAGCGTCTGAACCCAGTGCTGCGTGCAAATAGCATTAATTTCTAGAACCCAGCCTGTTTAAGCAAGTTATGGGCTCAAAGTCTGCTCAAAATCTATTGAAAGATTTTCTTTGTTAGGTTGCCTTAAATGTCTGGGAGTGCTAGTTTATCTCTATTCTGGCTGTACACATTATTCTTAAGGGTCATTTTCCTGACTCTGATTCACTTTTGCAGGAGAGTTCCACTGACAGCACTTCCAAACGAGTTTGTCCATCTCTCTCAATTTTGATACTTAGTTTTAAGGGTAAATCTTGTGCAAATAAAAATATTTCATTGTAGAAACCAAGAAAATAGGAAGTTGCTGATATGGTTCTATCATTTTCTAGAAGGATCATCACTTTCAGTCTCTCATACCGGACAAGTCCCTCTTTAAAGTGTTCACATGCTTATACTCACCTCCGACACTCCTTATGCTTACCTCACGCTTGAGGTGTTTGTTTGGTGTAGATGGTTGTTTCCATCTACACCACACTTTCAGAGATTACTGGGTTTTGACTTGACTATTCAGATGTAATTAATAATGATAAACAGCACGCGGTAATCTCAGAAAAATATCTAAATACTCCTTGGTGCCTGAGGAGGATACCTTAAAGCACTGTGGGTTACCCCAGAACTCCTATGCATTTGTTCCACCAGGCCATGAAAGTCTTCATGACAAATACAGACATTCTTTGATGGGTATTACATGTTCTCTTTTAAAAGAAACTGAGTTTCCAAGAAGAAAAAGAAACTGAACACATCAACTTTGGCAATCAGAATGCATATTCTAAGCTGATAAATAAAAAAAAAAAGGCACAAGTGATCTTGAAAATTGCAGCTGAAACACTTTTACACACGGTTGTTACAAATACAATGCAAGATTTCTGGCAGTGAGCAAAATGAGAGAAAGAAGTTTTTGGTGGGTTTGGGGTTTTTTTTTTGCATTTACTTCATGCAGTTGACAGTATTTAGTTGACTGCTGTTCCCCAGTGAGGCCGGATCAAGCAGGTACTTGCTTAATTTTACAGACATAAATAACTAACTCCACTCACTTGAGCACCACCAGGCATTACAAATTCAGGGTCCTCACCAGCTTGTGGATGATAACGTGGATCGCCTTTGCAGCAGGTCACAAATGACGGTGTAAAATCGGAGAACTGCTTAGGCAACCAGCATATATTTTTCACACCAGTTTAAGAGATTGTCAGCCGCAGCCGCCCAGGGCTTTCCTCCCAGCCCACGCATCCCTGCGGCCTCCACTGCACTGACAAACCACTCACAGGACATGGGCAGTCTCTATAAAGAGACAGTAGAAAATTATTTACTTTATATTTTTAGTAGAAGACATTCTCTGATCATTCATTTCCTGGGATGAGCTGCCCATGGAAGCAGGAGGAGCCAGCACTGAGGATGATGTGGGGTGAGGGGTATTTAAGGCTTTGGGAGAGGAGAGTAGGAATGGGACAGCCCCACCTGAGGTCAGTTTAAGTCACTGTAGTACCACACCCGATACGCAAAAATATGACCTGAAATTACTTTCAACTATTAATAAACTCGATTAACTTTCATACTGACAGCTTCTCTGAAATACCAGCTGGCTTCTTTCTTTTTTCCTGTCTACAGAAATGATTCTGAGACACTAACACAGTGAAATCAAACATGGTGAGGGGAACATTAGTGGGCTCAAGAATACAAAAAAAAACCCTCCTCTCTTAAAAGCTCCAGGCTGTTCTAGTGGTAGGGCAGAAGTGGTTTGGATTTTGGTTTGTTGTTTTTACACGGCAGACCACAATATTAAAATAAGCAGATCCAGCAGGGGACATGTGTCATAATGTATCTCTGGGGTTTAAAGCATGCAAACAAGTAAAGAAGTTTCCTGACCTAACAGTATTCTTTCAATTTTATACTAACTTAGATTTATAAGAACCAGCTGCTTTGGCTCCAAGGCACTGCTAGAAATTATTAAGCCATTTAGCAGAACTCAAAATGACTACATGAAGCACAAAGCACTAAAGGATCAGGGCTTCAGGTCTCAAACCCAAAGGGGTTTTAGCTGCCTTAAATCAAAACTCAGACAACAGTACCCTCTGAACCCCCACTTTGCTTCAGTGTGTTTTCTGCCCAGAAGACTATTGCTTCTACTAGAATCCACAGGTGCATAAACTTCTGTCCTAAAGTCTTTCATACAATCCCCTGTGCTTGTCCACACTTAAACCTCTGTAAGACCCACAAAATAGTCCTCTATCTGCGCATGACCCACATAAAAGTCATTCTCAAAGCAGCGTTAGTGTTTTTTTCTAAGTAAGTCGTAATGTTTGTGGTGCCTAGCCTAGATGGCCTCTTTCTTAGCTTGCTGTGTTCTTTCAATTCTGTTTTTAGGCTCTATGTAAGCAGCTACAGGCTGAAAGTAGGGCTAATGCAGAATTTGGAGACCTAAAGTCAAGGAGTAGGTCATCCCCAACAATCTTTTTATTTGTCCAAAAGTCTTTTGGCATATCTGTTTTCATCAGAACAGTTCCTGAGGCACCTGTAGTTGTTACTTTTTGTGGACTAAACTGGGCTTCTCATTACTTAAAACTGTTTGGATCCACCTGCTAGTAGTCTTTCCATCTAAGTCCCAGTCCAGTAGGCAGGTGCAGGAGTTGTTTGCTAGCATCACTTCTCTATCTTACATCAAACGTCATTAAAAGTTGCATTATTAAAAGTCCTTCTGTGGCTCTGGCCTCTGATCTCTCAGCCATCAGTAGTTTTCATGTCCAGACTGGGATTTTTTTTTTTTTTTTTAATGTTACAAAAGTGTCTTTTTGTCATGTTCTTAGTCTTGGTTTTCTTGTATCATTTGACTTCCAGAGAATAACTGGCAACTAGAAGACAGTGCTTCCATACAAATATTTCTCATAAACTTATGTCCTTTCTTCGCTGTTTCATTTCCCTTTGACACCCTTCAGGTACTTTATTTCCCCCCTTCTTGATTTTCCTTTAAATGCATCTTTCTTAAAACACAGCAACACTGCCAAGGTTGCCTTGCTTTTCTTCACACCGCATTGTACCTACGATTTTAGGTATTCTCATAAAACAGACAGAGTATTTGTGCTGAAGAGTGGAGACCAACAGAAATATGGATATCAGAATTGGAAACAGAAATATCATCAGGAATCAAATCTTCCTTTAAATGCTCTTGGAATGAGCTACAACACACCGAATGAGGGGGACAATGCCTCTTGTCTAACCATGCTATAGACTTTCATGCAGGCTTTAATACGCCTTTTCTTGCCCCCAAATCCAAGCTATTTCAGCTCAGCTTTCAAAACCTAATATGGTTTTTCATATATTTATGTGACTTTGAAGTGCTTGGTTTAGGTCTCAGCTACAGGCAGATTAGGAATTCTAATGCTACAAGGACAAAGAACGTGTATGCAGGCAGAGAAGGTTAAAATTAGATGGGTTTTTTGTTACTTGTCACATGCTGTTGTAGATTGCATCGGCTCCATGTATGTTTACTATAAAAAGATTAATCAAAGCCAGTGAAAGGAAAATAATAAAACTTTAATGCAATGGAAAGGAAAAAGAAAAATAACTGTGTACCATTAACAGTCCAAGCCTTACCTCCAAGCACAATTTTTTTTAATTTTTTTGTTGGCATTTTGCCCACTTTATAAACAAAGTTATAGCATGTCTTTAGAGAAAGTAACAAGTTTACAAGATTACTGCATTTAATTACATGCAAAAAAAAAAAAAGTGAATATAGTAGAGCAAAATGTTTCCATGCAAAGGGTAAGTGGTTAAAATGAGTGCACATGATTATCCACGAAACCCTATGTTTGAATCACAGATTATATTAATATGAGAGATGTGTACAATAAGACCAAACCATCATGACATATGATTACATTAAACAGATACAGTACATCTTTCACAGCAGCTGTAGTTTATAACACTCGGGAGAAGTAAGTGGCCTTTTTAGTAAAGATTTTTCAGATGATGACTCCATCTTTCTCTGTTGCCCTTTATATAGCTGATGAGCGAAATGGCGGTGAAAGAATCTGAATAAATCCATCATTAAGTACTAGACCCAGGTTTGCTCAGAGCACTGGGAGGGATCAGGGCAGAATCTCAACCTGGCAGAATTCTGGCTGCTTGCTAAGGTTGATTTAGTTAGAAAATAATTCTCAAACACTAGGGAAGATTGTTCATATTCCCATCCCATATGTAAAAAGGCGGTTTGAGATGATAGCATCCTCTAATTTTCTATCTTTCCTGAATTAAAAATACTGGCATTATATTTTAATTCTTGCAATATATGGATTTTATTAGCATTTGATTAGCACACACAAAAAATGAAGAATAATTTATGTGATTACCAGATGGTATTTCAGAAATCAGATGTTCAAGTATCTTTGATAGTTAACTATAAGATTTATTTTTTTAGAAGTTTTTTAATATCAATATTAAAAGAAAAAGTGTTGGGCCAAATGTTTTAATGAACAATTCATTTGCCAAAAAAATAAGAGTTTTGTCCAAAAGAAAATAGTGTTTGCTAATGTAAAAAATGAATTGTTGTATTTTATATGTTATATATTGTTACTCTTCATTTCCAAAAACATTCTTTCTTTAAGAATGCATCAAAATTTACCAACAAAAGATTAACAGTGGGAAGTGATCCACAACTAAAATTATAATTTCATATTCAGTGAAAAGAATAATGAATTTTAAAAAAATAAAAAAAAAAAGGTAAGTATTTCTGTTTCACTTGACCTAAAACAAAAATTTCCAGTTTTTCTGATTAGTTGAACAAAAAAATACTCAGGGATTTCTACTGTATGCTTTACATTCAACTATTACAAAAGAAGGGAAACAAGTTTCATATGTCTTACATTGGTGATTCACTGGTAAGCTTTTAAGAAAAAAGATAGACAGTATACTATAGCCAAAAAACAAATACAGTTTACCGACGTAAGGATTAAGGATGTAAGAATAATGTAAAATTACCAATGTAATTTTTCTTAGAGTTCTTGGAAAGACTATTAGCATTATTAGCATCATTCATTATCACAACAGAAGTTGCAGTGAAGCTGGTATATGATAAACATAATGGAAATAATTGGAAAAGTTATTGATGACACTTTGCAGTGGTTTGTCAGAATAAAGGTAATAATGTTGCTAAATCATATGTTTGTTCATATTATAATAAATTAATATAAAAGTGCAAAAAGAAAACCATATTATTCCAAGGACCAGTGAACACATTCTCTAAAATTTACATTTTATATTTGTGGTGATATGGACAGGAGTGAAATTAAGATGAAACTTTATTTACCCACTACAGACACTTTCATTAATTGAGTATACACCCTTCCAATGCTTGGCAAAAGTATTAGAGAACTCTGTATTTTTCTTTTTATGAATAATTTATTTGAAAAAATATTTTTCATTGCTTTATAAATGGGCTACAAGTAAACTTCATTTACCCATTTACTTCTTCCTTTTTCTAGTAGGTGGAAATAGCCAGACATTTCTGCCCATAGTCCACATTTAATCAGAACATAGGGTCAGAAGAAGGGCTCGCTGTGTTCAGTGTAGTGAAAATTGAACTTCATCACTGAAGCTCAGTTTCCCGTAAGTGAACAGGTGAATAAACTCATTTCATATAAAAACAAAACAAAATGAATAAAGCAGACTAGGCATCCAAAGCAACCCATTTGTCCCATTATAGGCTGCACTCAATCCCTTTATAAAGAATGTTCCCTGAATAAAAGTTGTAGGTTTTGCCTGAACAACTAGAGATTTTAAGGAAGAAATTGGAAAGGGTCAGATTTGGCTTGTTTTGAAGAAAAAGAAGTTTAATGAGTTTGCATCATCTGACAGAAGAGTTCTGCTTTCTTCTAGGATGTTCAGACAGTGCATGGAAATGGTAGAGGACGTTACCGGTTGCTCCCACTACCCATTTTATACGATACAAAGCTAGATCCTCACTCACGTGGGCTCTTCCAAATCTCGGGAGGAAGGTGGGATCTAAAGGTAAGTAATGATATCTAGCATAGACTTCAAACTGAACTCCATATATGCTGACTTGTTACCATCCAAAACCACCAATTATATGGGTAATGAATATGGCGTGACAATATACTTTTACCTATAAATACATGTAGTGGTGTTTAAACTGAAAATGGGAAACTGCTACAGGGATTGGATTAATAAAATGAGGATAACTTGCTGTCCTTTGACAGACTACAGTAAACTCTTTCTAAAATATCTTGTCTTGAATAGTAAACAGTTTTAGAAGCTTCAAAAATGTCTAAACGAGCAATGGGAAATCTCAGCGATTTGGAAAGGAAAAATAAGGGTAAGAAATTACTTAAATATTTATTGATCAACAAACTGATAACAAAGTCTTCAACTGCATATATCACGTTCCCTACCTCCAATTCATTATATAATCAAGTGAACAGATCTTAAAGTACGTGCATGGTCAAGAATGGCAGATGGTCATCCTTCTCTGCTAGAAAATGCCTTAAAAAGCTGGTCTTTGAATAGCAGTTGGCATGAAAAACATGCAGATGGCAGAAGTAACTTTAATATACGTCCATTACTGATATTAAATTAAATGGGACAGATAATTACGCAGCATAGTCACTGATGATTAATTGCAAACAACAGACATAAAATGTATATATTTCATATGCTAGTTCTTAAAATGGACTGCTGAGGCAGCTAGGCATTGAATAAAAAGATTAAATCACAAATTAGATATGCTGTTGGCAAAAACAAAACCAAGGAAAAAATCCATAACTAGTCCATCAGCTGCTCAAGAAAATAAACGCCTCTTGCACTGCGCCCTGAAGGTCAGTCATCTGTGACTCTGGTGGCATGTCAAGAAGAGTGATTTGCTTCATCCGAAAATAAGTCTGTGCAGGTCACACAGCACTTAAGCTTAGGAACTGGTCAGAAGAGTATCTAAACAAACCTGAATTGCTTTTTCCAGGGCAAATGCGATCATCACTGCAATATAGCCAGATACTAGATACCTTTTTCCTTCAGCAAAACAGGAGATAATCTGTATTGTGTATCTTATGGGCGTAATAAAGAACTTGATGATCCGGCAGGCATCAGAGAGCTGAAGCAGCTTTAGGCTACCTTTGCATCCTTCTCAGCTTGTACTACGAAGGTATGGCAGTGATTCCTAACACCATTCAAAATGGTTGTGGAGGCCATTAAGTTACAAGTTGCATTCGCAGCTGTCGTAGCACTATGTCTGCACTGCAGAGCAAACAGACGTCCACCATTTACCTCAAACTACTGTCCTCCACACCAATGCTACCTCATGCCAACATCACACACTCCCTGAGAGCCCTCAGCATCTTCCTCCGGGCTGCTATTAGCAGTCTCGGGGCTTGTGTGTCCCTGATGAGATGGAGCTTTTTCCCCAAGCCTGCCAGGTCTACAAGGTACACATAAAGCAAACAGAGTCAGCATCTATGCAATCTCCAGCCAAAATAATTTCCTTTTCTGATAAGAGGCTCAAAAACATGGAGGCATCATAGTTAGAACCCAGGGGTCACATACGCAAAAGATATTAGAAGGCAAAAAGATGGCCAGTAAAACTACAAGTTAAAAAAAAAAAGGGATAGGACAGCAAAGAACAGCCATAACCTTTCCGGGTGTTACTGATAGTGAATTTCCTACACTTTGGGTTAGGACTATCAAGAACAGAGGCAATAATAGATTCTGTACGATGCATTTTAATCTTTTTATTTATCATCAGTCCTAAATATTACTGCAATTCTGGTTTCATGCCATATTCTCTACACCTTTATTGAAATACAAGTTAATAGAGAACAAAGGAAGACATGGGGGAAAAACCAGAGGAAGGTTGAAGACCATACGCTAAATATTGCCATGCTTTCTTTTCCTATAAGGATGTTCAGCTTTTCCTTTAACAAGGAAACATTAACTATACTCATCAAAAAGGGACCTAATGTGTCCACACCACTTCAATTATTCTATCAAATGACTTATCTGTGACACAGTAGTATCAGAGCACAGCATAAGCAATGGCAGCTTTACCCTAGTACAATGAACAGCATATTGATCAGTGATATGTACCTCTGCCCAGGTCCTTTTTCAAATGTTTTCTCACAGCTTCCTGATCACTAAAAAAGGGTAGATTTAGACTAGATATAAGGAAGATTTTTTTCCCAACGAGGGTGGTGAAACACTGGAAGAGGTTGCCCCAAGAGGTGGTAGATGGAAACATTCCAGGTCAGGTTGGACGGGGCTCTGAGCAACCTGATATAGTTGAAGATGTCCCTGCTCATTGCAGGGAGGTTGGACTAGATGGCCTTTAAAGGTTCCTTCCAACCCAAAGATTCTATGATTCTATGGTTCTATGATCACCGGCCTCAAGTATTAGTTCTGTTGTAGCTACAGCAGTTACATATTGCAGTCCCTGAATATTTATCAACAAATATTCCTATCCTGGTCCCATGGGAGCCATGAGTCTGAGTTTAGGATTCTCCTTTCAGATAAAACTCGAAAAAGGCAGAGGTAAGGCTGAAGACTGTGCACAAGGGAGCTGCTAGCAGAAAAAGATAGTTCAGATAGAAAGAACCACAGTATTTACCTGTCTACTGACGATGTGTCTTTCCTATCGGAAAATCAGGTTTCAAACACTGTAACACTAACAGTCAAACCTTTCTAAATAGTAATCAAAGCAAAGACACAGCCCTGCTTCAGGTTTCATAATTTTTTGGTTTTGTTTAATTGTAGTTTCTAGGCCTAGCTATTTTAACACAATGGCTTTCCAAAACATTTTAAGTATTTGGAAAACAGTGAAATATCTTCACTTTCTCAAATTATCATGTCTCAGCCATTTTGTATATTATTGTTTTTCATTCTCCATCAGTCTACTCAGATTTACAATGAAAATTGTCCTTGAGAAGCTTTGCTTGAGAAACATCAGGAGGACTGAATGTACCTAGACTAATCGGGAGAGTAAGATTAAACCAGCTCCACAAGGTTGGCAGGGCTGTAGTTTTGAAGGAAGATACCAGCTCAGAATTTCAAAACCAGTTGGCTTATTGAAAAATTTTACTCTAAAATGATGGATTGATGAGTTTCGTATGTGATTTCAGTGAATTTCAGCTGGCCAACAGGACCTGTGGCTTATAGCAGTACTGCATAAGGGTAATTGTACATAAATGACATTTTTTCTGGCATACTATTGTAGTGTGCCAATTTCTTCAGCTGCCAGATGACAGGAAAATAAAATTGGGGATATGGAGAGGAGAAAGAGAAATGGTTATTTAAATCCTCTGGACTGTATTATCTTTCTGACATTTTAAGACAACATATATCTGTGAAATCTGAATTTCATGAAAGATACAGTAGCTTTGCAATTTAATTTAACCTTTATGATTGGTGAGGAGAAAGCAAACATATTTATTTCTTAAACAGTGGTTGTTTTGTTTTTGTGACTTCTCAGCATGAAGGAGAGATACAATTTATGCCTATGGACCTGAAACAAAAATTTGCCTGTTTATCTTGAGAATAAAATATATTTGAGGGTATTCCACATCTAGACTTATTTCAACTGACTCTACATATTATGTCTATGATATCTTTCTATAATTTTGCCTCTGAAATTTATAATACATACAAATTTCCATTAAAAGTTTTATTAATAAGATAGGACAATCATTGTAATAGATATCCAGTTTCACTAAAGAGCATTAATGATTTTCTCTAGAAACAGACAGCAGTAATCAAGTGTCATTTAAAAAACTATTAATTAAATCATTATGAGTTAACATTAGCCATCCAGAATTTTGATGTAAGAGCTTCATTAGGGAAGTGCATTGATTTAATTGCACTTTTTAAGCTTTTAGTCAAAATGTCAAAGGTATGCTCTGAATTGTATATTATCTGAGAGCTTGATTACTTGCTTGTTAATAATTGTATCACTCATCTGGAAATAAACTCTTCTGACATTTAGCTTTACCCTGTTTTTTCTTTTTAAAATGAGACATGATTTACCTAAAGCAAAGAAAAGAATACGAAGTACAAAGCATATGGAATTAATTATTTCCTGTGTAAAACTACATTTACATTAAACTGTGTCAGACCAGACCAACGGGGTTTTTTAAATGCTTACTGTCTATGGCTGTGGATGATGTCCTTTTTGGATTCCTCTGCCCCAGTGTATGAGATTGCTGTGCTCTGCCCTCTGTGCTGCCTTCCCGCTGCGCGTTCTCCCACCCCTGCTGATCTGCCACAAGAGCTCCTCACATTTCACCTAGAAGTTCCAGTTCAGCAATGACTGTTTGAGTAGTTTAAGCTAACAGTTTAAGCCACTGCATTGTTTGGGCTTTTTATTATAAAAAGATGTAATGCTAATAACATGTTTCTTAAGCTAATGCATGTCACTGCAAATGAAGTGGATTGAGAAGTCCTCACGTCAGCTATTGCTGCTGAGCATAGCAACTTCTTGCGCAAAGACATTTTGGAAAGGATACAGACCCACAGCTAAGCTTCTACGTAGTCTTCAGGGTTCAGTGTGGATAGGTCATACTCTGGCTAGATCACATCTTTCAGTGATGGTGTTCCCATCTAGACATAAAGTGCTTTGATCATACAAACTCTGACAATGTTAAGAGCTAGGTCTGAGCTGGCACCCAACATGAGGAGCAAAGCACAAATCCCAACATGTTCTGGGTTCCTCTGTACTGGATGCCTAACCATGCTGAATCCAAGCTACTTTCTGCTGCTTTGACCTGTCTAGGCTTGTTCAGCAAAGGGAGACTGAATCCAGGAGAAACCGGGCTGAAGGCCTGCTGACAGCACAGATAAAATTTCATCACTGGATTTGGTTGCAACACATACTTTGTTTGGGGTAATATCTTCATCATGATAATACAATTCCATTTGGTACTACAGAGTAGACTGTTAGTACTTATCATTGGGCCTGGATAAACAATTTTCTGAAATAATTCCCTATCAGGTTACAAACAGACTGTATTCTATTAATTTCACTGTTTATTGGTTAATATTAGCAAATAGTTTCTATTTCCTGGGCAATTAGGAGAAAAAAAGTGATTGTAACATACCATTTCTCCTGTCGCTGTAAGATGTTCTTGCATGGAGGGACATGATAGAGGGGAAACATTGCACCTGTGTCCTTGAAAATACTACTTCTAGTATTTTTTGTATTATAAACATTAATGAATTGTCTTAAATAATTAAATTGAGTGTCTTCCAACCCTTTCAGTCATGCCTCACTTCCCACAAGAGCTCATTGTGATGCATGTCATCTGAGTCTGAGGCAGAGACACCTCATGCCTGACCACCAGCGCAGAGCTCCTCACTAAAGCACTGTGCCTCACAGTCTGAGAGGTGCAGAACTAATGAGTTCTTTTCTAATCTTTAGAGATATCAGAGCAAATACTTGCAATTTAAATATTGCTTATTGTTATGCTGAACATTATGGACGTGCAGAGTGTCAAACAGACCAACGGACGTACTGATTCTCCTCTTCCAAAGTGCTGGTCCCACCTTCATCCCTCTCAGCAAGAGACTGGTCCTGTGCTACCGCAGCCTCTTTGAACATTGTCAATAATTTAAATGCAGTCAGAGCCAGATAAGACAAGAAAATGGGCAGTCATGTCTCCAGTTGCTGCTTTGCAATCACAAAGCAGATCTGTTGTTCAAAAGGGAAAACAAACAAACAAGCAATAAAACAATTAAAATTAAAA
This sequence comes from Phaethon aethereus, assembly GCF_964289735.1. NCBI lineage: Eukaryota > Metazoa > Chordata > Aves > Phaethontiformes > Phaethontidae > Phaethon > Phaethon aethereus. Next base: position 34,023,917 of record NC_138576.1, read on the forward strand.
GGGAAAACTAGAACAGGTACGGACGGGTCCCAGAATTACTGTGTCTGGTTGAGCTCAAGTGCCAAACTTATTACTTGGACATGGTCTCAAAGGCGCTGTATATCATCCAGCGATTTCTGGACTGCTACCTCCTGTCGCCCGCCGTTCACCTTCTCCCAAGACCATGTAGGCCAGAGAATCAGGCCCAAGGTTTTATTGAGGGAAATACAGGAGGGTGTATATTAGAATGAGACACGTCATTGAATATACTTCTCTGTTTTTTCACTTGCACTCAGTGCTTCAAAGCTGTCTTTAAAGAACTTGGACTACGCTTATCCAACTTAGCAGTATTATGGCACAGGTAAAATTTGTTCCTGATACTGTGAAGCTTGGGGATTTTAAAATATATTCTAGTTGCTGAAAATATATGCATTTTTTGTATTCATAAAATAAAATCTTTTCCTGTTAATGGAGACCAGCCCCCATAGCAGAAGTAATTCAAAATATAGTGATCATGATCTGTAAGAAAACAAATACAAACGTTAAAATAACCCATAAAAAGTGAGAAGAGAAATTAAGTGGATATAATAATTTCTGTATGTTTTATATAACTGTTTAACATACCCTTCCGTAAGAAATAATACAAAATATTCAGAAGAGCTTTACCATGTCTGGGGCGGTGGGACAGGCCCCAGCTGCCAGGCCCTGCCCTGAGGACACCCCGCTGCTCCCGAGGGAGAGCCCTCATGGGGAGGCTGGGGCGGGAGCTCCACTTCCATGACGAGATGCCCCCACCCACCGCGGTTCCTCTGTGCCTCCCTCCGCTTGCAAAGGCGAGCCTTTAACACGACGCTCGCAGCCAACGAGCCCCACAAAGCGGGAGTGGCACTGGGGAACCGTGGCAAGACATGACCTGCCATGGACATCTCTGCAAGACTTCGTTTTCTTCAGGCCGTGCTGCAACCCCACACATATGATGACGAAGCTATTATGGCTTAGAGAATATCCTGTAAATTCCAGTTGTTCATATGTCATATATATCTGCATAGCAATATTTTCATAATTTTAGATATTTTTGTAATTTTACATAAAGCATGGTCTACTTTCCTTTTTCCACTAAGCATGAAACCTTGAGCCTTCTACAGTTCAAAGTCCAGATTTTTTTAAAAGGCCACTGAAATCCTTGCTGGATGTTGCAGGTGTGCACGCACATTTACACATGACGACATAGTGTCAGAGGTGAAGAATTAAGTAACTGATACTTTTCCATGTATTTCAGTGCCTTGTCTTAGCTAAGTGGAACACCAACCTGCTATAGCTGGCATTACTGCCATTGCTCACTCTTTCTGATCTTTTTGTCCTGTCTTGCCTGGCATTTTTTCTCATGAAGTCATGACAATGTCACCTTTTACTTGCAGTACACCATGTCTGTGGCTTTTGTGTTATGGATGTGCTCTGGAAGCAGTAATTCCCAAAGGTTCAAAACCTAGGGTAAAAGTTTAATGTGGCACACAACAGTTTATTTTGTTAAAAACTCAACATTCATGAAAGCTGAGTATTGGTAATTTAAGGAACATGTATTTCAGGAGGCAAAAAAGGGTTTTCTGTTTCCCTTCCTACCCATTTCCATATATAACAACTGAGAGGTATAGGATCTGTCGGGCAATTTTTCATAGGCATAGAAGAAACTGTGGTACTTTGTCTATTTACAAAGAGCAGACATCAAAAAGATTACAAGCTCGAGGAATGGGCCCATGTGAACCTCATGAGGTTCAACAAGGCCAAGTGCAGGATCCTGCACCGGTACCAGCACAGGCTGAGGGATGAAGGCATTGAGAGCAGCTCTGCCAAGAAGGACTTGGGAGTACTTCTGGATGAAAAGCTGGACATGAGATGGCAATGGGTGCTCGTAGCCCAGAAGGTCAACTGTATCCTGGGCTGCATCCAAAGAAGCATGGCCAGCAGGGCCAGGGAGGGGATTCTGACCCTCTACTCTGCTCGGGTGAGACCCCACCTGGAGTACTGTGTCCATCTCTGGAGCCCTCAGCACAGGAAAGACATGGACCTGTTGGAGCGGGACCAGAGGAGGCCACAAAAATTATCAGAGGGATGGAACACCTCTCCTTTGATGATAGGCTGAGAGAGTTGGAGTTGTTCAGCCTGGAGAAGAGAAGGCTCCAGGGAGACCTTGTTGCAGCCTTTCAGTACTTCAAGGGGGCTTCTAAGAAAGATGGGAACAGACTTTTTAGCAGGGCCTGTTGCAATAGGACAAGGGGTAATGGCTTTAAACTAAAAGAGGTTATATCTAGACTAAACCTAAGGAAGACATTTTTCCCAAGGAGGGTGGTGAAACACTAGCACAGGTTGCCCAGAGAGGCCCTCCCCTCCCCTCCCCTCCCCTCCCCTCCCCTCCCCTCCCCTCCCCTTCCCTTCCCTCCCCTCCCCTTCCCTTCCCTCCCCTCCCCTCTCCTCCCCTTCCCTCCCAAGACTTTCTTGTGCCATATCTGAGTGGCATTCTCACAACTGGCCTCTCCCTCAGAGTTTAACTGAAAATGCATGCTCAGAGTCATTTAATACTAATTGCAGATTATTTAAGGCATGGTGGCCTGATCCACTGCAGAAGGATCACATCATTAATGTAAGTGCAGTGATCAATATCAGCACTCTGTATCCGCATTGGGCTGTAACAAGCAATTCAGCTTAGAGAGTGCATGTTCTCTAACCCATGGTATCATCATTCACTGCCTTGCTCTCGGCTAACACTTGTAGAGTACTTTCAGCCAACATACAGTGAGCATTAAAACATGAAATGGTCTAAATCTAGGAAATATTTGCTGGAAGAACTCAAGCTGATATGTCAGGGAAGGCACACCGAAGGTCTGTATTCTTCTCCCTTTCACTACCTTCTTTTGGAAATATCACTATAAAAATGGGGTAGAAGCAGCAGTGGAGTCCTAAAATTTCTGCAGTCCTGGAACTTTTGGGGAGTTTAACCATTGTGCCAATCACTGCTCTGAAATGTGTTGCTTTCACGCTGTGGAGCCTGGCAAAAGAGAAAGAAGTGAATTGGCCATGAATAGAGTGTTGGCAATTCTGTTGTTGGCCCAGCAACCACAGATGTTTTCAAGGCAGCTCATGCTCTGCTCTCCACAAGCGTAGTCAAAACCTGAAATATTCCCTGAACAGGGGAATATTTAATTGGGCTTAAAGGGATGGGTTATGGACTGAATGCATAGGTATTACCAGATATGAAACAAGCAAGCACATTAATAGAAAAAACATTATTCAGAAACTTGGGGGCCACTGCTCTGTGTGAATGGATTAATGGGATACAGGCTGCCTTCATTATCCAGAGATCTGTAATTATGTGCATGCCAATATTTTGTTCTCTCTTAGCAACGTCACAAATGATGTGTCCATGCCAACCCTGGTTTTAGGCGACCCGAAGAACCATCTGCTGCCTTGATTGCTGAGGCCTTGTCCTGACATGTGCCAGCAGGACAAGTGGCAGCATAATGGTGCTCAGAGCACGGTAGAGGAATGTGATCCTGGCCAACTGACAACAAAACAGGCTGTTTGCTTTCTTGTTTGGATACTGGGCATGTTTTCCTCTTCACAACATCTTTGCAAAAAGAAGAACAGCTTTGCAGCCACCAAATACTTACGGTGCATTGCCTGTCGCAGCAACGACGGTAAGGAACACCTGTATGCACTTAAATTCTCAGGCTTATCAGTAATGTGTTGAAATTCGGTCAATGAGATTATAGTTCACTGGTGCACTTGGCTTGTATTTAAATTCAGCATTTTTGCAGGCATTCAATGCGAGTGAAATAGCTGTCTGGCTGTGGTGAAAAATTGTGAAAACAATGCATATAACTTTGTCACATCCTGGTTTTCCATTATTTTGACCTCATTCTTTGAAGACTGTCACTAGCATTAAAGGAATTGATCCTGTTTTATGTGAACCTGATAGAGGAAAATAATACAGTTTGGAAAGGTATAACATAATTGCCTACTTGAAGTACATAGCTGTACCTGAGAAGTAATGACTTTTATCTAAAAAAAAAATCCATTGTGCTAGCTGAATCTCCATGACAGTACTTTTCTGCATACTGTGAAACTTTGTAATAGAACCGTTTTCCCCAGGAAAGCAACTGGAAAGTTAATTATTAATTATCTGTAAATTATCTTTCCAAAATATAAATTAGTGTAATGATAGAATCAAGATCTCAGCAGGAAGAACAGTAAGTAACTGTTTTAAGTCCTTTTCAATATGCTACAACTCCATAAATACTGTGCTGTTCAGATATCAGCATGGAGGAAAGATCTTAAGAAAGGAAGTCATCCACCTGTGCAGGCAAAACCTTCCTATGTCTTGCCATGTAACTAGATATTGAGTCGCAGTGATAGTGAGACACTTTCTGTATCAAAAATTCAGAAATGCATTGGAAATTTTGATCATCTAAGAGCTATATTTTATTAATCTCCAGGAGCATGATGAGTAAGAGCAGCAGTTAGTGGATAATGTCTTAATACCTCAAGTACGGAAATGTCTCTCAAGGACCGTTACGGTAAGTCATGCTTTGCTGGTGTATGCTCCATGAAGCTTTTTGTTTTTGCATTAATGCTTTCCATCAAAAGATACTATTGCATTCACCCACTGCCTGCTACCAGTTTGCAGGAAGGTTTTTCCCATCACCAGTGTAAGAAGAATAACAGCATGAGCAAGGAATAAAGGCTGAGCGGAGCTGACCTGTAGAGTAGGAAAAACATCCTCTGGCTGTTGCTGCAGCAGCAGCAAGGGATTGTAGGACAAAACCCACCCACGAATTTCACATTCTTGGTAGAAAACAAGATGGGTGAGCCACTCATACCCCATGGTGATGCTCATTTTCTCCTTCTGTCTCAAGCTCACTTAGGTTCTTCCTCGTCCAAAGTGAGGAAGAGATTATTTGAACCAAGAGTGATCTGATCAGCCTTCATGGGGGGCCGCATGGAAGGAGAGATTGGGACATATCTTTGCAGACATCCTGCTTTTTAACATATACTCTGCATTAACAAGGCTCGTTGCTTACAGCACTGTAGAGCTTGAGGGCTGGTTCAAGTTGCCGAGGCTGTATTGGATTTCTAAAGGCATTATCTACCAGCAGCAGTCCTGAGGGCGACACATTGATGTTAACTCACCGCACACCCCAGTGAATTGGTCCCGTCAGTGCTAGCTCACAGATCTCTCTGCAACACATTGGTAAGTAGTATAGATACATCTGTATATTGTAATTATTGGTCTTCTAATACTTTGCATCCTCTTCACCTAATTCTTGCCCTCATGTCCAGTTGCCTTGACACTGTTATAAGCACCTAGGTGTGTAGACCTAGTACTGGCCAATTCAATGTTGCACTTTGAAAAATTAAAACCATGTTTTGTTTCTCCTTTTTGTCCTTATTGTCCCCAAAGTTGTATCTTGGGGTCATTTTCCAGATAAGTGGTTGTATGATATTATTCCTGGATCCCTATGCAAGTGCACAAGATGGATGTAAATCAACTTGTGAAAGGACACTATTTTGATCTGATTTTAGTAACAGTCAATTTGATGTAGCAGTAGCAGGATAAGCTTTTTTGGTGTCTGGCTTGTGTAGAGAATGGTAGGGTAGCTTTGCAAGCATTCAGAAAAAGATCTGTTAATGCAGACTATGCTATACAGAAGACTAACTGCATGATGTCTGCAAAGAAGTGAACACATCTAGAAACACCTGGATGTGATGGGCTATGTGTGTAATCTGCATCTTACCTTGAGATACTATAACTGGCAGAAACCCTTCTGGTTCATTTATCTCCTTCTACATATCCTCTGAGATGCTAATGGAAGCCTGCTTTGGCTTTTGGGCTCTTTTGCTTACTTGCAAAAATGTTATTTTTTCCATAGTACCACTTCCATAATCCAAAAGATTTGGCAATTTAAAAAACTGAATTAATGGTCGAGTTTCATTTTTTTGTAGGTTTCTCAGCTTTTGACGTTCATATTTTACAGCCCGTTTTTATAGGTGTAAGAGCAGAGACATTTGCTTTACTGAGAATTAACACTACCTAAGACTGTGTGTTTATATTCATCTTTCTGGGAGATGTGGCATTTAAAATCCCAGATAACATGAGACTTAGAATAAAATAATGGGAGAAAAAAAATATTTTGTAGCAGACATGGTAAAGGACAAGGACCTTTCCTCCATTTTATTAGTTAGTTGCAAAATTAATTTTGTGTCAGAACTGTCTGAAGCAATACAGTAGCATAAATTTGAACAATAACCTGCAAAAGACTTTTTCTTCTATATTTGTTAAGCAGCAGTATTTGTATGACTTCTAGTTGTGAGTAGCATTTGTGATGTTCTTGCTCATCCTTCTTTATAAAAATGAGTCTTACCGTTTTCCACTTCAGATACCTGAACCAGCTTGTGTGTGAGGTAGCTGAAGAGAAAAATGAATAAATGTTCTCCTGTTGGAGACACAAGGTGGCCCACTCTGACACAGCACTATGCTTCTTCCCAAACCTTATACTCACTTTTTCTCCAGGACAATTGAAACTGAAACCACTTTCAGTGTCCCAGTGGAGATGAGAAGACTTCAACAGTTAGTTAAGGAATTTTGGAAGTAGACCATCTGTAGTAATAATGAAAGCATTTGCCCTCAGATGCAACTTGCCTTTCATCTTGTAATGACATTTAATGATTTGGAAAGGCCAGAGACCTTCAGAGTATTTTTTCTTATTCACTAACCCTGAAAAAGACAATATTTTATTGCAAAAGCTCTTTATTTCCACTGCGTCTGTTGAAATGCTTGCCTGATACTAGGAAAAAAAAAAGTCTCTTTTGACTTAGTTGTTTCAGGATGGCATTTCACGTGTGAATTTCCATTTTCATACCTTTCAATTTGTTGTGTTAAAACCCCAGCATTTCGAAAGTTCCTATTTAAGCAATTGTTTCTCTCTCAATACATGGTTTTTTAATCCAAAATACAGGTAAAACCACGGTAGATTTAAATGATAAGTAACCTGAAATTGTGCAACTTGATTTAAATTCTGCAAGGATGCATTTTTTTAACAGTTCAGATTGTAACAGTAGCTTTGCAAAAAAAAACCAAAACAACAATGAAAGATCATCAAGATGTCTCAGTGAATTTCATATTCCAATACAAAATGTGACAGTTTAAAAAAAAAATCACAGCTCTCTGTATATAAAACCTCATATTAACACACTTTAAAATCAACACTATCGTAGCTTTGAGATTATCTAAAAACTACCTTTCTACTCTCATACTTTAGAAATGTCATCATTGACTGAAGCAAGTTAGAAAGTACATGAAGCTCTTAACACAGTTCCACTAACACAGCTGCATTTTCAGGATATTAAGTAATTAACTGGGGTCTATGCTTTACTTAACCTTCAAATCTCAATAAAGTCTTTTTTTTTGTTTTGTTTTGTTTGTTTGGTGTTCTGTTGCTTTTTTTTTTCTGTGATTGCAATAACAATGGTGGGGATTTCTTGTACCAGTCCTGCAACAAACCAGTACAGGACTCATGCTCTTTAAGCCCTGGCCTCAGGGCATACATGACTGTTTAAGTCCTTGACAAACACGAAGCAAAGGACTGAGCAAAACATGGTTGAGTCCCGAAAGGTTTTTCTTCTCTTTTCTTCATGTTTGTTACACCATACCTCTCTCTCCTCTTTTCAAGCTTATTATGAGAGCTGAGAGCTCATTTCAACCATCAGTCACATGCTGTAGAATAAACCCATAAGGATTTATTGTATTGCTGGGCTCCCCAACTCTCAGAAGTATATACTCTCATTTAAAGAAGAATAACCATAAATCTTATACTACATAATCAGACAGAAGTCTGGGAGAGATACTGTACACAAAAGACAATGATAAATGGCAACATAGAAAGCTGAGGAAAAGCACCTAGTTGAAAATTTTAGCTGTTGTTTTTAGGTTTTTCATCTGTACTTCAGAAGCAAAATCAAACAATACATTAGTTATCCTCAGAAATGATAGCTAAATTAAGAAAAACAATCATCACAAGGAAAGAGCAGCACCAGAGAAACTAGGTATATGACTGGCAAAAATAAACTCCAGAAAAATGCAAGCAAATACATGAGAGAAAATACACCAGAGAACGACCTGGAGAAAACTGTTTTCAGAGACTCCATGGAGGGGCATACCCCCATGCAGCAAACAGGGCGCTTAGGGTCTCATCATTGTCTAAGAGAACTTGCTCTGAAAGTATTGCTGTTGTCCGCTGGAAGGTGTAATTAGTTCCTCTTGCTGCTTTCCCAAAAAGGACGAAAAATGAAATTGTTAGATGTCAACGTGATTATTAAGCATTACTGCATTGCAACATTTAGATTTGACACATCTTAACTTTCTAAATAGCAACGACACTTAATGCAAATGTATTTTCCATAGCCTCTCTTGGCACTGGACTTTTAAAAGCAAATCTTCAAGTAGATTACTTTCATAAGTCCCAGCTAAGAGACTCAGAATTATTTTTTAACATCTCCTTTCTCATTGGTTTTCATTTGATGAACACTAATGTAACATATGCTGTGCCCTTGACTCTTGCAGTTCTTTCTTATTACACGTGCAAAGAACAGCAAAACCAAAAGCAGTTTTCTCTGTAGAATCTGTTTTCCCCAGCATATCTAACTGACCATAGGTATTTTGTTCCAACATCCTATGGATTTTATTTCTTCCATATCCTTGTTTCTCCCGTTTATGAAGGCTAGTTAACATGCTGTATTTAAAAGCTTATTTTTCTGCAAGCCTCACATTGCTGTCTTCTAGCGGTTTCTTTCCTTCCCTTTTTCCTTTTGAATGTACTTCCACCTTTGTATCATTTTCTCTCCCTCTACAACGTCAACTTCTTATTAACTGATCTCCTTGCATTAATTCTGTTCCCATCTTTACTTGCACATTTCCAACACCTAACCTGTGTCCATTCATTTAATCCTGTACCTACCTCCTGAAGGTCCCTTATTTAAAGTCAGTGCATTTAAACCTAAATTCCTGTTGTTTCCTCTGAAACCACTAACTACAGCAGTGGTCTGAAGGGTTCCCTGTATTACTGCGAGCAAGCTGTGTGTTAAAATAGCAAGTTCCTTATTTTTGCATCAACCTAACAGCATGCAAGCTGAAGGTAGCTACAGCACCGAGTTCCCCGTTTTGAGCAGCCTTTAGAGAGCCTCTGCTGACAAGTGGAGGCTGCCCCTCTAAATTCTGTAGCCATATTTTTATATCAATAGTTTGTTCTCTATATGTGAGTTGTGATTCTTCACCTCTTCTGCTTTGCAATACCCAAATGACCAAAAAAATCCCATTATTTGTCATATGAGGAAACGATCATGACTGTTAAAAAGTAGCTTTTAGCCAATCTTCTGTGAATCCTACAAATATATTTGCATGCACCTATTATGTAATAAAGTTTAAAAGCTGATTTTAGATTGTACAAATCAAATCATTTAAAGTAAAAAATGACATCTCACTTGTAATGCTTTCTACTGCAGTAGCATACTAGTTTGATTACAGTTTTGTAATTATATGCTCTAATGAGAACTTTGCAATCCCTTGCAGTACATAAAAGTATCTTTTCATTCACTGTTTTCAACACACAGTTATCAAAATATTCTCAAGATGTAATTAGTTTCTATGTTTTCTTATGCTTAAAGCCATTGCAGAGGATGTTTCACACAAATCCGTTATCTGAAAATGAACATGCTTAGTGCTGTGTATCCTGTATCGGGATATTCATTTGGGGCACACAGCCAAATCTGGTAGTTGTTTAGAATTCTATTTTCATTGAGCAATCAGTTGAATGTTCATTCAGCATTTTTTCTTATTTTGACAGCAAAGCAGCACAATCAACAGCTGCTTCTCTGATAGAAATCGTTCCTCCACTCATACTTACTCAAATTTAAATCCTAGACACAGTAATATATGAACCATCCCTGTGATATAATGTTGACTCAAAATCTGGCAATCTTTATCATCCTATTCTATGTCCAATTTTTTCTTTGTTATTTTTTCTGGGATTCAACCTCTTTGTCCACCTACATAGATTTCTTAAAAAACTGTTTTCTCTCAGTTTATTTACTTCAGACTCCTCTTGAATGGCCTCTGATACACCAACCACTTGTGCACACTGTTATCAAGCTTCCTTGCCAGAATATTCATTGTGTTTTGTTCTCCCAGGAGTCAACATCAAGCTTCACTCAAATTTCCAAGAATTTTTCAGCCCCACTCTGCCTCACTGGCCCTTTACCGTGTTATTTTTCCCCACGGTGTGCTTGCTATACTACACAATGGAGCAGTGTGGAGAGATCCTCAGGTTGTCACTGGTCAGAGCTGCTCTGAAACTGGAAGCAGTGCAGTTGCTTTCATGTGGTATCGCATCTGGGTTCCCAGTCCTGCTTCCCAGTTCAGCTGCTGGTGGCTACATGGTTTTTGTTTCCTAATCTGCATGAGTTTGGTGCTAGCTGGGGGACAGACCAATATTGGTGCTGTATTGAGCCATGCAGACATACCCATAAATCAGTGAACTATTATTTTAACAAGTAGAAATGCTCAGCAATACGAGTTTAGGATTTAATGTAATTTCCCATGGGAAAGACAGCTTTGGCAGAACTCGAATTGCAAAAGCAGGCTTCTAGGGTCTCCTCCATTGTACCTAAACCATTAATTGCTTCTAGGCCTCTTGTCGTGGTTTAAGCAGGACACCTGGTTAAACCAGAACACCTCTCTACACTAGTTGTTAGTGAGGATAATCCATAACTTCCAGACAGGTGTCTCTAAACTGTAATGCTTAACCAGTGCATCCAGTCTTGAATGGGGTACCCATTTTGTGGCAATTTTTATGTACAGCACCCAAGCTTTAAAAACCTCCTGGAAATGAGGGCAGCTTTGCATAGTCTGAGAGAACTGCTACTCCAGAAGGCTGTCAGACCATCCTTCTTTACATGAACAAGCAGGGAGGCACCAGAAAGACCATCAGGGAGGTCAGTGGACCCCATCCCGTATGACAGTACTCACCGCCTCATGCAAAAGGGCATGGTCAGCAGCTGTGCTGATCGACAACAGATCTTCACAAGTGGATTTTGGTGAGGGAGCAAATTAGATTTCTCTAATGGGAGCTCTGCCATTTATGTGAACAAGTGGAGAAAAGACTGTTGCCAAGAAATGCTTCCTCCATTTAATGGGAAAGAAGCCTGCAAGCTACAATTTCCTAATAGCAGAAGTCCAGGCAAGGCTCGGGATAGATAAAATAAGAAAAACAATGAGCCAGACAAGTATACATCTGTGCAAATATATAAAGCCCATCCAAACCGTCAGCCTGGCCTTGGACTATTCAGAAACCAGAATATTGTCAACAAAATCTGGCTCTCAAGAGCCACAGGCACTCTCCGGTGTTGAGCATTTTTTAGTACAAACCCACTGTATTTCTGTGCCAAGTAAATTTCAGGTGTATTGTGTTTAGGCCTGGTGGGTCCTTTTGTCAGCCATGCATAAACTGCTTTAGTATCGGTTTTGGTATTTCAGAACTGACTCTGCAGGACCACGAAGCAGTTACTCAAGCCTATCCTGAAATAACAAAAGGTAAAAAAGCAAAACTTTAGCCATGTGTTTTCAGTTTCAAGGATCAATAGCGATCTTTCAAAACCACCTTTTTAAAAAGCCTTGAGACACTCGCACAGTCCTGATAAAGCAGATGCAAGTTTCACTTAAATCACTAATGTCCCCATGAACTGAGATTTCTTTTACGAAAATTAAATTCCCAGAGAGCCAGGAGTTCAGCCTGCAGTAAGTTTCTGCTGGTAGTGATCAGTACAATCTCAACCCAATTTTACAGAAACAGGTGCTGGGAACTCCCTCTCACAAAGCTGGTCTTGGTAGTCCACAGCGATCAGCTTCTCATCCCTCTGTCATTCACCCCAACCCAGCATCGCTCAGGCTTCCTTGCTTGCGCACTCTCAATTTTGTGTCTGCATTTTTGGATGCTAAATCAATCGGTGAAAAAATTGCTGTAGGAATCCTACCCAAAGTCTAACAGATCAAATTTAACACTGCTGGCCACCTGACTGGCCTGAAAGGCTCCCTAAATGAAATCTACTTTATGCAAGTTTTCTTCACACGCAAGATACTATTTTTTTTTCAGATGAAGGTAAGCAGATAGAAGGGGAAGAAGAAAAGGATTTTTTTTTTCCCAGACAGCCGATCATTTTGTTTTCAAATTTTTTCAGAAAATTGTCTGAAGCAGACAATTTTCAAGCTATGCATCGCACTTCAATGAGACTGGAGTACCCAGCGTCTCTCCTCCTCCGTGTTAAAGACTAGCCGTTTCATTAGCGCCTCTTGCCCCCGACTTACTTGTATTTTGCTAAAACGTCTTACTCCGGGGAGAAGAACTTTTCCCCAAAAGGGCTAAAAAGCACCTCATTATCCCCAGCCCGGCAAATACCCCACAGCTCGGCCCGCCCCGCTGCTGCACTCCGCGAGTCCGGGGTGCCTTTCCCCCGCGGGCTGCTCCCTGCACCGGCTTGCAGAGCCCGAGCCCGGCGGCCCCGTGCCCAGGCCAGGGCAGAGGGCGGCGGGAGGGGCGCGCCGGGCCGCCGGCAGGAGGGAGGCCTACTCCGCCATGCAGGGGGCTCTGGGCAACGGGGGCCGCGGGTGGGAGACGCCGAGGGGCAAGCCCGAGGTGGGTCACCTTCCTCTTGCCCGCGGCCCGGCCCGGCCACCGCCCCCGGGGACTCCCGGCCTTTCCCCTCCGCCGCCGCCGGCCCCAGCCCGGCCCCGCGGAGCCGCAGGAGGAGCCCGAGCCGCGGCCCGGCCCGGCGGGGCAGCAGGGGGAGCACGAGCCCGAGCCGGGCGCAGCAGCGGGACGAGCCGGACCTCCGGCTCCCAGCGGCCGCCAGAGGAGCCGCGCGGGCGAGTCCTCAGAGCCGGAGGCGGCGCAGAGAGCCCGGCGCAAAAGCCGAGGATGCGGTGGTCGCGGGCTTCGCCGCCGCCGGCCTCTGCCTAGCCGCAGGCGCGGCCTCCCCCCCCTCCCCCGCCCCGGGCGGCAGCTGCGAGGCCGCGGCAGCTGCCGGGCTCCGGCACCCGCCGCCGCTCGGCGCCGGGGAGCAGGAAGCGGCGTTCGGCCGGCGCGGTCGGCTCCCAGCGCCCCCTCCGCCCCCGCCCAGCGCAGAGCGGGCGCCGGCGGCACAGGCCGCCGCGGGAGCAGCAGGCGCTGGCGTCGGATGCCTGCGCTACGCCATCCCGGTGCTGCCGCGGCCTGGACTCCGCGGGGAGCGCGGGCGAGGAAGCGGCGGGCGATCGGCGGGCAGCGGTGGCCGCTCCTTTGTGTCCCAGGTGTGTGCGGCGGGGCGTCGCGGGGGCGCGGGGCGGTGGGGGAGAGCGGCGGGGCGGGCCGGGGCTCTTGGCGGGAGCGCGTACCGGCTCCTCCTGCAGGGCTGTGGCCGGCGGGCGCCGAACGCGTCCCTCCGTGCCCGGCCTGTGCCCGCCGCGGGCACGGCGGGCGGGGGACTTGTTTGTGTCGGGCTGACCCCCGCCTCCCCGCAGCCCCGGCAGGAGAACTCCAGGAACCTTTCCGCAGCCCGGCCAGAGCAGAGGGGGCGGTGGCCCGGGGGGCTCGGCAGCCTCTGCCGCGGGGCAGGGGCTGCCGTCACCCCCGGCCGCTCGCCTGCCGCCGCGTCCTCCCGTCCGGGAGCGTCTTGTGGCCGCGGAAGTTACTGCCCGGGCAGCGTTTCGCCGCCGTTGTTGGTTGTTTATCGCTCTGAGACGGCGCCGAAAATAGGTCAGAAATAATGTCCACCTCGCCCCCGCGGTGAAATGCCCGAGTGCCGGCCGCGGTGGCGGGGCGGTCGGAGGCGTCGCTGCCGTTCTCCCTCCTTGCCTTCCTGAGGAAATAATACCGAGTTCTCCCAGGGTTTGAAAGGGTGTTTGGGGTGGTTTATTTATGTATATTAAACATCGTTTCTTCGTGCGGCGTCGAAAGTTGCTGGCCGAGCGTTGGGAATAGCTGCCGGCTAGTTCCTGCTGTGCGGCGGCGGCAGTGGCGGCTGCTCGGCGGGGCTGCCCGGGCACTGCCCGCCCCGGCCGGGCAGGGACAAGCCGAAAGGCCGGCCGTGCGGGGCACTGTAGCGAGACGGTGCGTGCTTTCCGCGAATGCTCCTGCACGCCTGTTAACCGTCCGTAGGGTATGTCTTAGGGGTGAATTAACCTTAGGACGCATACGGCAGGGTTTGCGTGATCAGTAAGCACTCTTGTGGAAAAATAATCTTTCCTTTCTGTCTTGTGTGATGTTAAGTAAAATTTTCAATAGAACTTGTTTGAAGACTTTATTTCATCCTTATATGTTGCAGGCGTGCCACTTTGAAGAGAAATTGCATAGCATAACAGATTTTCAAAAATTCTAACTGGGGGGATTTGTTGTCATGTTGATATTGTAATTAAACAGGTATTTGTGCTGAAGTGTTTAAGGGCGCTTCCTCTTTCTCCTGGTTGTAGTGGATTTTTCTGATTGAAAGGTAAACAAACTTCTGTTTGAGGTCTTGCATTTTATCAAGTAAGTGGGCATAAAAGTCTAATTTGTTTTAGTGGGTTTTCCTTTGTTTTTTAAGGAATTTGGTCATCTAGCTTAATGTTGTCTTACACATGGGCAAAGCCTGAGCTAAAATACACACACACCTCTTTTTTGGTTGCTGGTTCAATAAGAAGTGGAGAATACTACTAGCATGATCTTTATTACTCTGGAGGGGAATGTATTACACTTTTATCCCTAAAATAACTTATTTAGCATTCTGATTGTGAAGAAAAAAATTGCTTTGCCCTTCCTAAAGGGTAACTGCCACAGTCCAGTCCTGGTTCAGTAAAGCTGTGTCTTCCTGGAACGTTACGGCTTTTCCCGGATGAAAGAATTCTGGATTCGTGGAGTGAATTAAGTACTTAGGCATAGTTTTTATTATTCCATTCAACAATTCATTGCCCATTAGAACTGAAAATACTGTTTTGTAGGAAGTGAACGATGATCCAGGCTCTGGCTGTATCTTTGCAAATACTTCAAATGAATGAAACACAGAATTGTCATCTTCCTCTGTTTCTTCCATATGACTGTGCCAGTAGTCACAGTCTGAGTACCTGCATTTGGTATGTCAGAGCACAGCGGTAAATCCTAGTCTGTGTTTTCCTTGGATGGACCAACTTATTTTCCTTTTCCTGCCTCTCATTTTTTCTCCTGTAAGTAGCATAAATCAATTCTTTGGCTTTCCTTCAATAATCAATAAAAAATTACAGAACATAAATTGGAGCTCATTTTTGGAATGGTTTAAACTTCCCTTACATGAAATATAATCCTACACAACTGGTAAGAGTTCACTGATATAATATGTGAAAATACTAGTTTTGTTCTTAAATTAACACTTACTTGATTAATAAAATTGATTTGTTATCTTCACTTTAAATTACAGTCAGCATGACTGACCAGGGTAAGTTTTGGCATGAATAGTAATCAGTAATAGTAAAGCGCACACAGCAGCTGAAATCTGTCTTCTAAATGACAACCCAGCGTGTTTGTTGATTCCATTTAATTCCATTGCTATAGAATTTAGTTCTGTTTTGAGCTCAGGAAAACCTCAAAAAAACCACCTCAGGTTCTGTTCACGTTTCAGAAGAACTAAGCCTCGGTGTCTCTTCTGAAGTCACTAAGCTCCCATGATGGATGTGAAACTTACCTGGTGTGCTCTAGTTTTGTGGGTTTAATGCTTCTCTTGGAAGTACGTGGGTTTCAGATCTCCGTTCTAGGATTGTCTCTTGCATTTTTATCCCACGTAAAAGAATTAGTGAATGCAGTTCCCAAGCAGAGAGAGATGTGAAAATTGAGATCCATCTCTCTCTGTAGCGTTTCCTGTTGACTTTGCTAGTCAGTTCTCCACTGAGGAAGACTTTGACAAGTTCTGGTGGACTTGATTGTTGTGGTTTTAAGAGGTTGTGAACATCCTTTGACAGGATGTTTCTGTCAGTATCTCACTCTCGCCAGGTTACAATCTGATGTTTTGGTGCAGACTTCTCTTTGAGGGAGCTGGAAGTGACTAGGATGGACATGTGTGCCACAGCTGACTGTGAAGGTGGATAAGAGAGCAAATTCTGGCAGAGGGGTAAGGCAGATTACTGTGAGTGGCAAGGTTTTGAACTGCTGCGGGTAAAGATAGCGGAGCCCTGTCTAAGCACTGACTCTTGTCCTGTTATTTTATTTCTTTGAAGAGAACCTAGCTGTCTACACCAACCTAGGAGGCAGGTACTCTAAAAGCCGAGAGTGCTGGTGCCTGTGTCCTTCTTTTGGCCTGGGTGCTGTCCTGAACAAATGTGGACAAATTAACAAATGTTTAACAAAAGTTAAAACTGGTATCAAATATGGGCCTCAGTGTGAGAATTGCAATAAATGGTTGTGAATTCTTGTTACTGTTGACCTTGTTTCAGTGTTTGAAGTTGTTATTGATATAGACCAGTGCTTGTAATCCTTGCTTGGTAAATGATTCATCTTACGCTTTGTATCTTCTGTCTTGAAATCCTTTTGTTCTTTTTCAGCCCCTAACCCCCGCAGACTGTGGAGTGGTCTTGGCAGAATATACCTTCTCATTAACTAAGGTGGAAGAGTTGCATTTTTGTTATGTGGGGTTTCTCCCCTCCCCTTTTGGAAAAATACAGTCTCACAAGTGTTTTAATTGTATTCATGACAGGATAGACAAGTAGCATCTGTGTATTGACCAGCAATTGTTCGTGACAGATACTTGTTTTGCCAGCATGCTGTTGTATGTCGGGTGCCTCTGACAGGCCCTTGGCTCAGAGAGCATGTAGCCAAGATAGGTATTCACGTGAAGTACCAGCACATTCAATTTCTCTTTTGGTTAAACTGTGAGCATAACTTAGAGTTTCTTGAATTATGGATTATTTAATCTTGCATTGATTTTTTCTTCTAGTGAAAAAGCTTGGGAAATATGATTTTTGTTTTATGTTAAATTAAAAGCTTGCTTATATAGCAACCTTCAAATGCTTTAGATGTAGAATATAGGATCCTATATAGGATCCTATATAGGAACCTTCAAGTCACAGTCTTGCTGTTTTAAATCGGGAGTGAGAGACTGGGTTTGATTGGTTAAATCTGCTCAATAGCCACTTCTTCTTGTCCCTGTGAGCTTGCTACAATCAGACTATGTTTCTGAATAAACGCTACTTCTGTGTTTTTCTGCCACAGCCAGGCAAAACAGTAAATTATGTCCTTACATTCTGCCGACGTTCATGCACCGTATGTTTTCTGTGTGGCAAGACACGTGGTTTTATGTTTGTTGAGCATCTGCTGATTTTGGCCCACTCTAGCATTTTACTAAGCATGTTTTGATCACATTCATTCATGGGGCACATCTCATGAAGTACTGTGTATAGAAGACTACGTCACTGTAGAAGTATGAACATAGCAGTTAAATATTTACGCATTCACTTCTAGCAAAAGCACGTGCCTTGCTACACAGAAAACATGTTGGCATGTTGGTGATGTGGTGTCTCTGATATTTGTAGAAGTCTATTGTACAATTTGTCTTCCTTAAAGAACAATACATGGAACATTTGTCGTAACGTGAGTACACAACAAAGGGTATACAAGAGAAAAAATCTGAAAGGGAGGAAATAGGTTTGCCATAGTTTGGGGTTGGGGGAAGTCAGGTGAGCAAATGATGTTTACTTCAAGTAGGAAATAGGTGACAGCACTATTCTTGGAAAGAACAGGCAGAAAAATAAGGAACAGAATGAAACCTGGCAGAGTTCAACTTACAAGCAGCACAAAAGTTGAAAACACTAAAGCAGATTGAAATCACATCAGTTCTATTTTTTGTTAAATGGTTTCAGTGCTTTTTTTTTGTTTTAATGTATTTTCTTTTGAGGTTTGGAATTGGGAAAAATTTTAGTGCTAAGTATCTTGAACTTTATATTTTGCAAGCAGTTTTGTTGGAAACAAGATACAAAGTCTTCCCTATCAATATTTCTTACAAAAAAAAATTTTAAAATGTCCTAATTTCTGAATTGCATGACTTGTACCAGGAAAATTGAAAACATATACTTTTTACTATTTTTAATCTTCAAATGAAAACTTATAAATTTGTTACCTCTAAGACTATATACATATATATGTATGCATATAGTTTGCTGAATCTCATTTATAAAATAAATCACAAACCTGCGCACACCATACCCCCATGTTCTTAGAATTAAGAAGAACAAATCTACAGCATTCATCAATTGTGCAGGAAGCCTTATACTTGATTTCTGACATTTTGAAGTAATGAACTGGCTTGTTTTCAGATCTAGCTCTGCTTACTATAATCACAGCCTGTTCATGTGTTGTAACCTCATGAATCTATCCCTATTACTCATCATGATACAGATAATTCATTACCTTTTGCATACAGGATGTCAATCTAGATAAGCTTATGACGCTTTCTAGCTATAAAATAAACTGAATTCTCTTTATGCTTTAGATGATTTTCTGAAGTTAATAAGCAAGGTTTCCCTTTAAACTTTGGTATCAGAATGGCTTGCAGTATATCTTCTTCCTATTTAAACTTATAAGAGAAATGTAATAGTATTTGCTCTCATGCAGGTTTAAGAAGTATTATTCAAAGAAACTGTACTTTCTTCCCAGGCTGTCAGTTCAGTTGTCACTTGATGATTTTTCTGCATAATGGTTGTGTATTTCCATGTAAAAAAAATCCTTTGAAATAGTGTAATTAATGCTGCTGTCTTTTACTAGTATCTAGCACTTTCAAACTACAGTATATATTGGTTGCCTGACTATTTATATGTGGCCCATCTAGCTTCCTATAAATGCATATTTATTTTCTGAATTTTCTGGGCAACCTCTGAGATTATACCAGCTATCAGATAATTCTAGGGCCTGTGGTTTCATGTACCTCTGACCTTAAACCACTCACCTCAGTGAAATAATTCAGATCAAAATATGCCAAGGTATTGAGGATATTTGAAGTGCCAAAACAGTGAGGCACAGATAGCAGAAAACATACATTTTACTGGTTTACATGTAAAACAACATAGAGGAAAAAAAACTTGTAACAGTTGAGGTCAATACTTGACCTAAAGGTGGAAGTCAAGACTTAGATCTCCAAACTTGTGGCCATTCTGTCAGGCTGGACTTCTTTTTCTAATGAAAGCCCTTGTTCCTGGGGCAGAAACTCTGAGCCATCGGGGTTTACCTGCTGCTAATTTACTTTGCGTATTCTTCAGATACGAATTCCTCTGTGGAAATTATATTGTATGGCTCTGAACTTAATTTGAATGTCAGCTAATGCCACAGACGTTTGGTCTGAATTTGGGTTGGTGACTAGAAGCTCTTAACAGATGTGTACCTACCTTTTGACTCGTGAAAGATATAAAACCTGTCAGAGTGTAGATGGAAAGATGAATTTTCATGGCTGGTCAGTATGGTCAGCTGTCAGGTTGTCATCCTCAGATAGGACAGGAGGGAGCAATGACCTGTTGGAAAACAAACCAGCTTATGCTATCGGTGAATTTGGGAAAGCCTCTGATGACTTTGGTTCCTGGTTGTTGGGCCAGTTTCCCCTGGATGTGTTAGGTTGTATTTAATAGATGGTTTTGCATGTTCTATTTGTAGCAAATTTGAAAGCAGCGTATAAAGGGTTTACTGATTACCAAACGTTAGTACGAGAATTTCTGACTGAATATGACAAGTAAATTGTAGGAGAAAAGGAGTGAAGAAAGACTGTTCCATATAAAACATTGTCAAAAATTGTTTAAATAGCATTGGTGGCAGTTCAAGCTAATTCAAAAATCAGTTTACTGCTTTGTTTTGATGTAACCCTTCAAGTCTACCCATTGAAGCTGCTGAAGGTGATCATTAGACTTGTTTTACTTCGAATATGTTATTTCGGAAACAGAGCTATGCCATTTTCAGTTTGTGTCAGTTTTTTCAGCAGCTTCTCATGTGTGAGTGTTGTTCTGTCAGTTAAATGCCACACAGGGAGGGGGAGGTAAGAGGGGCATAAAACCTTCAAGCTGCAAAATAAACAAAAGCAAAACTTGGATTTGATAAGGTGGCTATATTTGTCGGTTTAATAGGGACTCTTTAAGTAACTTTTATTTTGGCGCTGGAGTGAGGGGGAAGCAACGCCGCCGCCGGCGCTGTCAGGGTTGCAGGCTGTGGAGCTGGGGTGGGCACAGGGGTGGAGCTGGCTGTGGCGGCCAGGGTGGCCCCGTCTCTCTCTTCCTCCGTGACAGGGAGAGGAAGAGCCCTTCTTCAGAAAAAATTCTTCCTGTCCCCCAACGCCACATCTGTCTGTCGGCCACTCTGCCAGCGGAGCACGTTTCTCGGCCTGTTGGGACAAAGAGCTGCGGGAAGCTGCTCAAGCTCTCCGGTCTCCTGTGCCTCCTTTGGGAAGGAAATGTCCCTGGTCCGGGTGGCCAGGGAGGGTTCCTGGGTGGGGGTGGTTGCCTCCTCGGGAAGCTAGGCCTGTGAGGAGGGAGCAGGACATGCTGTGCCGAGCAGGGGAGAGGTTGGGCTGGGCTGGCGCATGGGCTCTGGGGCTGTGTCCTTCCCGGCGGGGGAAGGACTGCTGTCTCCTTCCTCTTTCAACTTTTGAAGTGAATATAAGGAAGGAGTGGGGGGTATTTTACCTCAGGAACGTCGGTGAGAAGGGGTAGTTGCTCTCGCCCTGCCACTTAAACCTCTTTGCTTTGCTGCGCCAAGGCCGTGGCTTAAGGAGACGGGCGTGCTGAGGGGACAGCTAGCCAGAGGAACCGCGGCCTTCCCTTCCCCGTTGCTGCCATGGCACTGCTATTTGTGGAGCTGTGCTTCGAAACAGGATAAGGAAGTGATCTGCTCAAGCCCTGCAAAAATAGATTATTCTAAAATGGTAACTAATTAATTTTAAAATGCTGTCCCATGAGCACTGTGTTGGCAGTGTTGCGGGGGCGATGTACTGATGCTGTGAAGATGGGAGCGAGCACCTGGGGCAGAACTTCTGAAGCTGCTGCTGTTGTGGAAGACTTCATGTGGTTTCATGGACCGAGCTGGCTTAAATTCTTGCCCTTGCTTACTTCGTTAGGGTTAGATATTAATATTGGCGTACTCCTTCAGATGTGTCAGTGCAGCTGTTTGTGGAGCTGTGCTGTATTTAAATCAGTGAAATGTTGCAGTTTAAATTAAAAAACAAATGCAAAAAACTTAAAAAGTAACCTCCAAAACACCTGTAAAAGTTTGTTTGGGGGGGAGGTTTGCCCCCACAACTGCCAGCACAGAGATGGCTGTTTGTGGGGTAGGTGGGAGCAAGACTCCAAGGGTAGCACAGGGAAATCCTTCAAAGACTTTGCTGCTGTTAATATATAATGTACTTTTTTGTCATGGTGCTTACTGGCATCCATTCTTCCTATATCATATATGCTGAGCTCTGCTCAGTTTGTTCAAGCTGCCATCACAGTTGTCCATCACTGCTGATCAGTGTCTTCTTTACTTGACACTTGTTTCTTCAGAAACTTCTTCTGCTGAGTGTTTGTTGATCAAAAAGTACACACAGTACTCCTATGTACTGTGTTTAGTCTCTTTTCTTCTAAAGCACATAAATGAACTCACTCCCTGCTTTCCTTTTATTTTGGGGGGCGGGGGGTGTTGTTTGCTTTTTTGGCGTTTTGGGGGTTTGTGTTGGTGTGGGTTTTTTTTTTTTGTTGTTGGTTGGTTTGTTGGTTGGTTTGGTTTTTGGTTGTGTTTTTTTTTTCCCTGCTAGTAGCTGCTGGGTCAAATTGACTTTGCTCTAGGCTTCAGTGGTAGAAAAGAGTGGGGGACATCAAGGATAGGGCATTAAAATCCAGTGCTTGACTGGTTTTGATAATAGTTAAATAAACTTATAAGCTTAGATATGTTTCAACTTAGTGCTCTTAGATTTGGAGGTAAGCAGGAAATAAGTTGCTGAGGTTGCAGAGAAAAGGTATGGCTCTTCCTCACCTGGTCAATATGAGATAAACAAGCAGGGAGAGCTGAAGGTCTTGCACTGAACGGACATGTAGATGTTTGTATGCTACAACATGGTTTTGAAAAGTTCTAATGCACATTCTGAAATACTTTCCCGTGACCACATTACATCATTGCTCGCAATGGCAGTCTGCTTAATTGTCCTTCAACTTTATGCTTGTATTATACAACCATAACTAAATTGCACTTTGCACTAAAAGAATATAGGTTTGACTGTAAAATTAATGCATGTTTTGTGTAACAGAAGAGTTGCAGGGAGGGTCTTGGAAGAGCTGTGGTTACAAAAATCATTAACAAAGGAAGAAAAAAATAAGAAGCTAGGGCATTTCTCTGACAGATATCGAATAAAGGCAGTGGACAGAAGTTATGAGAAGATGAAAACAATGTTTTATATTTCCAGGTATTTTAGATTTTTTGTCTCATTGAAAATCAAAGAATCAAACTTTTAACCTAAATTTATGTGATATAATGCTTGTCTTGGTTTGTTTTGTTAAAATGGTAGCAAACTGGAAGCCAAAACTCAAGGGGAAAAAAGTGAAGTCAAGGATTTTTTTTTAAAGATGTAGTACTGTAAAGCTGGCCCCAAATCATCTGACATTGTATTACGTTATTAACATTAGGTGTAAAAAATAAAATAGGCTTTGATAACAGTACTCCTGTGTGTTTATGAAATATCTTACACCTGTATGGAAGTCCTAGCAGAGTCACTGGTTTTCCATGTTGGCTCATCCAGCCTATCACCACCAATGATACTAGTGTAGGAGCTACCAAGGAAGTGGTTTTGTGACCACTGATCCTGGATCAGATTTAATATTAAATTATGCCCTAATGTAAGTTTGATCAGGCAGGCAAACTATCACATTTCTTAAGTTAATAATGAGTGCACAATATATCCTTTGTGCTGACTTAATGCCTGCTTGGGAGGAAAGACAGTAACTATTTGGCATAAAGCCTTCCAATACAAAATCAGCTGTCAAATCTAAACTGTATTTACTGTCTTGTTAAACCATGACCTCAGAGCAGATATTGGAACAATGACTCAACTCTGTAAATTATGCTCTGTTTTATTTACAAAGCACAATAATATGGAATTATTACCTATTTAAAATAATTTACTGAACATATACAGTTAGATTTATTTTTCATTTCTCTTGAAATCAAAGCTTTTTTTTTTCTTGACGTATTTGCTTCGAATGGGGGAGAAGTTGCAACAACTGAATTTTTTGGGCACTCTTCAGATTCATAACATGCAGCATAGTAATGACATTAACAGTCATTGGAAACATTTTAAGGCCAAATTCAGCCATCCACATGAGAGATATTTTTCATGTAAAAACGTTGCATGGGGACATGGAATTCCAAGAGGTGTTGCTTTCTTCCTTTGTATAAGTAGGGAAACAAAGTATGTTTTAAGTACACTAAAGTAGACCCTTAATATTTTATGCAGAGCCTATTCAGTTGGGCAGAATCAAATTATTTAATAAGCTTCCCTCTCCTACTTTACTAATCCTTACCTAGTGCATCCTTCATAAATTCTTGAGGTTATGAGAAGGTGAATGTATTAAGCTGTGCAGTTGGTTCTTTAAGCCACAGTACTACAGCCTGCAATTTATAATCCTTTTTTTTACAGTAAGATCATTATGCTTTTATGTAAAGTTCTGGAAGACTTAATTACGTACTTAGGGTGAGCATTTAATTTTTCTCTTTTCCCCATATTCCTCTTCTGATTAGGTTGTTAGGAAAAGTTAAGTTGATTATATTAAATGAAAATTTTAAGTAACATAAGTAGTTTATTAACAAATATAATAACTGATAAGTTACTTCTTGAGTTAGAGGTATTTATTTTAATCACTGTTACTAAGCTAGGCTGATAGTGAATGGAAAGTTTTAACTGCAGACTTACACTGGCTGCTCTCCTTCGTTCTTAGCATGAGTGTGTAGTAGTATTTGGTTCATTTTTCTCATTCAGCTGGGACTTGGGACAAAGGCCTGGCTTACATGGTAGCACATATCCTCAACTGCAGTTGCTTTTCATGGAAATGCTGCATTTCCCCCTGTCATACTCTATGGCAGTCAAATTTCTGCCAATTATTTCATAACCTTTTAATCAGAACTTGTAAAATGTGGGTTTTCTTGTTAGGGAAGGTCTTTGTAAAAGGCAAATAAAACATTCAGTTTGGTTTGCTCATGTTGTGTTTCCTTTTCTTTGCAAATTACTGTTGAAACCATTGCTCAGTTTGGCGTAATGTGGAAAAGGAGAAGGGCTTTCAAAGATGATGAAGTTTTTGTTCAGTGTAAATTGGCAGCTGAAGAGGGAAGAGACTGAAGTTAGTGTCCTTACTGGGAGGAAAAATACAGAAGTCAGCTAGCATGAGGTCCGATTTGCAGCAGCGGGCCAGTTGTTGTGGATATAGCTTCATTGTACCTGCGCGATGTGCAATCTTTTGCCTAGTCAAGGGGTCATAAAAGGAGGGAGTTATCGTGGTGAGGGGAGAAGGACACATTGGTAGGAAAGCAAGATTTTTAACTGTGCTGCTCACAGAACTTTTCAGGTTAAACTTTTTAATGAGGAAGCTTAGAAATAACATGTCATTTGTCAGAGAGACAAAGGCCAGTGCTAGGGTAGAAGGGAATAAGCCTAATAAATGTTCAAGATGAATTATTGTATCACATACATGATCTATTAATAGGGGAGAAGAAATAAATGCAACATATTCATGTCTTCCATGCTCAGTGGGAGTAATCAAGTTGTCAGCTCAAAGTAGTGAGTATGTTGTTTTTATCAGTGTGCTGCATAAAGGAACAGATATTGGTGCTAAATTTAAAGCAAAAAGTAGGAAAATTTGAATTTTAGTACTTGATTAAGCTGGTTGTTTATCTAGCACATTAAAATGTCATAGATATCTTGCATTAGCTTTGTTAAAAATGGTGACTCAAACCTTGTAAGGGCTGTCTGGGAAATAATATAAGCTTAGAGAACCAGGCAAGAAGAAAATTGTAATAAGCCCACAAAATTAGGTCATTGCTTCACCATATTTAAGTAACTGTGGTTATTTACATTCATATAATTATTTGTAACTGTGAAGCTTTAAAAAGGATTTGATGGGTAAATCCTGATACAAACCAGCCTATTCTGTTGTCTTTTTCTGAATGGTGGTCATGTTGCCTTTTTAAAATTGGAATAATGAATTGAATAAGGTACCCTAGATATCTCCACTTAAGGGTTTTTTGTTTGTTTGTTTCCTTGTTTTACAACATCATGGTTATGCAATCCAAAATTCAATTAGCATTTTTTTTTCTACCCCCTCACCTTTTTAATTATGGAGAGCTAGTGTTTATTTATAGTGCTGGGAAGCTCTAGTCTTCAGCCAGAGCACTGTGATACCGCCTGCTGCCCAGCTGCGAAAGGATTTCAAAGCAGGACAAGAGGGTTATGCTTGATGCAGTAGTCCAGGCTCTCTCTGCAGGGGATGCAGAGAGAGGTGAAATGATCAAAATAACAGGCTGGTTCTTTGCAGCACCATGCTGAACTAATACATGCAGTGAATTATGCTTTTTTTCAGCCTCACAGTAATTAAAACAAAAGGGGATATTAGCTTGAATGAGTTTTGGCTGTATGGATAGATGGGACATATTTCTAATCACATGCAGGAAAAAATTGGCAGGTCTTGTGCATAGTTTTGCCAAAGTCTATGAGAACCCAGAGAAAACTAAATGCAAAATACTGTCTAGGTTTACAGTCAAATTGTGCTATTGTGCACGCGTAGAAAGTAGGTATTATAGCCGTGCAGGTCAAGTCAAGAACTCTGTTTTTGCCACGTTGGGTTTCAGCTGAAGGCTGTGTCCAAGAAACAGCTAAAATTGGAATTGAAGACAGTTCTCAGGTGGGGGGACAAACCTGTGAGTCATCAGCACAGAGACAGATAGATGGTGGCTGAATTTGTGTTGGCAGATGCTGGATCTCTGAGCATAAAGGAGAAGAGGACAAGGAAAAAAAGGTCAGGGATGGAGGTATACAAAGCTCCTACAGCAGCTTAGGAGAAAAAATTACCTGAACACTGTGTTAAATGAGCAGCTAGAAGAAAACTGGAGGAAAATAAACGTTTTATTGTATTTTCATTTGTAGTATTCTGTATTTTTGCTTTTGATTTCAAATGAATATACAATATTAAGTGTAAGGCTAGAACAACTTCAACTACTCAGGGTTTTGTATTTGCTCTCTCGCTTTTAGAAAAGGACTTAGTCCTTTTTAAAAGAGAACTAGTATAAACAGGTTGTATTGCATTGTTTCACAAATGGAATAAATGTCAGTGCCATTTTGATGCAGCGTTATGGTATCAGGATTTTACCAGGCCGTCATTGATAATTTGTGGTATCAAAGATGTAATATCACACATGACATGCACAAGTGATTTCTATTTTAAATAATTACGGATAATGTATTTTTTTATGCTCTGCTTTCTGTGTTTTCTTCTCTCTGAAGCTAAGGCAAAACCAGTTTAGTTTCATGGCTTGCCTGCACAAAGTGTGATAGGTTTTGTGTTTGTATTTCTCTTACATATACAGAAAGGATGCAAAGTTCCTCTAAGACGAGATAACAAAGGTTTCTTTTCTCCCTGTGTCCTAAATCTAAAGGTTGTCAGATAAAAGGGAAACTTTGGTTATTTTTTAGGATATTTTTAAAATACCCTAATGGTTGAAGAATATGAGGGAGATAGACTGATTCTTAACAAACAGTTTTAAGGTAGTGGTTTAGCAGGAGCTTCAAGGAGAGTTTCAGAATATTAGGTAGCATTGATCTACCTATAACATTTGCTCTAAGAAAGTAGGTTCTTGGTCTTAGGGTTCTCCCATTTGTCCCCTCAATTTTGTCTCTTGAGGAGAAGGGACATGAGATTTACCAGGACAATTTAATCTGACCTGTTCTTGTAAGTTGTGTCCTCCTTGGTAGCTATGTAGGACTGCCTGGGGGCGTGAGCTGTATTTGATGACTCAGGCCAGAATATCCTCCTACCTCTTCATCACTGCCCTGCTGCTGGTGAGCTGAGAGTCCCTCTGGAGATCGGGGAGGCTGTGGGGCAGCTGGGGGCGTACCAGAGTCCTCTGGGAGATGGATTTTAGAATTCCTTGGTGAAGGCAGGGGTAGTTTGGCTGAACATGGCAACGTCAGCTTTGCCAGAGCATGGACTTCGTGACAGGATTTTTGTTTTTCACTTTATTTTGGAAAAATAGATTTCAAGCTGAAAACTTGAAATGGAAAGCTGAAAACTGCATTGCAGGAACCAAGTGCAGGTGGGAGAAGGCTGGTAGGCAGTACATGTATGATTGTTGGAGAGGACATGATAAGGGCTGTTACTAGGCCACAGGAAAAGACAATAAAGAACATAAGTACTGAAAAGTTCTAGAGATACTGCTCTTAGTAAAATGTTTGGTTTTTTGTTTTTTAGTTCAAGCAGTATGTTTTTGACAGCAATAGTGAAGAACTGGAAGACTGGTTAATTGACGTACTAAAATGGAGTATTTACCAGTGGAGGTAAGATGTTCTTTGAACGTACTGTGGTTTTGTTTCTTAACATTGTCTTACAGTTCCCAATACAAGTAGCTAGACTAATGGCACACAAGCATTTCCCTGAGAACAAAGCTGGCTTAGGAGGTTTCTGCACACCTCTGTCTGTCTTGTCATTGCACTTGCAGGTGCTCTGATGCAGCTGCTGTAAAGTATCACTAAAATGATGAGTTTATAAAAAAACAGAATCAAGAAACATTTTTTTTCCTTCTGATGGTCTTTTAAAATCTGATATCGTATGATCTATTTTGTATTGTAGCCTAAGAAAAGATTTGTTTGAGTAACTGAAGAAGTGGTGAGCTAATGTGGGGAGAGCATGGACTGACCAGGATATGTAGGAGATTTTCCAACTTAAGAAAATAAACAAACCCCCAGCAGTGTGAAGGAAAGTTTTGTCCCCCAGTATAGGATCAAGTGGCTTTAGTTGACGTTTTAACTATTGGAGGCGTTCAGTCTCAGTGCATAAATATTTTTGAATATTGAAATGCTGTTTTGATTGTTAAGTAGTTACCAGAAGTTAATGAAACCCGCTGTTCGTTCTAACCTGTGTATTAGGGTATTCTTCTCATTTATTATCAGACCTTCTGATATATGTTTATATGCTGCATTAACCTCTGTTGCTTGTATGTAGAGAGCTCCTATTATGGGATTCTTCTGCTTCTTAACAGGCAGACAAAACAAACATGCAGTTTAATAGCTCAGTTTCTGAATGCTAATTATATGCTTTAAAAACAGAACAATAAACTCATTAAGTATTAAAATGAGTTGTGGGCATTTAATGTCATTGAAGTTAGTCAGCAAAGTTTAGCTGTGAATTTGAGTGGAATCTATACAAATAAATCCTTCTACGTGTGTTTAACTTTTTTGTTGGCTTTTGTATGATTAGCGTACAGAAAATTAAAGATGTTGTCCAAGTTTGAGTTTCTCCATTAAAATATTTAATCACCGCTTAAGACTTTCTGTGATATAGTTCAAAGAACACTCTTTTCCTTTGCACTTGATACGACAGACTTTGACAGAAAAGTAGCGCTTTGGTTTGTGTCAGCCCAGGGCAGTGAATGCTCCCCTTCACCCAGGTTGAGGTGCACGTGTAACAAGCTGATGCTTGGCAAAAAAAAAGCCATCCTCAAAGGTCAGCTGATAGACTGCAATCCTGGGTACCTGCGGTGGTATGCAGCATTGCTGTCTGGATGCACAGTTTTGTGAACTGTGGCTCAGAATTTCTTGCTGTTTTTGCAGCTGATGCTGGAGCAAGGCACGGATGCCACTTTTCCAAATATTATTGGTGGTTGAGCGAGGGCTGTGTTACTAGGTTAAAACATGTGGTGCTGTGTTTGCTGGATCCTCTGTTTGGTCTGCAGGGGTTGCCTGCCCAGGCAATTTTTAGTGGGCTGGCTGGGCATGCTAAGTCAGCTCGACAAGGGAGGGAGTGGGTGGCCCCAGCTAGAGCCATGTTAGACACAGTAGAAATACCACAAGTTTACTGGACAGCCCTTTTGGCAGTAATGCAAGATGTGGCTCTCCTAGCTTTTTTTGTTGAATTAACTCATTCATAAAATGGACCTTCGAACTTGTCTAATTGGACTAGTTCTGGATTGTTCTGAGCTTTTCTACTGGGAACTTGAGGGGCCCTGAAGCATTTGGGAGTGACTGCGTGGCCCAACAACTCCTGCAGGAACAGTTTTCCCTTCTCTTGGTGGAGGCGAACTGTTCAGGGACATAGACACTGCCAGTCACTGTGCTGGGAAGTCAGAGGCGTGTGATATCTTCCTCCCTTGAAAATGTAGCTTCATCAAAATGCAAGCTTCATGAGCCTGCCCCATGGCATCCCTTTCCTGTTTAAGTCCTTTTGCTTTTTCTTGAGTGTTTTAAAGTGGGCTCCCTTCTGAGGTATTGGACAGTTTCATCACAGGTTTTAT
This sequence comes from Phaethon aethereus, assembly GCF_964289735.1. Lineage (NCBI taxonomy): Eukaryota > Metazoa > Chordata > Aves > Phaethontiformes > Phaethontidae > Phaethon > Phaethon aethereus. Next base: position 34,053,469 of record NC_138576.1, read on the forward strand.
GCACAGCCCACAAACTTTGTTTCCCAGTGGGTCACAGCGGGCTAGGATCTCTGGATCTCTGCTCAGTGGCATGTCAGGTTCCATTAGCAGAAGATATGCTTGCATTGTGGTAGGTGATGCACGTGTGATAATGGAGTATGATAACCCCAGAGAATTAGAGTGCAGAACTTGATTCTAGCTTTAGAGACCACTGAGGACAACCCTGCACAATCCTATAGATAAAACAGTAGAAGAGGGAATTGTTGCAAAGAGCTGTAGGTTATTAATGACAGTCCTAGCGCTGCATACTGTAGCAAATTGTGGCATCATTCAATTAATCTGTTGAAGTCTCTTGATTGAAATTTGAATGAACACAGGATTTTTAGGCAAGCTGGCTTAATTGCGTCATCTACATGCTGTAGTTTTGATCTTGCGGTAAGGGTCCTTGATCTGAGTTCTTCATAGTGTCATAACTCGGCTTCAGAAGTAAAATTCCTTTTCCCCGTGTCTCCCGTTACTTCGGTAACATAGTGTTTCTGTAAAGTGCATGCAGAGTCCTGGTATTGACCGTTAAACCAAGGTCAGCATTAACTTCTTGTTTATAGTTAAAAATCTAGACCTGTGCTATGGTGCTTGAAGCCTTACAGCTCCTCTAGAGTGAGTACAGAAAGGTAAATCTTATCTTGAGTCATATGCCAAGATAATTTAGTGGGTATGCTAGAGGTAGCCCCTAAAGGTAACTTTGTTTTCAGGTGACTGATACCTGCTGTGGCAATGACCTTTTTTTTTTTTTTTTGCCAACTACTCTGTTTCAGTCTCAATAGTACTGCCTGCTGCTTCACAAACACCCAAGTGCATGTTCAAAATTTTAGAAACAACATAAACCCAGAATCCATTCAAACTCCAGCCAGGCTAGCTTTTTTATGTTTACTGCATTAGACCTAGAATATGGACTAATGTGCGTGAAGGACAGTCTGGTTTAGGTTTCTTGGTTTGTATATTCCTCAAACCAGACAGTGCTTGCAGGAACTGGGAAGTCTGAAGACAAATGTTTGCAGAAAGTGTAGTCTATTTTATTAATCCAGTTGATACTGTTGAAGGAAAAACAGCAGAACTTGGTAAAGTCTGTAGGTTTTTAACTTAAGTATCAGCAGGCAGTTGTACATTAGCAGAAAGGTGCCAGCCTGTGGCTGCGAAGAAGACAGTGAGAATTAACACTTTATTACTAACAAATATTGACTAAAAATGGGCATGTTGCCCTCCTTAACTCCTGCCTTCCCTCTAGAATACCTCCATCTAAAGCCCTACATGACCTGGTCAAGCACTTAGTCTGCACTGTTTGGCCACACTGTAATTCAGCTGTCCCTCTCCTCACATCAGAGTTGCACTGCTGCCTGCACGGTCATTCTTCAGTGAGGGCTGGAAGTATCATGCTCTTTTTCTCCTTGTCGGCAGTATTTTTCCCTCTTTCCAGCCAAGTACCAGCTCAGAGCTGCAGTATGTAGGCATCAGTAAGTGCCAGGATTGCATTATGCTGATGGTGTGTTGTAATACTTCTCTGATAACAGCTGATTCCCTCACAACAGAGGTACAAGTTATAGTGGGCAGGATTTAGTACATCCTGTATTCTTGTTTACCTCAGGGCCTTTGTATTTAAGGAAGCTGTGGAAAATTGTGTATGCCGTTGTCCTTTTTAAGAACCAGATAGGCATTATCCCCAGCTTGTGTTTTAAAAAGTTTGTTTTCTGTTTGTTTTCAGTAACTAAGGTGCTGACAAGTTTTGACTTCTTCATCCTCATAAACATGAGTGAAGTTCAGGCTATGGTAGAATTCTCCGTGGAGCTCCACAAATTCTTCAATGTGGATTTATTTCAAAGAGGGTAGGTGTGCATTCTTTCAAACTTTACTGTGGTGGATGGGTGATGTTGGAAAGACCTTAATGGGTACTGTCATGTAGCGTTGCTTCATGTATTATTGACTGTTTTTATAGTGAATTGAAAAATTTTTATTCCTTATTGGAAAGGCATGTATTTTCTAGGAATTAAAATTAAATACTGAAATAATTTGGCATAAAACTTAAGTTGTAATATTTTTTGTTTAATTGCAGGAGAGAGAAGCTCTGCAGATTTAGAGGCGAGATTATATTCTTATCCAGGCCTTTACCCTTTCATATCTTAATTTCTGTAATCCCTTTTGTTTGAAATATGATAGGTTTTTCTGTTGAATCTTCTAAAAATGTTGCTGCCCCAATTAACTTAATAGTTTATCAGTTTGGCGGTGGAGAACTTCACCAGCTTCCTCCTCACACTGTACTATGCCTGTACAGTTATAGAAGACTGCATACTGCCTCGTTAGGCTCTCCAGACCTCCTCTTGCTCCACCTGGTCTCTGTAGAAGGCTTTTTCCTTTCATTTGATATTACCTGATTGTTCCCAGATCATGTTCTAAGGTCCTCCTTTCCCATGGCTACATAGGAAATAATACTTTATAGCTTATTTTCGAGTTATCTAGCATTGTAGTACATTGCTCTTTTGACAATCTTTTAACAGACTACAGTAAAAATACATGCCAGTGTTGTAGTTCTTATGATGTTTGTTTTAGATAAATCTGGTTGAGGCTGTGTCAGTGTTTACAGGCAGGGAACAATATATATCAGTGTTGATTTATGATAGCTCCTTTTTCCAAAACGTTGTAGAGTAACTTTCCTTAGAAACATTTTAGTAATAAGAAAATATATTCATGTTTTTAACCTTGTCATAATTCAAGGCAGGTGGGGGGGTCTTGTTTGTGGGTGTGGTGTGTGTGTTTGAGAGGTTTTTTGACAGAGTGTGTTAATGATGGTGAAGTGATGGGAAAATTTCATTGCTTTGGGGATGCACATAGTTCCGACACTTTGTATTAACCCTCTGAGGTGGGTATTTTGGGGAAGAATGGCATAAAAAAAAGGTAGGATTGGGAAGGAGCTCAGGAGGAAGAAGCATAAAATACTGTTATAAAACATACCATGGCTAGCTAGCCTCTACCTTTGCCATGTTACTGTTACTTTTATTTATATTTTTTTAAAGCTAGCTTTTCTCTAAATTTGACCTGAAGCTGGTGCTGACAGAAGTGATTACCCGTTATACTTGTACCATTTGCAGTCAAAGTATATGCAACAAACTATGTCCCCTTTTTAGGGAAAATTGTAATTTCACTCTTCATTGGAAGGGGAAGATTAAGGAAGGCTTAAGAGGTCTGGGAGGACACTGAGAATATTCTAATTACTTAACTAAAAAGCAGTCTGCTGAACTGTGTCCTTTTTTAATCTCTGAAATCGGTGGGGAAGGAGAGGATAGAATATGACAGCATTCTAATAGAGAAGAGGCTGAAAAGAGAAGAACATCTTTTGGTTGTCCTACCCTTACAATTCAAATGTTTCCTCAGAAGGGTAGTTGAGAAGCAAAGCACAGCAGTATAATTACCGGTGCTCTACTTGGCATGTTTCTTTTTAGCGTACTCTTGAAAAAGCAGTAAATTCACAGGGCAAGTTCAGAGAGGTGGAATGCTGACATGATGAGAAAAGAGACATGGGTAGATACCTCTCTAGTTTCAAGCTAAACCTTTAACTCTGGGCATGTTCCCTTAGAAGGCAATGGTGGGAAGGAGAGAGGGCTTCCAGAATAAGTCTAAAGGCTGGGTAATGTGACTACTGCAATGGTTTCTGCGAATTTGGGTAAGTTCTAGTATTTTTTAGGGAACTATGTTTATATTTATTGGAGACAGGTGGTAATATTTACATTGCCGGAGGAGCTCTTGGATGATGGATTGAATCAGCAGAAAAGGAGCTTTTCAGTTTCATTGTTAGCCTCCTATTTATGAGCTACTGCTGTGTTTAGCATGGTTTCTCTCACCAAAAGTCAAGTATAGAATTGATCGTATTCTGGGTTTTTATGGGATTGTGTGCATTCAAGCCTACCCAGCTTAGCATGCCTGTCTCATGGTGTTAGAAGCATAAGGACCTTCTGAATTGTGTAAAATAAAATGTTCACTATTGCAAGTAATCGCATCAAGCTGATCAAGCTCCCTCTTAAAACTTATTAGATATTTATCCAAACTGTTTGGTTGGAGAGTGAGTCCAGATTCTCACTTTTTTGATTATTAGAGATGTCATAATTTCCAGCCTAAACTTCCTTCTGATCAATTTTTAGTTGTTTGTTTTTCTTATGAGCTTTGTCCTGTGCTTTGAATGACTTTATCAGTCAAAGTGTTCACCCTGATGTATTTTTAGATGTCAGTCTTTTGCCTCTTCTATTAAATATGAACAGAATCGGTTTGGTCATTTGAATTTGTGGCTTATTCCACCACCACACCCCCCTTCCTGTAGAGCCCACATATCCCAGTATCCAATCAAAACCATTATTATCTCTTCCTAGTGTTAGAACTATTTGAAGGGTGCCAGCTATTGCATCCAACTGTAGCATGTTTTCTTGGATCTATATTTGTAGTGACACTATTGCCAGAAGCACTTACGACTGTGCTTACACTAACAATTAATTTGGTACTTTAGGAATGAATTACTAGAAGCAGTGTTGACGTCCCTGTATCTGTGTGGTTCCAGGGTTACTTCAGACTACATTTAGTCTCATTGTCTGGACCAGATGTTTTGCATCATGAGTGTATTTTGTAGTTGTTTGTACCAGTAACTGGTTCAGACCTTTCTGTCCCCCCAGGGGTTGAAGTGCATTTTGTGACGTGTATATCAGAGCCGGTGGTTCAGTTTCTCCAGGAGATTCTAGGTTATGTACGTAGAAGGCTCTCAGTGAACTGAGTGAGCATGTGCAGCAAATGGGGATTGTTGGGGAAAGTGCCTTAAAACCACTCTGCTGCTTTAAACTAATGAGTAGTGCAGTCTCAGCCAAAATTTCAAATAGTATTTCACTCAAGATCAAATTTACCTGAAGGGTAAGGTAACAATGGGCTAAACATGAGCCAGCAGGGTGTTGCGGCACAAGAAGGCCAATTGTAAGCTAAGCTGTAATAGTGAAACCAGGAAAAAAGACGTCTCCATCCTTCCCGCATTATGCTGCCTGACTCCTACCAGCAGCTTAGCAGTGGTGTCAGGATGTGTTTCCCACTTAGTTTTCAAACCAGGCTGCTTATCCTACCATACTGATTTCCCTCTTTGAAAAATCTGCAAAATAGATGCTCAATACATTTATATTTTTGCCTCCCACCCCCCCCAAAGTCTCATACAGTTCAGAACTATTGGAGGTACAGGGTTTCTCTGTGATGAGAGTCACTGACCAGAGTCTGGGATTTCTGGACATGTACAATCAGTTTTATATTGCTTTCTGTGCTGGAGATGGGGAGAAGTAATTTTTATCTGTTTGGCCAATACCTTTGGACAAAAACTGTTTCCTGAAATAATTTTTTTCTACACTGACAATTACTGTGTCTGCGTCACTGGGCTTCCGTATTTTTATGTCCATTCATATGTTGTCTCTTACTTCACTGAGTCCCTTAGCATAAGGACTCTTCGGTGTTCGCACAACAGACAGCTAGTTAATTTATAAAATCTATCACTGAAAGGCCTATTCTGCATACTTATAATAATTATTAATAAGAACACCCTTTTAATACTTCGTCAACAAGCTTGTTCCAGGTAACTGAAATGAAAATCAGTTTCAGACATAGAACAGATGACAATGTTCTCTTGAAAAATTTTCATATGCACTTAAGGTATTCTTGTTTTTTCTAGTGGTGATGTTATCAGCTCTAGATAGACAGTTTGAATATATGATGCCCTGGTAACGTGACTTTGATATATCTTTTCCTGATGTTTAAAAGTTTGTGCAGGTAGGAGGTTGTGTGACAGTGGCAATTTTAGCACTGTTTATAACAGAAGTTTGGGATGTTTACTTGTAACACTTTCTGTTCCACCTCCTTGCCACCGCCTCCTGATGATTGTGAATGTTATTTACCATGTTGTTTTTCAGATGTTGTTACTGTAAGAGCAAGTGGTCTCTCTTACTCATGTTTCTGCTGTGGACTGTGGATGCTTACGCTCCACACCTACATACATGTTTTGTACATGACAACATCCTGAACTGAAATATAAATGTATTTAGCATTTTGGAATTCAAACATCTGGTTATTGAAAGTGCCACAGTACTTTGTAGTGCTCAGTTTAATTTGTGGTGTTCCACCACTGGTTGATGAGTCCTGATGTCTAACTTGGAATAGTTAACGCTGTTCTTGTGGGTAGCAAGAGAAGTTTCCTGGTAACCCTCCATTGTGAAAAGATGAGGTTTTCATCTTTCTGGAGCTATGTATTGCTTTTTCACCTGTGAACCGGCAAATCTAATGGGCTAAAGAAATTTAAGTGATGGTTTCTAGTTTAGCAGAGTGCACACCTTGCTGCAAGGTCTGCTTTGAAAACGACTTTAGTCTGTGTTTTCCCTATCTCTGTGCATTCTTATTATCCCAATGTTAAATTCTTATTTTGTCGGTAATCATTTGTTATTTTGTCAGTAATATGCATGCACACGCAACTGGCCAAAGCTGGATTTAGACGATTTTCAGTAGTAATGTCTCTATGTCTATGCTTTGTCTTTTTCTTTGTAGCAGTTTTCTTTGTGAAGTAGAATATCTGCTGTTCCATTGTGGTTTCAGAAACAGAACTTGATAATAGTTTTTTCAGCTAAGTGTAAATTTGTTCTTAACCCAAGTAGACTGAATGGTGCAAGTAAAATGAAGTATTAACAGCAGCTCTTTATTATAGCTGCAGGTTTACCTTTGTGCTCAGTGTGTCTAGTTGTCTGTTACTTGACTTTGTTTTGGGTTAAAAGATTCTTGCAAAAGCACATCAAGAGTTTACATTAATAATGTAAGTGTACCGCACTTCTTAAAGTGTTCTTGCTTTATAAATAGTGGTTAACAGATTCAAGAAGAATGTTAAATACCTTCCACAGAAGAGACTTAGGAGTTTCTAATATAAAACACATTTTTAGAGGTGTATCATATCTGAAATTAGGGTATTGATAGGATTGCACTAGCGCTAAGTTGCTTGTGAACCTAAGTCCATTGAAAGTCCAAGGAATTTAAGCTGCACATCTTCCTGGAGATTTCGCCGTATGGTATTCTTCTGTTCCATAGATTTATGGTTTTTCCATGTGCAGATACTTAGTGATGCATCTGAGCAGCATTAACATTTTATACTTCCATGTGTGTGGTTGTGTAATGTAGCATGAAAGAAAATACGCTGAATCAGAGTATGAATTTTAATGAATCTTACTATGATTACACAGTAATTACATGAGAAGTAATGTAAAATATGAAAAGTTGTATTTTTTTCTTGATACAGTGAGTTGTCTACATTAATTTTATAATTTATTAAGAGGAAATTAAAGAGTACACATTTAGTGGGACCACTTGTCTTTCTCCTGGCTACCTCAGGAATGAAAAGGTTTTGTCCTTAAATAAAGAAGTACCCTCTGCTAATGTTTTGGTTGTTAGCATATGATCAAATAACAAACTGGTAAGGGACAAGGAACATTCAGGCTCACCTTTTTTAATTCATACAGCCCAGTCATAGGTTTACAGCCCGGTCATAGTTTTACTTTCAAACTGTGTTTCTGTATAACATAGCCTTCTGGAAATAAGTGTTGTGAATTGTCTTCTGACACATAGCTTATCTTCCAAAATAATGTATGGCGATCTTTACTTAATGTAATGTGGTCTTTACAAAGGGAGAAGAAAGCTGTCAAGTTTTTCCAGGTTGCGAGATGAGCTGTGTTCTTCATCTTATGGTTTTACAACAATACAAATAGCAGTAATACGGGCTTAAGATTTGAAGGGCTGTCTTGTAAACTCAAGGGGATAGTCTGTCTAGGAAAAATATAGCAAATACTTTTCTTTTGGTTTTATTTTTGTTTTTTAAAAGTGGATCGGTTTCTGATTCCTGTTCAACAGTGGATGCACACACACAGGTCCTGCTTGTTCTGAGGCAAGAATGGGTAAGACTGGGAATGAGAAATGGGGAAGTAATATTTTAAGGTGGTATTGCTTCAGAAGTTACAAGTTAATATCAAATATGCTATTAGCCCTTCTGATGCAGGATGTCTGAGACTGATGACATGGTCTGGTCTCAAAGAGCCATCACAATTTGAAGTACCATATGGTGGTACTTCAGAATCTTGTCCTTTAAAATAAAAAGCCTTGTAAAAAGCCTTCGGCCACAACAACCCCATGCAATGCTACAGGCTTGGGGAGGAGTGGCTGGAGAGCTGCCTGGCAGAAAGGGACCTGGGGGTGCTGGTTGACAGCCGGCTGAACATGAGCCGGCAGTGTGCCCAGGTGGCCAAGAAGGCCAACAGCATCCTGGCCTGTATCAGAAATAGTGTGGCCAGCAGGAGCAGGGAAGTGATTGTGCCCCTGTACTCAGCACTGGTGAGGCCACACCTCAAATACTGTGTTCAGTTTTGGGCCCCTCACTACAAGAAGGATGCTGAGGTGCTGGAGCGTGTCCAGAGCAGGGCAACGAAGCTGGTGAGGGGTCTGGAGCACAAGTCTTATGAGGAGCGGCTGAGGGAACTGGGGTTGTTTAGTCTGGAGAAGAGGAGGCTGAGGGGAGACCTTATTGCTCTCTACAACTACCTGAAAAGGGATTGTGGCGAGGTGGGTGTTGGTCTCTTCTCCCAAGTAACTAGCGATAAGACAAGAGGAAATGGCCTCAAGTTGTGCTAGGGGAGGTTTAGATTGGATATTGGCAAAAATTTCTTCACCGCGAGAGTGGTCAGGCATTGGAACAGGCTGCCCAGGGAGGTGGTGGAGTCACCGTCTCTGGAAGTGTTCAAAAAACGTGTGGATGTGGCGCTTCAGGACATGGTTTAGGGGACACGGTGGCGCTGGATTAATGGTTGGACTTGATGATCTTGAAGGTCCTTTCCAACCTAGTGATTCTGTGATTCTGTGATTTGTTGAGAACAGGAGTTGGAAAAGTAAGGGGAAAATTGAGCACTGCTTCCTTTGAGTTAGCTGAGAAATTAAGGCTTTTGACGTATGCTCTGCCTTGGCTTTGTGAGTGGAGCTGGAGATGGGAGGAAGTTGTACTGCTTGTCTTCAGATATCTGAGTACAATGCCTGTGTTAGGAGACTTCTAGCCACACAGGGAACCTTATCTAGGGGTCACTTACAGCCATTGTAAATTGGGCTTCTACTCTGAAGCCTAGAGAATCCTTTCCCGCCCACCCCCACCCCATGTTAATTCCTAGAGATGAGCCTCCGACTTAAGAAACTAAGTCAGATGCCTGAAATGATCTGGTTTAGGTACGTATTCTGACGTGTAAAGATGACGGTACAGGTGCTTATTTCTTCAGTCATTATTCATAGTGTCGTAGCTAAGAGTTGATAATTGTAGTTGTCCTGGAGGTATGTTTTATAAAAACTGAGGTGTGTTGGTGTTTTTTTTTCTTGCATCCCCCCCATATTGGTTCAAAAAATATACCTTAAATTTTGTAAAATGTTGATGGGTACTCATGGCATATTCTAGACTTCTCAGATATTTGGTACAAATTCCAAATCACCTTGATGTTGTTCAGATTTTTCTTAGACCCATGTAGTACTTTTGGAAATCTTAAACATAGTAACTTTTGCAATTGAAATTGTTATTTTGCAATTTAAATTATTTTGTCAATTCAGAATTAAAGCTGTCTAATGGCATCCCATGCCCTCCAGGCATTGAATTTTGCAAAATTTCATTTTTTAAGAACAAAAAGTAAAGAGCTCAGATGTGTACTTGTGCCATTGTAATGTCTTGCTGGAGCCTGACAGCACTGTGATAGGTTCAGTTGTTTTCTATGACAGCAAGGTTATATGTAATTGTGACATGACTTATATCATTTGTCCTCCTTTAAGGACTGTATTTGGGGGAATCTGTGTAATTCCTTCTTTCTTCATGTGATGAAAGAAAGATGTGTCTTGTGTATGTAAGACTAGGTACTATTTCACGTTGCAAAGTAAAGATTGTATGTCAGCATACCTTGCCATGAAGACTGTCAGCAGAAACATGATCAGTGAATTTAGTGAGGGAGTAAATGACAGTGTAAGACAGTATTAAGTATAAAAGGATTCTGTCTGGAGAAGGCCCATTTTTTTCATCTGTAGAACAATATAGTTACCTTCTCTGTGTTGTATGAAGGTAGAATGAGAGTAGGTGTTAGTTGAAGACATTAGAATAATGATTTCTTGAGTATGTATCTTCTCTTTCTAAACCTGAGTTTTACTGAGTTCAGTATTCTGGCATGACATGTGACAGCACTCGCAGTTTTAACTTTGCATTAAATACAGGATTAGTCATTTAAATTGCTAATTTTGGGACTCTTTTTGTGCAGAAGCTCGGCTTACAGTTCAGACCTGTCCCTGTGTGATGGTAGTAAAAAACAGGAAAATCTGTCATTCCAAAGTGTTCTGCCCTATTTCTCTGTGGTTGGTTAATACACATAATAGCTACAGCAGAAAGATGATTATGTTAGTTCTTTAAGTTAGTTTGCCCGCTGTAGCTATCTGAAAGGAAAGAGAAAGATGCTCATTCTGTGTTCCAAAGTCTTGACTGCCTCATGATACGACAGAAATTCCTGGCGTGGTGTCTTTTTGTGTCTTTTCTGCTGCACATATATTTAATCATACCTTTATGTATACCTGTATCTGTAACCACAGACAACAGTTTACTGGATCATTACGTACTTTAGAGAGCGTATAGCCTTATCTGAATATGGAGTCAGGCTCAGTCCCACCACCAAACTCAGACTTGCTGCCTCCGCTTCAATCAGGTGCTTTCTCCAAAATATCTTCCTCGTTCACTCCTTACACCTCCAATTACTGTAGTCCATATGAAGTAAGTTCTCAGATTTTTGGATTATTTTTTACCTTATTTCATCCCCTACACTTGTTCTCCCTTTCCCAGATTCTGACTCATGTTGGCAGTGGGGAAAGAAGCTCAAGACACCTCCAGAGACTTTGAGGCACTCCAGACTGGAGCATCATGTTCATACTTATCCATTAATAACTTTATTTGTTTCTTTGCAATATTTTAAAGTTATTTTAAAAATGTTTCTTGTTTCTACAAAAAAGATGATGAATACCATGCATTAAATGATCAAGACCTCTGCTGCTATTCATTGTGTATTTTAATTTGTTTTTAATGCAGGAAGTAAGTTCCAGGCAGTTAGAGGTGATCAGACTGGGGGAAAATAAAGGTGTATTTTTCACTTGTGCCAGTTACTCAGCATGGCCCGCTCTTAGTACCATGAACTTGAATATGCATTCTCCTATACGCATTTGTCATTGGTTTGAGCCAGTACAACTGCATGTATTTGCCAAAATGTGTGATATGCATAGTCGTCTCCTGTTTTGTTTGCTTTTGCAGTCATGCAGTTCTGTGGTCAATCAGATGGACTTGCTGTTGGCAGCAGTGTAGTTGGAGAGTGGGTTAAGCTGTTAGGAACATCAGGCTAAGGGTGTAGATGTTACAGGTAGAGAAATCTCTGGGACAGCAGCTGCCTGAACAGGGTGGTCCTGCTTCTGGTGCTTCCTGTGTGCCTGCAGTAATGCTCTTCTACCTTATGGTTGGTCAGCTCAAAATGGTAAGCCACCAGAAAAATAAAGAAAATGCAGAATATCGTTCTGGTTTTGCCAGTTTATCGCCCTGGCCCATATCAGGATCAGATATTCTGTCAGTGCTGGTGCAGAAGGAGTATAAAATACACAGGAGTATAAAATACACTTCTGTCACCAACTCGCTTTTGGGTTGGTTTAACTGTAATGCTGGACTGCATCCTAAGAGAAATGTCCATAATGAAGTTCCAGCCTCCTTATTAGGAAGACATCTCTTGAACAGGAGAGGCCACTAAGTGTGATCTGCTGAGTGAGAACAGCTCGTATTAGTATGTTTTGAACCAAAACCTCTGTTTGAATTTCTGCATTCATCTCAGTTGGTATCCCTGCCCGTAGGATACGGGGTTATGACAGACATCAGGTATGTCAATTCTCATTTCCCTAAGCTCTCGTGTGGAGAATCGGAGCTTGCCTTGGCAGTGCCAGTCCGCAGAGTTTCTGCCTTCCTTGCTGCTGGCTGCTTCATGCCACTGCAGTGCACTGCCCTATTGCTTGTGCAGGCTGAGCTGCTGTAGCAGCCTGCTGTAAATTGAGCTGCTGAGTTGCTCCAGTTTGCAGCACTGCCCTGCAAGTAGTGCGTTGGTGTGATTGAGGGGGGCAATATATTGCAGCAGAGGGGAAAGAGTGAGTGTCTTCCCAGACACGGCACAGGAAAAGGGGAAAACAGAACTCCTTAAACTGAATTTCATGCAAAAATCCTTATATTGTAAAAGTATGGACTCATTTTCAAGACATTATTCGTAGTATTTCCTTATTATGAGGAAGAGCAGGATTTCCCAGATGCCAGCTTGCATCTGGGAGCGACAAAGAGAAGGACTCGGACAACTGCAGAGGACAGAGGGACCCATCCCTGATACTTGCTGGGGAAGGGGCCCTAATCACCCCTCAGAATGCCAAATCCCTTTCTGTAGTTCAACTCTGAAAGGAGGAATGAGGAGATGATAGAAAGCTGAATTTGCAGACATCCAGAGCGGTAAAGACCCCCAGCTTCCAACTCCCCAAGGAGAACTTGGATTCTTCTTCAGTGGGTTTTGCAGATCCCAGTTTCCAGGGGGCAGTGGCAGGAGGTCAGCCTCATAAGCGGAACACAAGGATTCAGATACCCATGCCCACAGAAAGATTGAGGCTCTTCAGTGTATGTATACAGTAAATCATAGTATCACCTTGATGATGATCTCTCTACTTCAGTCCTGTACTGTGTTTAGTGCTTTTTCTATGCACTTTTTCCCTTATACCATTATATTGTTCTGCCCTTCTCAATTTTCATCTCGTAGTCCTTTTGCATGCCTTGCCTTCAGCAATCTTTGTTCTCTACCTTTCCTGAATACATTCCTACATACAATTTATTTCAAATTACTTTGGGTACTGTCTGAAGTTTTCTGCAGTGGTCATTACAGTTTTCTCAAAATAAAAGCCTTTGACAAAATGTAGGCTATAGAAAAAAAAATTTATTTTGTTTGCTTGTTCAATTTTTTAGACTTGTTGAACAGGTTCAGTGGGCCCTGTGTGTCTCAGGGGTACCCAGCTTGTGAAACCTGGCAGGAGGAAAAGGGATTTGGCTACTTTGTTTTTGTCCATGTAATTAGTTTAGTTTCTTTAAATAGATGTCAGAAGGTTAACTCTTGTGAGTTTGCATTTTTAACTTTGTTCTTCTAAGGGTGTATTTGCTGCTATGTACTAGATGGGGTAGGTGTTAGGAGACCGAAGATATTTTTGCTGTAGGAGATGGCTGTACCATGGCAAAAAATAAAAAATAAAAAGTCTATCAAAGAACAGCAACATTTTTATTTTCATGAAGGAGTAAAAGTGGAGTGTTTGGGAATCTCTTGCTTTCAAATCTTGAATGCTCACCTTACTCTTTCACATTCATGAGCTTTTAGGATCGTCTTAATAAGAATGTGAATTTTGGAATTAAGAGAAGCATCTTGACTTCTGCTGCTAACTTTTCATAGCTTGCTTCTAATAGTGTTCTGTTAATATTGTCTGAGATTATTCCTTAAGAATTATGTTAATAATGAATGCATAAACACAGTACACAATGAGCAGATCTGCTTCTCTCAATCTTTTTAGAGTTGAAACTCTTGAAGTTGTGGGAAAAAAAATTACAGGAGGTGACAGTACAATTACATATTACTTCTGAGTGTGGAGTCCCACCAGTAGCTCAACCTGATTTAACCCCATGTCATGTCACTGAAGGGAGTAGTCCCGCTTTCTCCTCTGGCTGTGCGGTCCTGCCTGCTGTAATAGCCCATACTGCATTCTTTTTTCCCTTTCCAGGTGGAGCTGCATGTTGATCTGATTTACCTTACAGTTGCTGGAACATCAAAACTTGTTTGAGTAGTGGCAAAAACATGTCAAAGGGGGTTTGGACTGCAAATTGCTACTCTGGTGGCAGCACTGTCTTAAGCTGACTTAAATGAATCATGAAACTGTGCCTTGCTTGAAGGAGAAAAGATAGATGCTTGTGAATCTGAAAGACTATTTTTCTTTCTTAGTGTCCTAATAACATCTCAGAGCAGTATGTTATATTTAAAACTATTGTGATTCAATTTAAAAAAATGAACTAGAGGAACTAATGTGACTTCCTTGAATGACATAGCTTTCTATGGGTCTAAAGATGAAGATGTTGGTAAGGGAAAAGAATGATGACCTTTTTTTGTGTATCTTGCGTAAGACAACAATTCACATGGGCTTTTTTGTCGTGATCTTTTGCAACGGTTTTCTTTGTGGTACCTGAATTTCCATCTCTGGTTAAATGTATGAAGTGTTTGCTATTAAAACAAAGATTGCCTTTCATTAAAATAAGCTTCAAAGGGAATTGCAAGGCTTGTATGCTTGATTACTGACAGATGAGAGGAACAGAATTGCACTGCTGCAAAACTTAAAAAATTTCAAGACCAGTAAATGCCAGAAAATGGGTTGTCAGACTTGTCTTCTGGTCTCCCATCTGTTGTGTTTGCTAAACTCTGATTTCAAATTAACGTGTTTTGATGTGTCTGAGTAAAAACTGCTGCCTGTTCGCAAGGGGTTGGAACTTGGAAAAATTGTGACCCTGGTTACCAGGAAAACTCTACATACCACACCTTTGTCCCCAGAAAACGGAAACATTCACGTCACTTTGTGGCTAAACACTTGTTAAATGTCATTTGCGAGACTAGTATGCTGAATCAAAAAGTGAAATGAAAAATACTTTCAAGCTAAATGAATAGAGTTAGAAAGTTCTCATATAAGGGAATGCAGGAAATCGTTAACCCTGAAGATAAGCTTCACAGAGCTGTTATAATTTAAAGATGGAAGGTAATTTAGTATGATTTCTTTCTTGTTCCCTTCAGTAATAACAGGAAATAAGAGAACTAAAATTATAAACATAGGCTAATATAAGTTAAGTCTTATTTGATTAAATAAGAGTTAATCTAGTATTGTATGTTTATATGGCTGTTAAAAAAACAGTATTTATTTGAGAGTATTCCCCTTTCAAGTTTTTAAATAAATGTTCATAACCACTGCAGGAATTCTGCCTGAGTGTGCCTGTGGTAAGAAAACAGAAAAAAGGCTTTTGTAATAGCAAGGCAAAATCCCCAGCTGCATTTACTTTCTCCTCTCTCCTGTCTTATGTACTTAAATCCTGTTTCATAACAAGCTGCTGTGACTTATTTGAGGTCTTAGTCTCCCAAATACTTCTCATCAAACTTTTGGTCTGATAACTGTATTGTTTATATATATCTTTAATGGTCAGAAGTAATGCGTGGCATAGATGTGTGAGGTACTTTAAAAAGATAATTCATGTTCAAGGAAACTTGCTTTCAAATAGATGGGAACCTTTTATCTATTTCCTGTAAGTTTGCCCTTTGTTTTACTTATATTAACAAAAATATGTTAGCCAGCTGGGAAATACCTGGATTTTTCACAGAAGGGCTTGATAAAAGATTTTAAACAAAGTCTTTCGGACACAATAATTTTCCTGCTGCTCAAGTATCTGAATTAGAATTTGTTAAACGAGATAAACCTCACAATTATAGCAGAGTGTAATCTCATATTGGTCCATATTAGAAGTACTTATTACAAAGCAATTGCGAGATAAGAATTTTTTGTGTGTTCTATACCTGTATTAAATAATTACCTGTCTACGTAAGACATATAACTGATTTGTTGGCCATTTGGTAGTCTGTGGGCCCCAGGTGGTTTTGGTAGGATTAAATGTTTATTGATGACTCTGCTTTTCTCCTGGAGGGGAAGATTAAGGAACAAGGCTAACCAATTCTCTTCTCTTTTTACATTTGTCATTTTGAGAATCAGCATTTCATTGCCTCTGCTTTATTCTGTGTCTTTTTATATTCTTATTTCTGTTTCCTTACACCTTATTTTTACTTCCTTTCTGATTTTCCTCATTGCCCCTTATTTGTGTGCCTTTGCCTGGATTGCTTTTTTGCAGAATACCTATGAGGTTACCAAATAATTCTGACAAATTTGTGGTAATATTTATATTAGAGTATTTGTGTTCCAAGATAATTTGAAATGCTTTAAACGTCAGAAGCCTACTCAGAGTGCCTTGAAAAGTGTGCATATGCTGGCATTTGTCAGTACAAGCTTGTGACTGGTTGTGTGAAATGCTAAATATCTTTACTGCTTTTGAAATGGATTTTTATATATCCATGAAAGAATTACTCATGTAGGGTCTCGGCCGTAGCAAGGGGCTTAGCTTGTAGGACAGAGAGATGTTGAACAGAAGTAAAAGAACATTCTCTCTCATTGTTGGATTCTTTCAATATTTTGCTGACTCAACCTCTCACAACAGCAGGCGTTTCTGTTGGTGCAGGTTTGCTTCTGTGGGAAGAGGTGTGATCTGTAGAAGATGTGTAGAAAACACACCTCTGCCAGGGTCAGTCTGACCGAGCCATTACAACAGCTTTGCTGCCTCGAGAGCTGCCTGTTCCTCACAGGAGACTCAGTCCTCTCTCCATTTTTCTCAGTTCCTCATTTCAGTGCAGCATTCCATATTTATAAAGCAGTGCTGCATCCCTAGCTCTGTTTCCTGGTGTGCCAGATGAAGCATGCTTAGCAGAGCTACTGCTCTGTCACCTTGGAAAAAGGAGAAGTCTTAGTGGTGGTCTGCAGTGCAGAGTGTGTTTTCAGCAGGACCTTGCATTCAGTAGATCCCAAGAGCTCTTCTGAGGTTTTGCATATCATAGAATCACAGAACAGTTTGGGTTGCAACGTCATTTAAAGGTCATTGAGTCCTAACCCCCTGCAATGAACAGGGACATCTTCAACTAGATCAGGTTGCTCAGAGCCCAGTCCAACCTGACCTTGAATGTTTCCAAGGATGGGGCATCAACCACCTCTCTGGGCAACCTATGCCAGTGTTTCACCACCCTCATTGTAAAAAAAAGTCCTCCTTCTATCTAGTCAAAATCTGCCCTCTTTTAGTTTAAAACCATTACCCCTTGTCCTTTTGCAACAGGCCCTGCTAAAAAGTCTGTCCCCATCTTTCTTAGAAGCCCCCTTGAAGTACTGGAAGGCTGCAAGAAGGTCTCCCCAGAGCATTCTCTTCTCCAGGCTGAAAAACCCCAACTCTCAGCCTGTCCTCACAGGAAAGGTGTTCCATCCCTCTGATCATTTTTGTGGCCTTCCTCTGGACCTGCTCTAACAGGTGTTTGTCTTTCCTGTGCTGAGGGCTCCAGAGCTGGATACAGCACTCCAGGTGGGATCTCCAAGCGGAGTAGAGAGGCAGGATTACCTCCCTCAGCCTGCTGGCCACACTGCCTTGGATGCAGCCCAGGATACGGTTGGCCTTCTGGGCTATGAGCACGCATTGCTAGCTTGTGTCCAGCTTTTCATCCACCAGTACCCCAAGTCCTTCTTGGCAGGGCTGCTCTCAATGCTTTCATCCCCCAGCTTGTGCTGGTACCAAGTGTCCTGGTTTCAGCCAGGATAGAGCTGGTTTTCTTCACAGAAGCTGGTGTGAGGCTGTTTTGGATTTGGGATGAGAAACTGTTGATAATGTGCTGATGTTTTAGGTTGTTGCTGAGCAGTCAAGGACAGTCCAGCTTCTCGTGCTGGCCTGCCAGCAAGAAGGCTGGGGGTGCACGGGGAGCTGGGAGGGGACACAGCCGGGACAGCTGACCCAGACTGGCCAAAGAGATATTCCCTACCATACAACGTCATGCCCAGTACATAAAATGGAGTTAGCCGGGGAGCGGAAATCGCGGCTCGGGGACAGGCTGTCGATCACTGGGTGGTGAGCAATTGCTGTATTGGGCCTCACTTGTTCTTGTACATTCCTTTGTTGGTATTATCATTGTTGATTCCTTCTCTCTTTCTGTCCTATTAAACTGTGTTTATCTCAACCCATGAGGTTTTTTTTCCTAATTCTCTCCCCCGTCCCACTGCGGGAGGGGGAGTGAGTGAGCGGCTGTGTGGTGCTTAGTTACCAGCTGGGGCTAAACCACGACACCAAGGTTCCCCTGACTGAGGCTCAGGACCTTGCACTTGGCCTTGTTGAACCTCATGAGGTTCACATGGGCCCATTCCTTGAGCTTGTCCAGGTCCCTCTGGATGGCGTCCTGTCTGTCAGGTGTGACAACTGTACTACTCAGCTTGGTGTCTTCTGCAAACTTACTGAGGGTGCACTTGATCCCACTGTCTGTGTCATTGATGAAGATGTTAAACAGGATTGGTCCCAGTACAGACCCTTGAGGGGCACTGCTCATCACCGATCTCCATCTGGACATTGAGCTGTTGACCACTACCCTCTTGGTGTGACCATCCAACCGATTCCTCATCCACCCAACAGTCCCCCCATCAAATCCATCTCTCTCCAATTTAGGAAGGGTGTTGTGGGGGACTGTGTCAAAGGCCTTACACAAGTCCAGATAGACGACATCTCTAGCTCTTCCCTTGTCCACTGGTGTGGTCACTCCATCAGAGAAGGCCACTGGGTCGGTCAGGCAAGACTTGCCCTTGGTAAAGCCATGCTGGCTGTCTTGAATCACCTCCCAGTCCTCCATGTGCCTTAGCATAGCTTCTAGGAGGATCTATTCCACGATCTTCTGAGGCACAGAGGTGAGGCTGACAGGTCGGTAGTTCCCAGGGTCCTCCTTGCTACCCTTTTTAAAACCTACAGGATAACAGCTGTTTCTTCATTTGGTGAACTGATAAATTTAGAAGCTGCCCTGCAGGTGACCCAATATGCACATGAATTTTGCATTCCACAGTGTTCGATGCTTGCTCTTGTTAATACAACTGATTGTATTTAAGTGCGCAGTGAGCGCACTGGGATTCACAGAATAGGAAGGATCAGACTTTGCCATGCGCGTATCAGCCTTTCCTCTGCCTAGTGAGAGGACCTGCAAAAAAGTTTCACCTTAATGATGAATTGTATTGTGAAGTTTTTTCAGTTCATACATTTCCCTTGGAATGTACTTCAGCTGGCAAAGTAAGTGGTTTTTTGAGTAAAGGCTCATGCACCTATCACTGTAAAGGCACATACACTTTTTTTATGCATGAGATTTTTTTTTTTTAATAATGGTTGCCCTTTATGACCACATTTGCACACATTGCTGTCTGTGGTTCCATGTGAGAGCATGAAAAAGTCCAATAACCATGACTTCCTACATTTAATTTTTTGTTGGTAGTAAGATACATTCCAGTTATTGATAAACCTATTTCTTGCTCAGATTATAAATGATATTTTTCAACAAATGTGATGAAAAAAACTTACTTATGCCCATCTGAATGATGATCCCAGTGAAAAAAGAAACCTGTAAATTTTCCTGTGTGGAAAAGCCTTTTCTGGCACATGTAGGATTTTGAATCTTCAAGATTTTAATGCAGCTCGATAGAAATGATTTAATCTTTCATACATGATGGACAGTAGAGATCTCCTCTGCCTACAGGAGAGCAGTAATTCTAATTACCTTTTTCAGAAGACCATTCCCTACCACATCTGTACTAAGGACAATAAGCTCCAGATATTCTTGAACCTTTTAATAGTGTGGTTATGGATTTGCATATGATTATATTGAGGACCAAGTGAGACATAAGGACAGCAGCAAGTACACACGTTTATTTACTGAAGAAGACTGCATAGACTGTTGTTTGCAGAAATCTCCTGTATATTTATAAGCTCTCTGTTGGTGACTTTAGCTTAGCTTGTGTATGCTCTCTCAGTAAACATCTCAAATATGTAGGCGAAGTCATATATTGTGAAGCAAATGCAAAGTACCTCTTGGAGGATGGATGTGGAACTGATTCAGGACAAAGCTTTTAAGCAGTGCAACCAGAGCAAGAGATCAGGTGTTCATCCTCAACCTCATGTCTGTGGCCAAGATATGTAAAGGTAAATGCTTGAAGCATTTAGAGAAGGAGAGGTTGGCAAATTTTCAGAAGTAGTGTTGTACATTGTCTTTTTTTTCCTCAAGTTTAGGACACTGGAAATTTAATAGGAACTGGAAGAAGATGCCTTTCAGAGAAGCAAGCAAATCAGTTGTTGAGAAGTGTCTTGCTTGTGTCTTCCTGAGTTTAGACGTGGGAAAGCCAGTAGCTGGAATATGCTCCATTCACAGATGCCTTTCCAACTTGTTTTGTGTACCAGCTCCCAACCGTATGCACTTCTTGCTGTGTTGCCTTTTGGTCACCCATGTTGTAAATTACTAAACCCTGTTTTATAGGTTTCCTTTAACCTCTGGGATCACAGACGGATTCAGGGTGGAAGGGATAGCAGCATGTCATACAGTCCACCCTCATGCTGAAAGCAGGGTCAGCACTCAATCCAAACCATGTTGCTTGGAGCTCTGTCCCCTCACATCTTGAAAGCTTCCATGGGTGGAGGTTCCATGACTTACCTGGACTACTTGTTCCAATGCTTAAGTTTCTTTAAGTCTCAGTTTGCTGAGTCTCCCTTTGGAGACTGTTCTTCACACCACTCTTACATCAGCTACCTGAAGTCAAGCAGTTGTAACCTGCTCATTGTCTTGACAAAATGGTGCTAAACACTCACTCAAAATCTTTTCTTTGTGTGGTGTCAGACCTTCATCCAACTGTCAGTCTGCTGTTCATCCTAAATCTGTTCCCTGTACTGCCCGTTCTGTAGCAACTCACGTTAAGACTTTACTTCGTTAGCTGCTGGGGTAGCCTAGACTTTTAAAATGCTAAACCATAGTTGTATCATCAAAGATGATCCAAATGCATCTTGCTGAATTATCAAGTGTTGGTTCTAAACATCATGGCATAATCTATCAGGGTAATCTAGCAACTATTTGATATCAGGTTCTTGCTTCTGGTCCATCTTTTAGTGCATTTTTTCATTGTATTGTAAATTACAGTTCTTGGTGATATTTCTGTTGTTTTACTCTTAGTGAAATACTCAGCTATCCTGCTTCAGGTAATGGACCAAAAAGTAGCAAAAGGTCCTTACACTGATGGATGCTGCTGTTCTCATGGATGATTAATGTGTGTTCTTATAGTAGACCACCTTTCTGGATGCCATTGGCTCTTCAAAACAGGGAGCATAGCTTTAAAGCACATTCGTCAAAATATTTCTGTCTTCTTTGTTATCTGAAAATTGCAACCCTTAGTAATCTGAAAATTATGTTTTCCTCATTCAAGGCAGTCAAAAGAGAGATTAAGGGGCAGGTTATAACACAGATTTTTTTCAAATTACTCTTCAAAAATCTTCACCGAAAAAATCACTATTAGTCCAAGCATTATGAACCCCTGCACTTTTCTGGTATCTTAATGCTAATTGCAAAGCTTGATCTATTTAATTTTTTAATATTTCTGCTCTGGAAAACAGTCTTACATAAATCTTGAAATAAACACAGAGCCCTTGTCTCTATAAATCAGTAAGGCATTTTTTCTGGTTGCTGTCGGTGTCAGGACTTGAGAAGGAGCCAAACTGGTGCGGGGTCAGTTCAAGTGTTCCTCTGTTATGTTCCTGGGACTACGGGTGTGTGTCAGAGAAAATGCGCTCCAGCAAGGTTGGGCATATGAACTTTGCTGACTTAGCTTTAGTACTGGCCATGCCACTGAAATGTACCATGCTCTCCATTCCTGTGGGCTGCAGGAAGTCATTACAGTATAGACACACTGATGGACCCAAACTGTTACACCCTCTGAAAAGTTGTAGTACTAAGCCTGAACTGCCTGAGTAGGTCTGCACATGCCGCCTCTTGGAAGATGCTGGACCGGGGTTTGAAAGTGTTGGTAGACAAAAGCCACTTTATCTATTTGGGCAGATTGCTGTACCATCGGTGGCGTGTTCTGTAGCATTGTTATTGTCTGGGATTTTCCACTACCCAGGGTACCTTCGTTCTCCCGTTACATAAGATAATGGAAAGTTGATTGTATTCAGATCTTATTTACAGAGTATTTTCAGGATATTTGGGATAATTGAATGTGATAGGTGAGTAACACGTCCTTGGTACTGAATTGCTGCGTGGAGGCCCAAGCAGATACAACAGAACAGATCAGGTGTATGGGTCAGTTGTTGCATATATGAGGACTAAACAGTCTTTATGGTACAGCTGGTAAATAGTTGAAAGTGACTTGGTTTGGTTTTGTTGTTGTTTGGGTTTTTTTAATAGAAAAGGAAGCATTGCAACACAAATTCATTAATGAGTTGAACCAGAGATGGAAGGAAGATGAGGAAGGCAAGGCTTGGGGGCAAGAGAGTGAGGAGGCTCGATGCAGTTTGGTTTTTTTTTTTTTAAATCTGCTGTCAGATGAGGAATGTATATCTTGACTTTAGAAAGCATTTCCTTATTTTATATATTAGAAATGTAATCCCTTTGTGGATAAAGTACATTGTTTCAGTATTATAGCTCTTCATTTGCAGATAGATCCTTCATATGTCTTGCATTTAAAGATGGGTGGCAATGAAAATACTGTGTAGGAGGTGGGTTTTTTTTTTTAATTAAAGTATCTTGGGGCAGTTAAATAATTGTTTCAAACATCTAGGCACAAGATTTTGAATTAATGTTTACATATTTGCCCTGACCTGAACTCCTACAGGATTTTATTTTTCAGATTAACAGGTGAATGTTTTATGTTATAAACTGCTTAAAATAGAAATCTGTTGCAAATGAAAGCCACCTATCTCATTCAAGCAAACAATACAACTTCATCTTCCCATTAGCCCACATTAAAATGGGAGACAGGTAAAGGGTTTATGGCATAAAAGGTAGAATGTTCTGCTTTTGATTAATTGCTAACAGGTAATAATAGGAAAAAGAAGGATGTCCTAAGAGCCTCTTTGCTTCACAAATTGCATTCTAAGCACGAACAGTACTATTGATTGCTTTCTTTGAGGCGCAGATTGTAAACAGTCACTTAATAGCATCTTCAGGGCAAATGGGTCTGATTGCATTAAGTAATAGGAATATCACATTGCACCTTTTTTCTGTTCAGTGCTCAGTTTCTATTTTGCTTTTGCCTTTCATTTTACCTTCTTATAGTCCTAATTCATTAATCTATCCACATTTAATAAAGTTGTTAAGCCTTAGTTAAATTTATGCTCTGTAGAGGTGTCACATGGTTCTAAAGATGAACTAAGAATAATACAGATTTTGGACATTTTAAATTCTAGAAAAAGGACCCAGTTTGATAGAAGGTTAGGGTGAGATAAAGTAAAATATCTGGCACGTCTCTAAGCTACTGAGACATAATATTAAATATAAACATACCAATGATTTTGCAGTCTTTTCTTAATACCTGAAGTAACAAGCTCAATGCTCTGCCATCACAGGCTAGTCATTATGCAACTTGTAGTGGTAGGGTGTCAGGCTCTTGATAAATGTTTACTGTGGATCCGTAAAATGGCAGTGTGAAACTGGGGCTGGTGGAAAGCATCTCCTTGCAGAGGCTATTATACATTATAATGTATCATGTCTCCTCAGTATAGATGACGTGAGTAACTGACTGAATGATGGAAGTCACATCTGACCCAAAGAAAAGGAGTACATCCGTGTACTAGATTGCATACTCCTGGATTAATGTTGAGAGGTCTCTCTTAATCTCCTCAATTCCTTACACTCTTGGAGAAGATGACAATGAAAGCTTAATTTTACATTCATTTCTTTTAATCCAATGCAAAATGAATTCAATTACTGTTTATCAATTGGTTAAGAAGTGTATATAGAATCATGTTTGACCTGTGGGTTTCTAAAAACAAAATATCTAATTGTTAGTTTGCAATAGGTTAAATTCTATTCAATTTTAAAAAGGTAGGAATCATTTTGCTCTCATCTCTTGTCTCTAGCAATATCACTTGTTCATTAAGTATCTTCTGTTATAAGCATTCTGTGAGGTATAGTTTTGACCAGACTAAAGTTGACTTTTTAATTTTGTGGGAGGATTAAATTAAGAATTTTTTTATTGGTTGACTGTTAGGCTAGTACACAGTTGCATCAGTTGCTAGCAAAGTCCTGGGTGGTCAGCTTTAGTTGAAGTGTTAGACGACAAAATCAGAATAGCGTAATAGATTAGAGTTGTTTGGATTTGGATATTGGGGATGACGAAAAAGAGTCATAAGACTGAGTGGGTGTACATTGGGAGTGGAATACAACGGGTAAATTGCATACTCATAAGGGCTTTTAAGAGCATGCTTCTCCCTAAAAAGGCGTTTTTGTCTTCCTGCTCTCTACTTGTGAATGTTCTTGCTCCCTCCTTTTTGTTGGTGTTAGTGTTTGTGGGACTGTGTGGTAGGTCATGTCAGCTCACTGAGGAGCTGAAGGTAACCCCTTCAGACAAAAATAAATAATGTGAAATGGCTTGAGATGGAGAGAACATGTCATCTAAGTGTATATGGGTGCGTGTGTCATGAAAAGACTTCCATAAAATCAGTATGGGTGACAATTAGGGATTTCATAGATGAAAATCAAAGTTGGAAACAGTATGGAGCTGAATAGGATTAAAAACTGTTTAAAGATGGGGGCAGAGACCCAGAAAACAAAAACTTTTGTGTTGTGGGGTTGGTTCATTTTTTTTTTTTTTAGTTTTAGACTTTAAGCCTGCAGTTCCTGCCTTTGATAGCATAAAGACAATAGTACTATATCTTAACAACTGCAAGTACTGTCATATTTTGCTTAGTGTGATCCTTTATTTGCACTTTTTAATATCTGGTGGCCATAAGAAATGTAGAGAGTATATGGTAAATGGTATGTTTTCTGGGGATCCAGGGCTGGGGCGGCATGTGCAGTTTCACAAATAGCTCCTTCAGCAGAAGAACTGGCTATGCTGCATGGTAAATCATTCTGAGGTGGTTGTAGTGTAACTGACAATCCTGATTTTTCGTTCATATCACTTCTTCAGTGTAGTTTACCATGTATCTCCATAAATACTTTCCCCGACACGGTGGGGTGTGGAAAAACTAGCTCTGTGTTGAGGCTTCTTTTATTCACGTTTGGCTGCCTCTCTGGTTAATGAGTAAGAAAATAACCTAACAGAATGAAGGGTCAAACTAAGACAGTTTTAAGCTTCATGGACTTTCTTGCCCTGTTCCTCCTTCCCACTCTCCATTCTTGCCTTTGTCGTTGTATGTATCTGTATATGGTAAATGAGATGTACTGTACCGCATGTGTTGTAAGTCACTGTCTTTTGCTTTAGCTTTTACCAGATTCGTGCATCTATGAAAATTCCTCCAAGGATTCCACACAAATTAGAAGCTAGCTTGTTACATGCAACTGGTAAGTACAAAAACTTTTAGTAAATGAGGTCATTATCTCGCCTTGCTAATTAAGGGAGCATGCTTTTTGTCTTATATTGGTAAAACTAATATAAAAGTGTTTTTAATTTTGTTACTAACACAATAAAAATATAAGTTCTTTCATGATGATGTGCTGAAAAACGACGTTGTTCTTAGCAATGAGACTTAAAAGTTGATTACAGAATTTGTGCTACTCTCTCTCCTCTGTTAATTCCCCTTGCTGGTAGCAAAACATGGTGATTCCTTTATATTAGTGTCTCCTGTTTTTTCCACTGATCTGCTCAGTCTTCTTCATGTTTCAGACTAAGGTGACCAAGGGCAGATCTCATTTAAGTAGACATCCTCAAAATGGTGGAGAACTTCAGATACAGACTCTTGTACGAGTTGCTAAGCTCATTTTTTTCTGAAAAGATTACTGTAAAAGGATTCAGTCTTGCTGCTTTTAAACTTGCTCTCTTGCTGTCTGGTGGCAAAGTTGAAAATGGATTTAACCTGCACAGAATTACCTACTCCCTCATCTTTTTTTCTTTTTTTTTTTTTTTTAACTTGGCACTCACTTTTGGTTTCTTTGTCCAGGCAAACTGAGCCTGGAGAAAGCTGTTAGTGCTGTCCTAATTCTCACAGCTCAGCATGCTGTAAAAATGTGAAAAACAGAAAATGAATTAAGTTTTCAAATGTCTGGCGGAATTCTTGGAATTGCAAGGAACAAAAAACTACTACAGTCTGAGAAAATGTAACATGAGATTACTGAAACCTGAATTTTTTAGGTTATTTTAAAAGGAACTCTGAGTAGAGCAGCAATGTAGACATTGAATTTTAGTCATGCTTTCTGAATATTTCTTGTATTGGTGTGGAATAAACAATTCTTATGAACCAAGATTACTCCACTTCAAAGGTAAAGTTTACTGTGGTTTAGGGAATTTAGCTCAGCTAAACCAATCCTTTAGCAAACAGTACTTTTTTAATAGTGTCACTTAATGATATGTTTAATATCATGGAAAAAAAAGTTTTTCCATTTCGTGGTATATTTTAGAATGGTCAGTTATTTTTTCAGAAAGCTGCAGTCTTGTTAATAAATTGTGACATGTTAGCCCTTTTTCTCTCATTGCTAGGCATAAAGGATGTAAACATTAAGGCTGCAGTTTCACGTGAGTTTAGATCAGCAGTGCTGTCAAACAAAAAAAAAAAGGAGGCCATGATTCATGTTGGTGCTCTGTTGCCACAAGTGTCTGATTTGGCTCAGGAACTCGACTGGGGAACTCATTCAGCTGACAAGCAGCCATTTCACAAAAAAAACAAATCCCTCCAAACCCAAAAACTGAGGTCCTTTTTAGATGTTTGGTTTTTGTATCAGGTAGTTACTGCTAATGCTTGTGCCACAATAAAGTGGAGAGAAGGGTACAAGCTGGTCAGGGAAAGGGCGTTAGTTTGTCCTTGTGGGTGTGATTGTGCTCGACATTGCCGAGGACCTCTGCCTTCCATTCGTTTCAGCTGGATGCTCTAACTCGCTGCTCTCCTGCTCAAGGTGGTGGACTAGCTGATGCCAGTTACTGAGACTGCCTTATTTGTAGAAAATAGCTGCTCTTAGGCTACCTGTGGACTAGCGCTAAGAGGGTTGACCCACTGCTTGAAAGTGTCTGTTGCTTGTTGACCACAGAGGCGGCTGCACAGGAGCCCACAACTCTCACTTTTGAGAATTATGTCCTCTGTTGGTCAGGTATTTCTTCCTGTACTTTTCTGTCTCTCTCTTGTTCTGTCTTCCTCATACTTACCTGTTCTAAATCCTATTCTCTTTGACAGTGTGATGGTTTTCCCTCCCCAGTCCAAGTCATTTTGCCTACTTCTGGCTCTGCCTAGCCTCTGCACAACTCACCTGCGGTTTCCCTACCTTAGCTGTGCATTTTCCCCTCTCCCACAGACTCACAGACTTTTTTGTTTGATCTATCCCTTCATTTCCCCAACTTAAATATACAGTCTTAGTTTTACCCTTCTTCCTGTTCCTTTGCACCTCCTTCCTTTCCTTGCCTAGCCCTTCCCAGCTCTTCCTGAGGCCCTGTGATAATTTAAATCCAGTATTCCTCCATTTCAATTTCCCACATCCTTTAGTAGTTCACTAGAATTGCTCAGGACCCAGGACGAGCGTCGTTACAGATGCGATATGGCAAGCCACTTGCTTTAGCTCCAGCCTTGTGACGGTCTCCTGGCAGTCTTGTAATTTGAAGGGAGATGTAGTCATGCTCTAGAAAGTTGAAAGAAAAACGTATGTAATTCTAGGCTTTATAAGGTTGTTTCAGATTTGACACTGTTGTGAATTCCTCCTGCTATCAGAAACTTGTGTCTGGTTTTCAGAAAAAAAAAATTAAAAAAAGAAAAAAAAAGAGCAAGTTAGGAATGAGGTGTCTATTTTTACGATGCAAGAATAAATTAATTCCCTGCTATTTTTTCCCCTCTGTTGCTGAGATGGCTTTTTGTGTGGATAGAAGCCTAAAGATAGCCTTGGCCAGTCAGTGCATAGTTGACTTAAGAAGGCAGAACTACTATTTTTTGACTTACCGTTCGTGAGACCTTGCTCCCCACGTAGATGTGGCTCGGCCTGTTCCTGGTGTCCGCTTTTCCTCTTCAACTGCGCTTTCTCAGCTCTGAGGGTGCTGTTTCACGTTACACTGAAGTCATCAGAACTGAGGGCTGTAACTCAGAATTGGATGCTGCATAGGAAGTGGGACCTGGGCCAGGTGTCTGCGTTACTTCTCTTGCATCAGGCTGGAGTGGGAGATCCCTTTTGCTGACGCTGTGCAGTTATATCAGATTACGTGTCATGTGAAACCATACCCGCTGTGCCCTTCGCTTGTAACAGATGACACAGAGGGATGTAAGCTGAAAGTGGCATTATATATAAGGGAATTACTCTTTTAATGATTCGGCCTTTGTAAGCATTTTGTCCAGGACACCTAAATTGATGATACGTATGAAAGCACTTCAGCAAACCCCAGGATTTTTACTTGTTTCTAGTTTGTGAAGGGAAGATGAAAAAAGGTGTTATGAAGCTCGTAAAGTGTGAGTATTTGCCAGGTACAGTGATTTTCTACAGCCTGTAGACCCCAAATTTGTAAAGCACAAACTTTGCAGATTTTTTTTTCTTTGAAGTGATTTATTAAGAAGAATTTAAGAAAATGTTTTGCAACCTCATTTATACCATTTCAAAGACTTTGTGTTCTGGGAGAGGTTAATGTTGTTGAGTCTGCTTGCAGAGGAGTGATAAGAAAATGTCAGTATTTCTATTACTACTTCTGTTCTTCCAAGTTCCATCTTCTTCTATGTGTTGTTTCACAGGATGGTGCCCATCATGGTGTTTCCTGTGTGATAACCCCTTGCTATTATGCTAAATATTTCCTCAATAACTGTTTTAAAGCACTGCCTTTCTCATTTCTTCTGCAAGTATTTTAACCTTTTTTTGGCAAAGGATTTCCCAACCATTTATTACACTTCTCTGAACTCATTTTGATGAGCAGCCTCTGGACTGAAAACAGAAGTGTTGTACTGAATGAGAAATGTAAGGTTCACGTGATACACTTGGAACTGGCCTGGTCAGAGCAGTATGCAAAGATTTGGAAGGAAAGAATGAATCACCTCTGGTTTTGATTAATTCAGTGGAGTGGTATATGTCATTTAACCTCATTGGTATCTGTACGTAATTAAGAGTTCTCAGTGTGGTTAAACATTGCAAATCAACAGGAATGCTGGATGAAACAAGACAAATTTCAGGATTTTTATTAGGATTTTTGATGCCTAGAATGTCTTACTCCAATTTGGAACAAAGCAAAAATTCTTCAGTTTAGAACGTATATTAAAAGCAAATTACATTAAAAATATTGATACAGTATTTCTTTGAAATAAAATACACTCCTTCAAACTTTAGCAGTTGCTGACTGAAATGGAAACTGCTGTTATTGTTGGTGTTACAGATTTAATAGTGGTCATGAAACGGATAGGAATGATAGTTCCACGTATTAGCTGCTCTGGGGTTTCCAGGTTCTCAGCCAATTATATTAACATTTATTTCTCTTTTTAGGTGCAGATCTTGCCTTTCCTGCTTCAATCCACGACAATATAGTTTGCAGTAAAACATTTCAGATTCTTTACAAAAATGAGGAAGTATCTGTGAATGATGTGATGATTTTCAAAATAAAAATGCTGTTAGATGAGAGGAAGGTAATCCTCCATTCAACTTTACTGTATTCAGATAATTAAGTCTTTGATACGTACAATTTGGATTAGTATAAATAAGAGACATTAAAAGTTTTCATGCTTCTACAATTTCTTTTTAGATTGAGGAGTCTCTTAATGAAATGAACTTCCTGTTAACATTAGATCTCCACTTCACGGATACAGACTATTCGTAAGTTTAAATACAGAAGATTTTATTAAAGTAACAATAGATGTTAACTTTTTTAACTGATTAAATCTGTATTATATATAGATGTAGTGTGTTCACATTAGCCATATATGAGGGTAAAAAAGAAATACAGTGGTGAAATCTGTTAAGATTTCATAACTGCTTTGTCTCATTCTGGGTTTTTATTTTTCATATTTTTTTTCCTGGAGGATGTTATTGCATTCCAAAGTATAGACCTATGCTGAATTGCTATCTGAGTCAGTTATTAATATCTTGCACTTTAAATATGATTGTTCTGATTATATGTTGTTTTGTTTTAATTTCTTTTCAGACCAGATGACCTGAGCACACTACAGCCAATTAGTAGCCGAACTTTAAAGTTGCACTTTAACTTACACCGGGGCCTTCATCATTACGTCAATGTTATGTTTGATTACTTCCACCTTTCTGTTATATCGGTTATAGTCCATGCTTCTTTGGTTGCTCTGCATCAGCCATTGATAAGGTAATCTTGTTAATAAAACACAAATAAATTACTGAGTGTGCAAATGGAAATGTTATAAAAATAGAATACTTAAGAAGGAGTTAAATCTATGACTAATATAGTTTTCTTGATGACGATTTTGGAATTCAGGGCCCAGAGGGATGAGAAACATCTTGTTTTCCAAGTTACCTGGAACAAATTTTGAGTTTGTTTTTGTTAGAAATAAGAGTATGTAGTGTAGAAGAGAGATAATACCCAAGACCAGAGAAGAGGAGGATTGTATAAATATATGATATTGGGGAAGATCTGCTGCTTACTCTAGATAGTGACTGAAATAGGTGACATTAATACAAGTAGGGCATCTTCTGTTAGCTGTCTTCACAGTTTTCACTTACTACGTAATGGCAATGATGTCTGCAAATGATGAATTTACCATTTTCTAAAGTACCTTTTGCCTGATTTTTACTGAAGACTTTTTATTTCATTGACTTGTGTCACCCCTTGCAATCTCTGTTTACCTTGTTTCTCTGTTTCAAAATAAGTGTGAAAAAGGGCCATAGAGTCACTCACACATATGAAGTGTTCTGTACACAGCTTTTTCTTAACGTATCTATCTTTGCCTTCTTTCATGGTCTTCGAATACTCCATGCTACTTCCCACAAGTTTCTTCCTATTCAAATTCAGACTGTGCCATAAATATCCAAATCTTTAGCTTAAGGCATTCCCACTGCTTGTCCCTATCTTCACATCATGGAAAGCTATGTCTCTATGTATGTTAGGCGGCTGTTCTGTGCAGTAGGACTGTGCTGGTTTGGAGGATTCAACTAGCTTTTTTTTCTTTTTTGGCTTTTTTCCCCTCCAAGTTGGATTGTTTTGGTGATGTGTTTTAGGTGTAGTTATATAGCAACTGAACTGGCACATCTGAAGGGATGGTGCAGCATTATTTGGGAGAGGAACAAATAATGAGAAGGTGGGAAATATCTTAAGCTAGTATTGTTGAAGACTTCATCTGATAACATAAAGCACTTAAAGTAGCAGCCTGTATGTAAAGTATAAGTTGTCACACTGTACAACAGGTGAAATGCAAGCATTTCCCCTGTATTCATCCGGTAGCGGTAGGGTCAAACTTCATTGTGAGCAAATGAAATACAGGTTTTGGTACTAATTTTGTCAGAAATATATTTGCTTCTACTGTTGCAGGAAATGTGATGTTTTTAATATAATTCTTCCTCTGTTTCTGGCTCCTCAAGTGGTGATACAATAATGCTATTTAATTTTAAACCTCAACTTGATATAGCTTGTGTAAGGAGATACTGAAACAAACCAGCAAGTGCCATGCTGCTTCAGTTATCTTTAGAGTAGAATGTTACTTTAGAATAGAACGTCCACAAAATTGTTTTAAAGATCCAAGTTCTCCTGTAATATTGTAATATTTAGCAAATACTTTATACTTGCCATATCTACATCATACTTGCTTTTCTGGAGCACCTCTTTCTGAAAACAATGAACATTGCAGACTTCACTCCCCTTCGTCCTTTGGGCTTTCCTGGGTGACAGTTTGCTTCTCTGTTTGTGTCATGCTTACATTATTGGCACCCCTTCCTTTCCTAGGGGGTCATTTTCTGAGTGTGTTCCTTTTCAGAGTAGCATCCAGGTTCCCCCTCTCTCGGGAATAAGTAGTATTAACACCTGGCTTGAAAAAGAGGACATAATTCCATGTGGTTACAGCCCTGGAGTCCTGTACGATCTACTCTTTTTATTAATCTGTCATTGCTTATTTCTGCCCATTATCTAAAAGTCTCCACTTTCTGCCCTTTATCTTTCATTCATTTTTCCTAGTTCTTTGTTCTCACAAGGCTACTGTTGCAGGATGCTCTGTTCTCCCATGGGTTCAGGATGGGCTTTCCTCTTCAGTAGGAAGAGGTCAGGCATCCCTTAGGAAAACAGCCAGGGCAGTTTGTGTGACAGCTTTCCAACTGCTTGCTACTGCTTCAGTGTTAGAAGGTAAAGTCCCCACAGCAAAGTTGGCAGAAAATGAATGCTTCTTACGTATAACAGTACAAAATTTATCTGTATGGCTTAAACTTTCTGGAATATTGTTTAAATGACTTGAGGTTTCATTGGAAATATGAGGAAGAGTTTGCACAGTCTCCTGGCCTGGAGTCTGCTGACCTTCCTGGGGAGAGATGGCAACAGAACAGTTGAGGGTAATAATTTCTTAAATTTCTCCAATTAGCTGGAGACATACTTCGAAGAGAACTGCTTTAGCTGCACCCTAGTGCAGCACCAGAGGCTTAACTGAGGTATCTGGGCCATCCTGAGGAGTTTTAGAAAGGCAGCCCACCATGCTAGGAACTTCCAGGACATTTCTGAGTCCTTGTTTCTACTACTTTTCAAGAAAAATTTATTTTAACTATGATAGATCACACAGACACATAGTGAGTTCAAATTATGAGTTCATTTGTGCTTTTTGCAGTTTTCCTCGCCCAGTGAAGAATACGTGGTTGAACAGGAATGCACCAGCACAAAACAGGGACTCTGTGATTCCTTCTCTTGAAAGTGTGGTCTTTGGCAATAACTACACCAAACAGTTATCAGCAGATGTAAGAATGTATCAGTATAACATTTTTTTTTATTTTGTTGGGTGGTGTGGATTTTATCTTTTCTGCAGAAATATTACTTGATAAAGAACGAACTTTGATAGACTTACTGTGGTATGCCACGTGATATGGGAAATGAAAAAAATTGTTCCAAAAGGCTATGTTACATGCTTCAGGAACATGCAGGTGGAAAACTTGCAATATTTAGTGTTTAACCATGTTTTTAAGATAGTGCAATACATTGAAAATTGCAAAAAATACGTGTGAGGTTTGTCAAAAGAGGCAATTTGTTTATCTGTCTTTTTAGCTACTCTGTTAACACTTTGTTTACTGTACAAAATTAATATGTGCCTCATCTTTTTTCTTTTTAAGGGATGCAGTTTTGTCGTTTCAGAGTCTTTCCTCAGCCATGCCTATAATTTCCACTATACGCTTTGTGCCAGTTTGCTGCTTGCTTTCAAAGGGTTACATAGCTATTTCATTATGATAACGAAGGAGCTCCCCTCTTCTCACCGAATTGAACTGGGTATGCTGAATTTAATAAAATGCATCGTTTGACCTGTTGATGTTTATTAAAAATACCCCTCTTTCTAGACTAACCCGGCATAAATTTCATACATCTTGTATATCTAAAATCTTTTTGCTCAAACTGAGCTGGAATTTAGTAACTCAAGGGGAAAAAAAAAAAAAGACAAATACTGTCACAGTACTAATAAAATGAGGAGATAACAGCCTGAAATTATGCAAATTTTTTTGTTTTTCTTGTTGGTCTTGATTTGATTTGTGATTTCAAATCACCGTGTTTAGTGGTGAGAAAGTTTAGAGAAACTCTTAATCCAAGTAGCATGCTGCACTTGGTTGTTTGTAATAAGGCAACATTATATAAAAATTGGAACTCTGTAAGCTTTGATTTGAGAAGAATATTACAATGGAAACTCACCTGAAAAAAAGACCTACAAAAAGAAATTGCTGCTGACTCAACTTGTAGTGTAACTTTTAAACAGACTTAGTTACCTAAGAATTAGGAAAAGAGCTGAATAGACAAGAACTGTTTCTATAAAGCTGAGTAGTTAAAATAGGCTTTCAGAGAAGCTATTTCTTTAATAAAGTTAAAATTAAACTCTTACAGGATGGTCTTATAGAAAGAAATTTAAGTTCTATGGCAATGAAGACTTCTAGCAACTACACTTGATAAAAGGGACTATGAAAATATTACATGAAATGTAATGTATGGAAATGTATGTTACATTTCTGTAGAATGCAGGTATATTAGAGAGCCTTGTGAACTAGGAGAGCGGTGAAAGTGAAAAAGGAAAATACATTGGTGTTATAA
This sequence comes from Phaethon aethereus, assembly GCF_964289735.1. Taxonomy (NCBI): domain Eukaryota; kingdom Metazoa; phylum Chordata; class Aves; order Phaethontiformes; family Phaethontidae; genus Phaethon; species Phaethon aethereus. The sequence continues at coordinate 34,087,612 of NC_138576.1, forward strand.
AGGATGATTTAGACTTTTTTCTCATCAAGCAGATACCTTTTTAGTCATGTAAAGTTCTATTTAAATCCAAAATATAGGCCTTTTGGAGTTTACATTAATTGTAGACAGTATTTATTGATTTTTTTATTGTTTAATTTTACCAATGTCAAAACTAAGCATTATGAAACAATAACATTGGAAGTTGAGATGTGAAAACTATTTTTAAAATGTGATGTGGTCAATTAGTGATTCAAATAAAGAATGTTTCACTTGTATATTACAAAATACACAGCTATTTTTAAAATTTTTTTTTTTTGAAGGAGGGAGTGCATTACAAATCTGTGCATAGGAAAATACCAGAAACTGAGAGTTTTTCTTTATAGAAGCAAAAACACTGCTACAGTTATGGTGCAAAGAATATTTCTGTGACAGTTAGCTTAATCTTGATATGGAGAGGAACACCCTATTAAAGGGATGACTCAACTCTTAGTCTTCCTTTTAAGGACAAAATTTGCTTTTTCCCAAATAGAGTCTGTTGGCATTATTGTTATAAGGAAAGGCTTAGGCTAAATCTTGATACTTAAATATTTCAGATAGGACCTTTAATTCCTGTAAACATTCCTACAAAATATATATGTAATGGAAAAAAGCTTGTCCATTGAGTTGCATAGTTGGGTTGTGTTTTTCAAATCTCATTGAGGTAACCAAAAACATTTTCATAAGCTTCAGTGGAACTTGAGTTAGACCTTTTGTCATTTCTGTGGGTAATTTAGCTTACCTTTAAGAATGCAAGCTTGAACAGAAATGCCCAAAATAAATATATGAAAAGAAAATTACAACTTAGGTTTAACATTCATTGTACATACTCTGCTGACAGTTTGTTTCCTGTGGTTTTTTTTAATTTCTTAAGTCTCTGCTATTATTACTCTGTTGCCTGATTTTTAAATCTTTCTTTTTCATTTATTTATTTTGTATATACATTGATTTAGATAATTGGTATAACAAAAAGGACTAATAATGTAAATATTAATTATGCTACTATACTCACCTTTTGCTCATGAAAAATAACTAATGCCTACCATTAACGCTACTTTTTCCAAAATCCATCAACAGTAAAAAAAAATAAAAAGAGCTGTGCTTCTGTGATGTCTATAAGGAAATTGAAGCTGTTTGGACTTTACAAAGTACACGGTTGTCATTTGCATCTATTTTTAATTTTCAAAGTAAATGAATTGTTTTATAGTGGAGATTTTATGTGTGAAGACGAAAAGGGAGTTGCAGAAGAGAATCTCAAGTCCTGTTTAAATCCCAGAATCGTCACTTTTTTTGTTTCAAATGAAATTATTTTCTCTTTAATTTTGTTTCTTCTGTTTGCTTTGCTATTGCTCTGTCATATAATTTTAACACAAAACAGTGATTTTGCAGAAGCATGTGCAGACAACTATTGGACTCTAACTGTAATTGAGCATTTAAGTATTATTGGTTTCAGGAAATAAAAATGCTAGCATAATGTTTATCACGAGTGATATCTAGAGACTACACTAAATTATATGCTTTCATGTACTGATCTAACTGCACTAATTGCTAGGCTAGCAATAAGCTTTTTTACTAACTTTAAGGCAAATAATAAATCACAGATGAAAAAAGGAGTGTAGTAACTAGTCATGTGTGTGCAATCCCTATAACTAGCCAAGGCCAGCATGCAGGTCCTTTATGAACGCCTTCTCAGAAGAAAATATCCACGAACCCAGAGAGACGCCTACCTAGGTATGTTTTCAAAGCAGGTGATATAACCCCTCAGATTTTTATTAACAATACAAATTATTTTATTCTTATTAATAACAAAAATTATTGTTTTCTTACTAATAATATAAAATACTATATTCTTTTGTAAACAGGAACACTGTTTCACCATTCAGCCATAGTGAACGTATGTTGAACTCTGATGGAATCTGCAGAATTGAGCTACTTATTTCTAAGCTGAATACAGATAATAAAACAGGAAATTATTACTGTTTTTTGGTTTAGTGTTGTTCTGTTTTACTAAACAAAAATGATTGAAGAGTTGAGTCAGTTGTCATCATTTAAATAAAACAGCTAAAAATTATACTTTTATTTAATTCATCACAGACTCAATTTTTTAGGTAATTAAAGACTGATATCTTTTCTTACTGAGAAATCTTTCAGGTTGTTTCTGGTATCTCAAGGCTTGATTCTTCCAAACACTACACAAGACATTCTCAAAACTTAAGGTGCATTTGTCCACATCTAAATGGCCAACACATTTTCTAAACTTGTTTCTGAGAGCTTCATGCATTTCTACATTTTGCGTATTTTCTCAGAAATTGTGCGAATTAGTTTGTTGGGCATTACGTTTAAACCTAAGTATAATAGATTAAATTACTTGAAAATCAATATATATTTACCAAATCTAGGTGGTAGCATTTGAAGACAAGTTGAGTAAACACACTGTTGCCATTCCGTAAAGCTGTGTTAATTATCCATATCCTAAATTTATTATTGTGGGCTTCAAGGCATGTTTTGTTGGTGTATGCTTTTGAGAAACATTGTGGGCTTTTTCCTTAGTGCTGTGTTTCAAAAACGAATTTAAATATAAATATTTATTACAGACAATTTTAGGGTTTATAAGTTGTTGCCTTGTTACTGGTACCTCAGATATAGAAGGAAATCAAAACATAGTACTAAATTATTATTTAATTGATCGGATTTCCTTGAGTAGAATAGGAACGATTAACAAGGAAAAACATCTTACCTGAAGGAATAAATCTGTTTTCTTTATGAATAAGTCATTCAAGGTTCATATCCAGTTTAAGCTGCCAAACCGTGGAAGATTGATTTGCTCTTGCCATTGAGCTACTGAGAGAAGGATCAATTAAAGAAAAGTTTTATTTGACTAAAATATAATTCCTCAGACAATTGAAGAATTGTGTTTATATTCCTGTAGCTTGCAAATTAGGTAAATAATATACCTGTAGAAAAATGGTATCTCTGTAAAATCTGATGTAGAAGAGGAATTGTGTTACCTTGGTTGTGAATGATGAGATTGCTTCTGAATAGCTGAGCAGCTCTCAATGGATAATATGCAAACTGTTTCATCTAAATTACAGTATTTTCAAGTGTAATGTTGAATGGAAAATTGGTGTTCTTGACAAGGTATCATGATAAGTGATTATGATACTCAATTGCAAACCTTTTTCTTATTAATTGTGTTCTGTCCTCAATCTCTGGAATTACTAAGAAATTATTTCAATGGGAGTTTATAATTTACTTGATTTAAAGTTTGTTGTGGCACTTAATATGGCTTCAAGTTTTATTTGATGGGTTCTTTCCACTTAATGTTTTAAAATCGTTTTGTGAGATAATTGGTTTTACTCTGCAACTTGAAAAGTACATTTTTCATGGATATGTCCTCTCATCTTTCCAGAAAACATAGATGTAGAAGTTCGTCTTACAGAACTGTGTGAAGAAGTAAAGGTACAGGGTTTTTTCATGTATTAAATATGTGAAATAACTATAAAAGTAATGTATGCTGATTTCATATGCTACTTCTAGGAGTAAACTGTCTGTTTCAGTGATAACATCCTGTATGTTTTTTGCCAACGCTTATTTCACCTCTGCTCATTCAAAGAGAAATTGCTCAACTGACTCCAAAACTTATCTGTTGATCTGGTGGCTTGGCATGTTGGTAGTAGCCATGGTAACTTCTGTATATCTTGAAATGGAAGATTTTAGAAAGGTAGATTACTTGTATTAAAATCACATTTTGAATTTTCTGCATTTATACTTTGAATTCATTGGTTTTGATGGTCTCGAGTAACAATGTGTTAGAAGATCAAGCAGTAGTAGTATGCTGTACAAAAGCAGATTCTCTAAGTCATCCCCTCATCTGGAAGGATTTGGCCTGATGCTGTCTCCTTCTTTTGTTTTCCATGCATTCTCAAGGAAATACTGTCTACTTCAGATTACTTGGATTTGTCTCCCCAACTTTCTCCTTAGTCAGAACTAGGCCCAGCTGAATAGCTAATTTTGATGTCATAGTGAAGTTTAAAGCAGAGGTTTTAAATTTTTTTTTTGAAAGATTGTCCATGCTTTGCTGCTGAGTGCACATCTGCCCAGCTTTTGCACAACAGTAGGCTTGTCTTTCATTACTGTAGTAGTAGTATAACTGCAAGGAAATATAATACTGGTTTTTAAAGGGTATCATTTGTATAACTGGAGACAGAGCCAGCACAGTTAGCTCTCTCTGGAAAACTAATAATCTTACTTTAAATATTAAAAGGTTTTTTAGATTTACATAGCTTCTGTGAATTCTTTAGTTTCTCCCTTAGCTTGCTAAAGTATGTTTGTATTTTTTCCTTTTTCACCTTTAAGTTCTTTTGTGCAGTTCTCGTCTAAAGTTCCTCATTCTCTTACTGCACTCTCACCTGCTAAGTTGGTGCTTCAGTATTTGCAATCTTTTTTTCGAATTGCTCTTTAATGTTGTTAGAGTTGGGTCTTTACTACCTTTACTTCTTAAAATCCCCTTTGCCTCAGTGCCTTATGTGCCTGCAGTTAAGTTTCTGAAAAATTACATTTTTGTAAAATAGCAGGGAACACAAGCCTAACAGTCTACATTTGATTTGTGTGGAACTATATCACAGGATTATAGTAGACTGTTAAGAAAGAAAAACTTGTTTTGCACTGAATTTTTCTTTGTGTGGTCTGGTTCTAGGAAGCCCATACTATAAGCTTCCTGATTTTGTTTAAAGAGTATGTAGATATATAGTTTCATATAAATGTTATTGTGAGTTGTGACTATTCTAAAATAGAGATGTCTTTATTAAATTTTTACAATTGTATCAAAGTTGGACTAACATACCGAGTATCAATATTCTGTTCTCTAATTCTTAATTCCTGTTCCTTTCAGGCACGCTATATTTTTGCATGTTAGAAAATAACAACAGTTGCAACTCAGTTATGGTTGCCATAAATGGAATTGTTGCTTTAATTTAAGGTCAGGAGACAAAAGACAACTGAATAATATTTAAAGCAACATAAAATAATCTGTTAGTGTTGTAACATAGATTAATTCAATTCTGATACTTAGATAAAACAGTTCTCATTTGGAAGTTCCTTTTTGAATTAAAATTCTTTTTTTTACTAAGATACTCTGATAAAGTACACTTTTTTTGATTCTTGTCTGTACATTATGGTCTCCTCTGTTAATCATATAAATATGTTTTCCTAACTTCAGAAAATGGAAAATCCTGATGAACTGGCAGAACTTATAAATATGAATCTTGCTCAGCTTTGCTCACTTCTAATGGCTCTCTGGGGGCAATTTCTGGAGGTCATTACCTTACAGGAGGAGGTCACAGCATTGCTAGCACAAGAGCATCACACGTTAAGAGTAAGTATTGACTCTGGCTTTAGGAACTCTGGCATGTTCATGTTCATGGTCAGGCATTGGAACAGGCTGCCCAGGGAGGTGGTGGAGTCGCCATCTCTGGAAGTGTTCAAAAAACATGTGGATGTGGCGCTTCAGGACATGGTTTAGGGGACATGGTGGCGCTGGATTAATGGTTGGACTTGATGATCTTGAAGGTCCTTTCCAACCTAGTGATTCTGTGATTCTGTGATTCTTACTGGGACACATTGTTATGGAAATATGTATCAAAATGAGAGTCCAGATTCTAATTTTTCTATTTTTATTTGAGAAAGTTAGTTGGAATCATAAAGGGAGCTGTTGTATTGCATTTGTTAGCTTGTGTATCATGTTGTTAGTGCTTATTCTTGGAATATAATACATAAAATACATTATTTATGTTTATGAACCAACTAATTCATTGATCTTTCGAATAAGAAATGCAGTTCAGAAGGCAAATTGCAGTCTGTGGAATAAGATGTATTTGTGCAGAATGATGTATTTTTCTGAGGAGCCATGCCTAGTGCCCACCCTGCGTTTTACTTCCCTACTGCATTTAGGCTGCCTGCTTACATCATAAAACAAAATGTACTTCGATTCTGAATTAAGAATTTATAACATTCATAAGCTTTGAAAAGTCTCTTAAGTGAGATTTTAAAAACAAGGAGATGTATCAGAAACGGTCTGACATGGGAGTGTGTATGTGTGCATATGTATAAAAATACATGTAGTGAGTACCTACACATGGTTGATCTCTATATATGTGTATATATATATAGTTGCTGTGGGCTTTCAACATGCAAAACCACAGCAATGCTCCTTCCCATAGTGAAGTATTTTCAAATATGAGCTAAAGCATTACCCTTACTTTCTAATACATGTATTTTTCCCTCCCATCTTTTGCGGCCATTTGAAGAAACCTAACATGTTAAAGTTTTCAGAGAGTAAGATTCATTAAAACAAAACCAAATAAACCATGACAGCCACCACCCCTACTCATCAAACACACAGCTTGATTTTTCAGCTGGCCTGGCATCTTTGCTGTCTGACATCACAATCTGAGCATTTGTCTCACACACTTTATAGAATACGTAATTTTAAGAGATTATCTGGAGGCACTTCTTGTACAGCCAGCTGCAGAGAGCTTGTTAGAAGGTCTGGTTAATGAGAATACACATTATCAGGGCTTTGTATAGTCACAATCCAAAACAAAGTCTATTTTAAGGCTTTATTTCTCAGAGATTTGATTTCTCACCAGCATTTCTGTCACTTGCATTAAAACCCTTTCTGTTTTGGTTCTGGAGGGGAAACTGATTATGAAGGATACTTGGACTGTGGTCTTATGTACAGACTTGATAAATCACACTGTTTAATGAGGGAATCATGGTTGTGGAAATGGCCTATTCTGGAGAATAAATGGAATCTTTCAGAAAAAGCTCAAGGCTTTTCTGTTAGATGTGCTAGCTGTAGGGAAGTGTGAGCGTTTTACCGGCTATCTGTAAATTTTACTTACCTTTCTGTGCTTTTCATAAAAATTCTTGAATTCTTCAAGTTAACCAGCAGAAGGCTTGAAATGAGAATACTGTTTCACTTAACCTGCACTTACATTCAACTGCTGGTATGGTAGTGTTGTACAAGTATATATTTAATAAAACCAAAAGAAGTATTAATACTTGTATTTTTACTGCTCCAACATTTAAATAAAAAAAAAATACTGCTAATGATTGTGTATTTAGCTTCTTAAATGTGGTTTGTTTTAAAATCTCTTTAAATCATTCTCTCTAGGTCTCAAATACCTTAATTATTGAATTTTACTGCAGTTATTTTAGGGAATACAAATCAAAGTATGTGAGTTGAGATATTGTGCATATTAAAAGTATTTCTGAGATGCTTTCCAGTTTTCACAAAACTTGAATAGCAATTCCCTTCCTCCCCCCCCTTTTTTTAAAAAAAGTATCATTTGACTTCACACCTGCATTTTTTCCTTTTCCAGTTTCTGTTAAGCCACCTGTTTTGTTATCTATCACTACACATAAATAAACTTGTTTCAAGCACCGCATCATATTTAATTTTTGCTTTTTTTAATAAGAAAAAAGCAAATTATACTTTAATAAAAACTAAAATATTCTGTTCTGGAGGTCTGAATCCACATTTGTAGCATAGTGGTGTGGGGATGAAGAGTCTTACATAGTGCTCAGTGTAGCTTGCTAGTGAGGGACACAGAATCTCTAAAACTCATGAGCCTTCTAAGTTGAGCTCAGACGTGACCCTTGTTACAACTGAAAAAGTTGAGCTTATTTTATTTTTCCAAGCAGGCTGACTCTAAAATTTGAATAATACAGCATCAAGAAGGAAATTCTACCTGAGCCAACTTACAGAGAACTAGTGATGTGTTGTCACTTAATTGTACAAGCACTCATTTTTAAATGTGACACTTGTTTTCTGTACTCCCAAGATGGGAAGAGCTTGTGTGAATACTTTTCAAATATATGTAATTAAAATGTATGTAAAAAGGTGTAGCTTCACTGGGCTTCCCACATGGCAGTAGAGCCGAAGCCAGCAATTCGTAAATTCAGTAAACCTTTAAATTAAAAAGAGATGGTAAATTTGAGCCTTGACATTTTTAAGAACATGTTTGGTTGTTGATTTTGGATCCTGTTTTGCAATGCTTAGTATAATAATTCATAATTTGTACTAATAATCTCTTGAGGATTTATATTCTGAGTGTCCGTATAAACTTGTTTTGGGAAACATGCAATAATTATGTTTCACTAGAGGCTTTATCAGCATAAGTCAAATGATGCAAGGTTTCTGGTTAGTGAATTTAGTGGAGATTTGAGAGATGACCTACTAATTCTCCTCTAGAGATAATATCTGTCCTTTCTGGAATAAAATTTTTGTACTATGTAAAATTCTGTCCTTCTAAATATTCCCTTTTATTTTGGAAATCAGTACTCTGATGTGTTCTCTACTGGACACTAAATCTCTTCATTTTTCCTTTTCATCTTGCAGTATTTACAGACTATACCCACCACAGGAAATCTCTCCCTGGGAAAGTTTAGTATTAATCTAAGATGAATGAACCCTTTTAGGGAATCATTCATTGGACTGGTTTAGATATTTAAATATCTATTATATATTAAAATATTAAAATACGCCCTAGAAATGCCGGTCATCTGTATTTGGTCAAATTACTTCTACCCTCTTTGCACAGATGCTTGTAAAATGAGTATTTCTGATGAAGTGTTATTAGAAAATAAGGTTATAGTAAAATAATAGATTTTAAGTATTTAAATTGTTTTTTAAATACTTAATTATTTTCAAATACTTTGAATATTAAGTGCTACGTAAAAAAAATCAGGAACACTTTAGATATACTAGAACACCCGTCAACTACATTATCACACTGATAAGGTTTATAACTGTGTTTTGTTGAAAAAAACCTGCTTAGTGTGCTATTTTATATTACAAAAAATTTGCACACTAAACTACTTCACCTGTTTGTTCCATACTGACATCTTCTGGTAGGTCTGCACATGCTTGTCCAAAATTATTTCTTTCAGTTTGATTAGTCCTAAAATAATGAGAACTGAGAACTAAGATCTCAGACAGTCGCTCATAAATGTGCAGGGACTGAATGTATATTCCACAGCAGTTTTTCTATTTGATTCTTCCTCCTCTTCTGTTTACAATAGGAGGACCATAAAAACCATAATTTTGAGAAGTCTGTAGGGACTAGAAGTAGAGAATACAATTTCCTCCTGCAAAGTCATTGTGGAGTTGGCCCAGGTCGGTAGCGCCTGAGTCACTAGCACCAGCTGGTAGTCATTCTGGTTCTGCAGAGCCCGTTTAATGTCATCCTAGCGCACGCCTCGGTCCTTCCATAAGTTAAGCACTGATCAAACATAATAAACTACTGTTGCTTTGGTTTTTTTCTCTCCTTAATATTAATTTATGTGAGCTTTTGAAGCTTGCTTTCAACTAGTTTTATACTAGTGCTATTGTGCTAAGAGATGTCTGGAGCTGGTAATCAGATTTTATTCAAAAGTACTGGAATTACTTAAACTAACCGTATATATTGCAAACAATAAAAGCTTGCCTTTTCTGTTTAGGAGTGGCAGAATTCTAAAGATCTGGTGTCCATATAACTCCAGTTACTTTATACAGGAAAGTGATTGCTCACATCTAAAGTAAAAACCACCTTGCTTGCCTTGTGGGAACCAGCATTATGCTCTTTTCTTGACTTGAACCACAGACATCTGGTTCAAGTATATGCCTAGTAGTATTGGCCAATATTCCTGTTAGTATTTGATTTCCTATTACCTGATTGATTAGGGTTTTTAGTTCATTTTTAAATTGCTTAGTTTAGAACCATAACCAACCCACTCTTCATGATCAATTGTTCAAAAATCTAGTTTTTAACCTTTAAAATTGTCTTTAAGTCTAACAGTCTTCTCCCTTTCTGGGGAGAAGGTTGGGGATTAGCTCTGACAAAATGTATTTGGAAGGTAGATATCTGTTTAGAAAAGCCTGATGGCAAAACATGGAGGAGTACTTAGGAACACCAATTCTAATCCCACATAGAGTCATAAAATCACAGAATAGTTTAGGTTGAAAGGGACCTTTAAAGGTCACCTGGTCCAAACCCCCTGCAATGAGCAGGGACATCTTCAAGTAGATCAGGTTGCTCAGAGTCCTGTCCAACTTGGCCTTGAATGTTTCCAGGGATGGGGCATCTACCACCTCTCTGGGCAACCTGTACCAGTGTTTCACCACCCTCATTGTGACGTGTGTATACAGAAACTCCTAACATAATTTCTGAGGGAAAGCAGATACAACTTTTGTGTGGGTGTCTGGTTATTGGTGAGAGTGGAAGTTGCATTTACAAGAAAGTGTTTAATTTAGTGTGTTCTTTTTACTTCAAAACATTTGCCATGACTACTCACAGATCATCATGGCTTAAAGATTATCTAGTTCCAACCCACTGCCATGGGCAGGGACACCTTCCACTAGAGCAGGTTGCTCAAAGCCCCACCCAGCCTGGCCTTGAACATTTCCAGGGATGGGGCATCCACAGCTTCTTTGGGCAACCTGTTCCGGTGCCTCACCACCCTCATGGTGAAGAAGTTTTTCCTTATATCTACTCTAAATTTACCGTCTTTCAGTTTAAAGCCATTACCTCTTGCCTTATTACTACATGCCCTTGTAAAAACTTATCACTGAGTGATCTTATCACTGATATTAATTTCATATAATACAGTAAATTTAATTCTGGGAGGCGGAGACAGGACTTTCAGCTTCTAGTGCAGGTTAGAGATTGGGGGTTTAATGTTTGTGATTTGGGGTTGGGTTTTTTTCTTAAGCACCTTGGAGTGCTTAAGTGCTAACTTTTTTCCAGTTTTTCTTTTATTAAAAGAAGAAAAAAGGTAGAAGTAGAAGCTACAGAACATAAAACTTCATCCAGATACTCTCTCAAAGGATATTTGGCAGTGTATCAGGAGAGAGAACTAACTCTCCTGCAAATGCTTATTTCTGAATAAAAGTTAATGTCGTTCTGGAAGTCTGATGTTTGCCAGTTAACGCACAGGTTTTTCCTAGTGTCATGTCTGTGCTCAGGGTGGATGTAGATGCTGGCTGTAGCTCTGGGTGAAGTGAAAGCGCTGAGGGAACTGAACTAGGTCTGATGCCTGCTCCACCAGATACACTGCAAATTCTCACGGTCTGTTGGGGAAAGAAGAAGACCCAGAGTGTGTTGAGGAAATAAAGGAGCAGAGGTCCAGGAAGTGATTGGTAAATAAATGACTGATTAAGTAGACTAGCTACATATGTGGTTCTCAAAGTGGGATAGAAATTTTGTTTTAATTGATATAAGCAAATTGATGTTTATGCCCAAGTTAATGTACAAGCAGTTGCCAACAGGTGCTGTACAGCACACTCTCTCTTTGTATGTCTGGTTACAACAAACAAGATAGTGTCATACTGCATTGAATTTCATTTTTTTTCATGCAGATAATTGGGCAGCTGCAAAACTAAAAGGTCTAAAAATGTGTCTAGATTGCATTAATATTGTTATGTAATATTTGAAATGTGAGAAATCTCATCTTGCAAAACCTTAACTTTGGAGTTTCTAGATACTGCATTTTCAATACATTGATTATGCTTTTATTTGTAGTAAATTGCTGTATAATTCACACTCTCTATTTCCACACTGTGTATTTGATGATAAATAAATATGCTTCTCTATGTTATAAAATACCATTTTAGTATTGTTTGATTTATTGATTTCAGGCATACAATTAATCTTGAATACAGTGCTTGTAATTAGCATACGTTTTGTTACTGCCTTTGTCCTTTGCGGCTGAGATCTTTACAAACAAGATTTTTTTTCACAGTAATTTACTGTGGGCTACATAATATTCATGGAAAGTTTGAAACACGTACTTCTCTGTATTTTGAGACTGCAGAATATCTAATGTGGTTTTACTTCTGAAGATGGTCCTCAAGCACGTTCAGAAGTGTCCGTCAGTCATTTCCTTTCTTCTCATTGAAATTTCTCATAATATTTTTATGTGTTATTGTTTTAGGTGAGCCTGAGTTTGGATGATTGATTTCTTGGTAATCAAGTTTTCAGCAGGCAATTGAATCAGATACAATTCCTCTCAGTCATCCAGAGCACAAATTAAAATTCGCATTTCAGTTGCTAGTCTTGTCTGTGGCATCCTCTTCCCTCCCACTCAGACTGAGCATTTTTAAAACAGTAGCTGTCTATATAATACATACAAGTTAATAACATTGCTGCATAGCAAAATCCTGATGGATTTTCAAAAATTGTATGTAATAGAAAATAAGCTCTAACTTTATTTGGATCTTGCAGGTGCGCCGATTTGCAGAAGCATTCTTTTGTCTTGAGCATCCAAGGCAAGCTGCCCTTGCCTATCAAGAACTACAGTGAGTAGCCTTTTGAAGTGCACAGTATGTGGCATGTAGTACTATAATTCTATAGCTTATGTTGTGTAGAAGTACTGTCTTGCAAAAATACTTACATAACAAGTTCAAGAAAAACTTCTGTATTAAATATAGATTTGAAGTTTCTTAATGAAAGTTATATCAGAAGTTATTAAATAACTATAAAAATATTAAAGAACTAATTAGTATAAAAGCTTCTACTAAAGTGAATTAAACTACTGCCAATTTCTGTTAATGTAAAATAAATAGTTCTATTTTTTCATGTAGGACTACTTCTTTTTTTTCAGCGCTCAAAGTCATCTACAGATGTGTGCAGCTATCAAAAACACTTCTTTCTGCAGTTCTCTTCCACCCCTTCCTATTGAATGCAGTGAACTAGATGGAGATATGAACTCCTTGCCTATAATCTTTGAAGATCGATATTTAGATACAATTACTGAAGGTAAACATACCTTACAGTGCAGTTTTCTTTTTGAAGAAGTGAGCAAAAATTATGTAAAACCCGAGTATTTTTCCTTACATTTCTTGCTGGCTTTAAAGGAGTGCATGTAGGAAATGTTTCTTTAGTTCGAGTTTTGAGGATGTATAAAGTTCCATAATTACTAGTCTTTTATAGCTTCAGTTACCTGCATAATCTTGTTGTAAACAATCCTTTTTCTTTTTTTTTTTTTTTTTACTCACTTTTTTTGGTGAAAGATCTGGATGTTCCCTGGTTGGTAGTTCAGAGTCTTCCAAGGTCAGAGTCCAATAAACTGGATAAATTTGAAGCTGAAGAAGGTTTTGTAGCTGGTTTTACAAGCCCAGAACTGAAAATAAGACCTGCAGGTGCCTCCAACCTTTGTCATTCAGAAAGTGAAAAGATGCTAACAAAAACTTTGAAAGGGAGAACTGAAGATGCAAATAAATCCAAAGTTAAGGTTACTAAGCTCATGAAAACAATGAAACCTGAAAACACAAAAAAAGTTGTGAAACAGAACTCTAAGGACTCTGTGGTCTTAGTAGGCTACAAATGTTTGAAAAGTGCAGCACTGGAAGATGCCTCTAGAAGCTCAGAAGGCAGGCCTTCATACAATGCTAACGAAGGGCTGGACCCTACATTAGGTGGGTTTCCTTGTGATACAAAGACCTGCACTAGGCAAATAAGTCAAAGAGAACTTCCATTTTTGCCATCTGGAGCTGAGGAAAAGACTGCCAAGATTGAAGGTGTCCAACCAGGTCCAGGTAGCCCTGTGCACTGTGAAAATGTGGCTATTTTTGGTAGACTTACTATCTCCCAGACAGGTTCTGGAACTGAAGGTTGTCATGGAGGTCAACCAGCTTCCTCAGGAGTCAGGACAATTGAGGTCAAACCAAGTAATAGGAATCCCTATGAAGGGGAGAAAGTAACTGTTCACATTGGATCATGGACTGAGTTTCCACAAGATGGAGTGCAAGGAGAGAATTTGCAGACACCCAATATTCAGTCTTCAGAATCTGTAAATAAATTGAATTCAGGAGAACAGGAACCAGTGCTTGAAAAGGAAGACGTCCACGAAAGAAACTTCCAACATACCAGTGACATCTTGACAAAAATTAAAAGTAATCAGCCTACTCTTTCCACAAAAGAAAGTCAACTTTCTGCAAGTGGAGACATGACTAAATTTCCAGATGTTAGCATGGCATATGCCTCTTCCAGGTTTTCAGATTCAGGTGTAGAAAGTGAACCAAGTTCTTTTGCAACTCACCCCAACCCTGATCAGGTTTTTGAAAATGTTCAAGGGCAAAGTGCATACAATGGTGAGAGGGTATTTCCTCAGCTTTTACTAAAACCAGACTGTGCTATAAAAAACACAATAGAAGGACATTGCACTGAGAGTACTAGCGCTGTAAGTGAAATACAGTCATCCCTGACATCCATAAATTCTCTGCCTTCAGATGATGATGAGCTGTCACCTGATGAGAATTCAAAGATATCTATTGTACCTGAATGCCAGCTAAGTGACAGTAAAACAGTATTGGATCTTGGAGCAATTGACTTGCCAAAATGTGGTGACAGTAAAAAATCTAACACCGATTTGCAGCAACAGTGTGTTGTATTTCCAGGGTACTTGGATAACAAAACTCGGTCTATACATTCCTCGCTCTCAGGAACAAAAGATCTTTTACACTTAGTTGTTTCAGATGGGGGTATGTCTCCTGATGTGAAAAGTTACAGCTCACAGGCAGACCTTGGAACAACCTGCAAGGACTCTCAGGACTTTGAAAGGCATCTTAATGCCACAGAAGAAACAGTTAAATTGCATTTGGAAATTACTTGTATGGGTGAGCCATCTGTTGTTTCACGTTCTTCATCTGTAAATGCAGTGTATGAGGTTGAAAAAAATAATGAAGGAAAACATAACGAGCCTTTAGAACTAAAGGAGACAACTGAAGAACTGCCAGTAGCTAAAAGTGAAACTGGTACAGATAATCCTTCTCCAACAAGTAGTACTGACATGGTAAAGCAAGGGCTTGTTGAAAACTATTTTGGCTCTCGAAGCAGCACAGATATTTCAGATATTTGGCCTATGGACAACAGCAATCCTGTTAGCCCTCAAAAGGAAACATATGAAAAACAAATTATTTGCTCTTCCCAGCAAGATGAAGAAGAGGAAGAGGATCAAGAAATGATTGAAAACGGGTATTACGAAGAAACAGACTATAGTGTATTAGATGGAGCTTCCAGTGCTGACCAGGATCATGGCTCAGCAGAAGAGAGAGCCCTGAGATCGGAAAGGGTTGATAGTGGGCATCTGCGAGATGGAATGACTGTCCCTCCTGTCTGCACTCCTGGTTGTCTGTCTTTTCCTTCTTCTCTGAGAGACTCTCCTTGCAGTGTTATCTGTTCTTCAAGGAACAAATCTGATGCAATTACACAACAGCCAGGCAGCACGTCCTACAGCTCAGCTTCATCTGTTTCCTGGTATGAAAGCTCCCCAAAACCTCAAATGTTAGCGTAAGTAATTGTTTTAAAACTCTTAAGTTTTTTGAATAGAGTGTAGAAGGGGTAAAGAAGCATTGTTAGGCTCAGGCCCAAGACTGTGGCTTGTGGCTTCTGCACACTCAAGTAACATCACATTTTAGTTAGTTAGCACTGAATTCCTTCTATCAGTTAGCTTGTAATTTCACGTAGTTTGACAACCTTCAAGCAAAACACAAATTTTTTTGTTTCTCTAACATGTTCCTTTTTTAAAAAATAGTCATTTGGCTGAAAAGTGATGTCATCATGGGTACTGAGCATAAAAATAGTGTTTTATGAAATGGAAGCTGTTGAAATAGCAAGCACAGGAAAATAAGCTTTGAGTTTAAAAACATGAAAACGAAAGTATTCTGTAACTGGTTGTCCATCCAAGTTAAGTGAAGCCAATGTGCAGTGTTAGCCAACATGACAGCCTTATTTTTCAGTCTTAACTTCAAATATCCAAAATGTAACACCTCAGAGACCATAGTGATCTAAATTTCACTGCAATTTGGATGCCAGGAAGGCCAAATTTAGAGGGACATCAGGGATCCCAGATTGCACCTCCTCTTGCTGTAAACATAGGAGTTTCCCTGATAACTCCCTGCTGCTAATTGAACATGGCAAGCAGCAGCTTAATGTGTTGTATTGGAAGTAAAACACTGCTTTCAGAAAGAAGAAAGCTTAGAAGAGAGGTAGAAACAAGGAGAATGCTGAGCAGGCAGAAGAGATAAAAGACCGGCTAGTTTGTGGTAAGCAGCAGAGAACAGGAGGAAGGATTGAGCAGTGGTGGAGGAAAACAGGTTAGAAGTGGACAGGAAAGTAACTTCTGAAATACTGGAGAGTGCATACTGGCGTGGAATGGGAGGGGTGAAAAGCAGAGACTATTTAGTTAGGGTGTTCTGTAACAATAAAAGAAAGGGAACTCGGAGTAAAATCAAGGACATGGGCTTGGGGAAAGCAGGGTCTACTGGAGCATGGGATAACTGGGATTCCAGAGGGCATGATCTGCCTCTTGGTAGAGAACCAACCTTGGTATGTTTGGTTCAGAAAGCGTGCCTTGTGTACGAACTAAGTAGTAACTTCTGCTGCCAAGTGGTAAGACCAGCTGCCTGCAGTGTTCTCTGTTTAGGCTAACGTCACTGAGGCTTGCTCTTGACAGTTATTGGGGAATGAGCTAAAGATAAAGCTGGGAAAAGAGACAACAAAAAGTAGAATGCTAGGAAAACAGTGAGCAGACGGAAGAGGACACTGGGGATACAGCATGACGCTGTGAGGGATCATGCAGAACAGACGGATTAAGGAGAGAAGGAAGCATAAAGCTTG
Source organism: Phaethon aethereus (assembly GCF_964289735.1). Taxonomy (NCBI): domain Eukaryota; kingdom Metazoa; phylum Chordata; class Aves; order Phaethontiformes; family Phaethontidae; genus Phaethon; species Phaethon aethereus. Next base: position 34,104,285 of record NC_138576.1, read on the forward strand.
AAGCACTGCAGGGAAACTGAGACGTAATTAATTAGGTAGGAAGGTCATACACAAAAAAACAAGGAAAGGGGAAGAAAGGGAGGAATGCAAGGAACTCCTAGCATGTGGGGAGCTCAGCTATTAGAAACCATATAGCGTATCCCTTCATACAATACGTAAAAGACAGAGGTCTGGATCTGGCTTCTTCTGAAGCAAGTATCAGTTATTCAGCCTACCAGAGGGACTTTCTGGCGAGCAGTTAGAACACTGGATCCAGCTGTCTGCTGACCTAGGAAATACCAAAAGTCAGTGGAAATCTTTACCTTGACTTCTGATCGGTTATAATTCGTGTAATTTTGTTACTGCATTTAAACAAAGCTGTTGCTTGCTCAAGACCAGAACTAACCCAAAATGTTCAGTGGTTTCAGAAATGCTTCAGAGTTGTGCAAAGGAGAGAAGAGAGTAGAGCTTGGGGTATGAATTTTGTTACAGAGGAAAAGGGGCTGCAGGAAGCTGAAATAAAAAATATTTTGAGGAACTGGCTTGTTTTGTGAAGTTAGTAATTTGATAAATATATTTTCCTTTGTATCAATTACATACAATACGAAGTAAAAATACAGTAGAAAACTGTATCCTAGGAGACCCTATGTTTGTCTGACAATAGTAAATGTTGTTTTATCATAAATACCGTTTTGTTCCAGTTTCCTACAGGCTAAAGAAGAATTGAAGCAACTTAACCTTCCTGGATTTATGTATAGTGATGTTTTCAAACTGGCTTCTTCAATACCTTATTTCAGTATGGAAGAGGAGGACTGTTCAGAAGAAGGAATACATCTTATAGTCTGTGTCCATGGCCTAGATGGTACGCTGGGAAATGTGATACTGAATGCAATAGCAGTTCAGATTACCGGTCGAGTGTAGCTTTTGTCATTTGAACTGTGAACTGAACACTTCTGAAATAGGTTCACTGGAAGAAAAAGGGAATGTGACGTTCTACTGCTACCTTTGACAGTGTGTTACATAAAATCATTTAAATTAAGGATTTTATGTAACATTTGTCTTTAATAAAACTTTCATGCACATAAACCCATTTTATGCCATAGTTCACATTAGGTATATCTTCCATTTTTTTATGTCATATAGGTATTTGTCTATGTCATGCTAATAGAATGGAGTTACTAACAGTACAGTTTTGTTCAAAATTTGTAGTGTTACATTGTCAAGGAAAATAAAATATGTGTATCTTGTTAGGAAAAAAATAGTATATGTAAAATGCAGTCATGATTATAAGGTTTTAAAAGAGTAGATTACTGAATCACAGAATGGTTGAGGCTGGAAGGGATCTCTAGGGATTGTCTAGTCCAACTCCCCTTCTCAAAGCAGGGTCACCTACAGCAGGTTGCCCAGGACCCAGCCCACATGGGTTTTTTAATATTTCCAAGGATGGAGACTCTACTGTAGTAGAAATGAGAAAATCTCTTGCTAGTTGAAAGAAGGATTGGAAAGTTTAAATAGCTTCAGTATATTCACCTGCTTTTAGTTCAAAGCATACGTGCATGTTAAGAAATAATATCCCCTCTAGTTAAGATACTCGTAGCTTCCTGCCATCAATGTTTTTGTCTTTTTTTGAGAAGCTTCTTAAATTAACAATGTAAGGAAACACAAGAGGACAATAGGTAGAATATTGGACTGGGCTGACACTGCACAGCCTTCCTGTCCATTTTTCAAATTCCCAAGTTAAAAAAATAACAGAATAGCTTTTTTTTTGTTCCACTGGGCAGAAAGCATCCTTTGTTAAGCCCTTTTTTAAACAGAACTCAGAAGTGTTCCTTCTTACTAGCATAGATGTTCAAGTGCTATTGCATGCCTAGAACTGACACGAAAGTTAACTTGGCCAAAAGTCCTGTTGTTGAAAAAGCATGTCGTTGAAGCCTTAGAAAAATCCATATAGTTAGAATTTTCTTACGAAATGGCAAGTTCATGCAAGTTCTTTCCTATTAATAAGAGATTTAAATAAAAATCTTGCTCTCTAATTAAGGCAGAAAGGGTACTCTTTCTTCACAAGCATACATGATCATTGATGTAGAGAAGTCTTCAGGATGCTAGTTAAACTAGCATTCGTTGTCTTGGGTACCAGCCAAAACATATTTTTATCTGCTGACAGTCCACTCTGCTTTTTTATTCTATGGAAATGTTTATGACTTGCCCTTATTCCTTGCTCCTTCACTTATTTCTTTAAGCTAGCTCTGAGTTCTTTAACTGACTTTTATCAAAGTTAATTAGGTTTTCAAGAATATAATGTTCACAGTGCTATGTATCTGTTGGATGCTAAGACAAAATCAAACACGACTTCCTAAATCCTTGCTTTTTTAAAACGGTGTCTGCACTGAGTGTCATTTTTATAGAGTGTTTTGTCACTGCATTTGGCATTGCAGTTTATCTTCCTGAGTCTTACTGAATTTTAATTAGGGCTGAGAATATCTTTAGCTGTGTTTAAATATAAAGTTGTGCAGTAGGTTAATTTCGGTATTCTAAGTGCTTTTATTGCAAGTTAACTTCACAGTATCTAATTCTTGATTGTTTTTCCTTTTAAGGTAACAGCGCGGATCTAAGATTAGTGAAGACTTACATTGAGCTAGGGCTGCCTGGAGGGAGAATAGATTTTCTTATGTCCGAAAGGAATCAGGTATTTGCCAACAAAAAAAGAATTTGTAAAGCAATGAACAGTGTACATCTTCAGACATGTTTGTTTAATGGCACTATCGTGTTGCAGTTTACCACATTCTGTATATTTTTATTGTTTTCTGACGGAATCCATGATTTGATCTGTGGCTTGCGTTAAGTAATTACAGTCTACTATGATATTGAAGGTAAATTTATAAGGAGTAACATTTGTTGCTGCCATTTTATTGTGTGTACTGGTATCTCCTAAGTTCTCACCATAATCAGTTAGGATTATAGATAAAATAAGCTTGATATTAATGGTGAAAATGGTGATACTGAAAACTGGTGTGGCAAGGAGGGAGATGTGTTATTTCACAGGATCTGAGAAATACAAATACCTGTCTCTTGTTCTTTTGTCAGTGTCCTGTAAGATCCACATCATGACACTGAACCAATATCAAATCACCTCTTCTGTTAAACTTCTGTGAATTTTACTGTCTTCGGATGAAGTAAACTTGGCAAAGCACAGAAGACCAATTTTTACTTTTTGTGTTCTTGTTATTAGACGTACTTCAGGGATGAATGAGAACAGAGAGTCTCTTCAATGTCTCAAGCGAAAGGTTTATTTCGTGCCATCCTGGCAATAGCTGCTCGGATGCTTTGCAAAACAGGCCAGACAGGCACTAAGCCATGCTTTCTCTTCTCTAGCCCTGTAGTTTTTGCCAGTCAGCAGTTCTGAAACTTTCTGATTTGGGAATTCCACTGAGCCCACTGAGCCTAATAGCTACTGATGGACTTTTCTCCTTAATGTTGGCTGATTCTTTTTGAATGCTTTTACTTCCAGTTTCCACAGGATACAGCTGAGATAATTCTATGGTTCATATACATTATTAGTTCAGTTGCAAACAAGGAAATTTAAACAAATCCCCCTACAGCTTGTTTTGGAAAAAAAAATAGTCAATAATCATTCCTCATTTTCCACTTCAGTTAATTATTTTATAAACAAGTATAATTTCTCCCTCAGGAGGAAACTGAATAGACTTAGTCCATTCAGTATTCCTCAGTTTCACATGTGAAACAGTTTCTGGTCATCCATGATAGCCTTCCCTGCCTCCTTTCAAACTTCTTGTCATTTAAAATAGGATGATCAGAACTAGGCAGAGCATTTAAGATGCTTGTTCACCACAGACTTACAAAATGCTATATTGATATTTTCTGTACTTTCCTTGCTTTCCTAACATCCTGATTATATAGAAAACAGGTGTATAGATTATTGTTTGCATATGTGTTTAGGACTGTTTTTCCCTATGTAGCATTGTTTTGCGTTTCTTGCCATTTTATCACCCAGGCATGCAGTACTACTATAAGATTCATCTGAAATTCTGGTCGGTTCTAGGTGTGACTGTCTTGGATATTTGCTTTTGTGTCCAAACTCTGACATCTCCCCTCCTTCTTCTCTTCCCCAGATTGTTTATCAGTATGTTAAACACTACAGACTTTAGCAGAGATCCTTTGGAACTTGTGTTGAAAAGCTTTAGGCAGTCTTTGCCTACCTCCTTTTTTAGTTTCTTACGGTTAGTCATTGTAGAGAATCAGCTATGAACTGGGAATAAGGATTTAAGGATTCTTTTTATTTTGAATAAACAGTACTAATGTAGTGTTTCTGCTGTTGCAGTACTTGTCTCATTTCTATTTCATGGGCAGTGTGATTTAGTTCTGAATATGCAGTTTCATCTTCTGTTTCACTACAGATAAGATTAATCTTATGTGTAGAGGAGGGCTTAGAAGGAAGGCTGGCTGTGTAATGTTAAGATTTGTTTTGGTGTATTAAAAGAAAGTAGTCTTACAGTAAAATGTGTATTACTGTATTCCATGTACAAGGAAAAAAAGCTTGAAAAATTAAATAACTAGCTGTAGTGTTTGTATTCAAAGTTGATATGGATGCTTTTATTTGTGTGCTGTTGATCAAAACACTGGGGAATAAGAATTCAGACTGAATGCAGAATGTATATTGCTGCATTAGAAAATAGTTATTATTTTTTATTTCTTTTATTTTACAGAATGATACCTTTGCTGATTTTGATTCCATGACAGATCGCCTTTTAGATGAAATTATACAGTATATACAAATTTATAATCTAACCCTTTCAAAAATCAGGTAATATCTGTTCTATACTATTTATAGAAATAAACCTAAAACTGGAGCCCTGTGTTGTTCTGAACTGTGATGCTCAGGAGCAGGCCAAAAGAGAGATGGGAAAGAGAAATTCAGGGAGGGGGAGGAGTAGGGGAAAGGAGAACAAAGGAGAGAGAGGGAATTCCCACCTGAAAGAAGACTGAACAGTGTTGTAAGCTCACCTGGTCCTGTTGGTTTTAGGGCGGAGTTAAGCATTACATTTAAGGAACTGCTGTCCTGTGCTTCCTCAGATCCTGCATGGTAGGGTTCTGCAGAAAAACGGATAATATTTTGAGAAAGTTAAAGGGAACTGTAATAGCGCTATGTCAAGATAAAGTTAGCTTTCTTGGGATTTTGTAGTCTTTTCACCAAGTATGACATAGCAGACTGTCAAACTTGTCATTCCTACAGGGAAATTCTATCTTACCTGTGACGTTGAAGGGCAGCTGCATAAAAAAATACTTCATCATTTTGATGTTTTCTGATCGTTTCATCTGCTAAAAAGCATGTTTTACATCTTAATAGGAGAATCATCCCAGTCTATGCATTCCTGTTTCCTTTTTCGGTTACTTCCAGGGAATACCTGTTCCATTTATTTTCTCAAAGAAGGGTACAACCATTTGGGCAGACTACCTTACTAACTTAGCTGTGTTGCTGGACTTAGCTCACTGATAGCTGAAAGGAGCAAATTCAAGCCTGACTTCATCCATTTGTTTAGGCATCCTCAAATTATACATCTGGAAGGTTTTTGGCTTGCTAGTCACATGCATTTCCTACAAGTTTCTGCATACTGATGCATTTGGTAGGCCTTGTTCATCTAGAGTAAACATCTAACATGTTTAAACATAATCTCACTTTTTAAACAAATGTTTCTATTTTGAGATAGGCAAGATTTGGTTAATTTTGTCTAAGCTGATGATTTTTAAAAAAAAACAACAACAAAAGCACTGTGTGATTGTAGTTGTGTTATGCAGACTGCATGATAGTGCCCTCAGTACAGGAGAGGAGAGTGATGTAATCCACCAGCACATGCTGACATCTTTGAGCAAACCCACCCAGTTACCTTCTCATTGTTCATACCTGAGAATTGAATTCTCCTTTGCTTTTGGTTTGCTTCTGTCATAAGACTTTCTAGGTTAAAATATTTCTTCAGTTTTATTTATTACTTGTCACTAGAAAGAAAAAAGGAAATCATCAATTCTTATTTTAGTTTCCCTTTCAAGGTGTATACTTGTGTTTGGCCCTGCTGAAGCAGAAGTCTCCATCTCTCAACTTTAGCTTTTCTTATGAGAAAGTTAAACCTGTCAGCAAATCCTGCAGCTGTTTCCTGGTAGCTACATGAGACAACTTTCAGAAACAGATGTTGCTTATATGCAATTCCTTGAAGGGATGACCCAGAAAGCCCAGGAAAGTACTACTGAGAAATCCTCTGTGCAAGTAGTGATGCTTTCCTACCTTATTTTGGCTGTCCCCCTGTAAAGAAAGTGGACTTTGTGCTAGTTAGCCATGCTCTTCGGAATGATGCTAGTTTCTCCTCATAAAAGCTCCCTGTCTGCTAAAGGTAGTGTTCTCTCTACAAGCACTGTTCAATAGCTGAATCAAATCAGAAATCAGTCTCCAGACCAGTAATGATTTTGTAACGCAAAAAAGCTGACAATGTTCTGTGTCAGAAATACCTGTTCAGTCCCTCCTTTACGCTCAAAGTCTTGTTACAGGCAAAAGGGAGCGTACTTAGCAGAGCTAAGAATTTATTGTTAGTCCAGTTAGTGTTTTAAAAATCTCATAAAATGAAGCAAAAAACTATTAGTCTAGTTACAGTACTACTAAAATTCATAGTCCAAATTAATGCAGAAAAGTCCCATTATTAATATGGTTAAAGTTGTTATACAGAAACTTTCTAGTATCTTTCTCAGGTGGTAGGTTCCCCTTCCAGCAGCTGTCTGTGTCCTAAGATTGGTGGTTTCTGTCTTCCTCAAGCAGTGGGACATCAGCATCCTGGGTCTTCAGTGCAAGGAGAATGATGTTCACGGTGGGGGTTTCTGCCTCCTTGGCCTTGGGAATGCCTGGATTTATTCTCATACTTTCCTATCACCAGTCTGTCCACATGCTATTGGTTCCTATTACTCTTTTTTTTTTTTTTCCCCCCCTCTTCTCTGATATCCCTAACACTGGCTTGCTTTCCTGAGTTGCAAGATTGTGCTTCTGCAGTGACCATTAGTAGACCATTGGGGACCTCTGGCGTATGATACCTGTGTCTGCACACTTCTACACCTCACTTTATTCCAGTGATACACAGTTCAAGCCACACAGAAAAACTACTTGATATTAGTAAAAACTATAGTGAAACTAAAGCAAGTTTAGGTCTGACATGTTATTTCACTGCCAGGCGATTGTTGTCACAGCTAAAACAAACTAAAATCAGCTCAGACCAAGGCAAGTCATGAGAAGTTCTAAGATTCTGCACTGTCAGGTCAATGCAAAGCCTCATTCCTTCAAGTAATGGCAAAATCCTGTTTATGGGGCTACATTTTTATACTGAGATAAGAAAAGGCATTCCTTGTACCGTCAGAACTCTCAGCCATACTATACTGTCAACTTCAGTGAAGCAACATTTTTGGTACTGCCAAAGCTAGTATCAGTTATTGCTCCAATACACTACCTAACATGTGTGTTGATCTCCAGACAAAATCTTTGTGCTCACTACAAGTGTGTAGCAAGCATGAACTGGAAGCTTGATTGAAACCAACAGCAATTTGTCTTGTGAAACAGCGGTTTGGTAAAAAGGAATCACAAAATACTTTAGGTTGAGGGGGCCTCTGGAGATCACCTGGACCAGTTACCCACTGATACCGGTGCCACCTTCACAGCTAATGCAGCTTTGAAGCAAGTCAAACTGCTCAGTCAGAGAGTTCATTGTTTCAGCACCTTTTTGCTTATGGGTTTTGATAGATTTTTTTTTTTTTTTTCCTTCCATGAATTTATATAGTAGGGCAGGAATTTTCATTTGTTAGCACAGAATAATGAGGTTTTACTGTGTCTAATTTTCCAGTATTGGTAGACTTGTGGCATAAACTGCAAATAAATACCACAGTAAAGTTCTAATAACTTCAGTGTGTGTTGAGTTAATGATATCTTGTATACAAAAGATGGTAATATTGCCACCTACTGTTCTGAAATGCATTGGAGAGCATCCCACACATTTCAGGTGTCTGAAACAAGGAGTAGGATGGGTTACATTTTTGTCGTACACTTTCAAAGCACTTTTTGAAGGGGTTTCCTTTACCTCCCTTTTCCTTTTGGATTTGAGCAAATCCTTAAACCTTTCTCTATCAGAAGATAATGTTAAAGGCTTACTATGTGTTCACCTACACATCTGAATTTGAACACAATATATTACTGTAACCTTTCTTATTTTTCTGAGTCTTTACAAATTAAGAACAAGTGTTTAATCTTTAATTCACATAGCTAATTGTGAGCACCCTTTTTTCCTCAAATGGATCATTCTTGTTTCTGAAGTTTTGGTTCAGGTATGTCCATATTCTTGAGGATGCTAGGATTGATTGATGGATCACGGGTTTTTTCCAGTGACAAAATTGTCTTTTGTTGTGGTACAATAGAAGAATTTCTTATCTCTCTATGACATGTAGTAAATAGTAGATGAACTGTCAAGAGAACTGTCAAGAGAACATCTCTCCTAATATTCAGCTCTTTAGAAAATAGTCTCTTTTACTCAAGAGCAATTACGTGATGCAGATCATCATCAGGATAAACTCACTCAACTTCTGTGGACATTTTCTTGTTCCTAAAGAAATTTATGGCTTTGTTTTTCCTCTATGGGCTTTATGATCTACTCTGAGAGAATGGTTTTACATTTTAGTATTCAAGAGTCAGCAGCTCAGTATTTTGTTTTGCAGATACACTGCTGTTGTGCTGACAGCACAGAGGTACCTATCTTTCATTTCTAAATTAGGTAGGCAAACATAGCAAGCTGCCGCAAAGAATTTCTGATACTGCAGCAATTTTGAAAATCTAGTAAAAGCGAATGGGAAGAATATACATATATGCTTAAGCTGTGTATTGGTAAGGAACAAATAGCCTGTTCTGTCATAGAAATGTATATTATGTCAGAGTTTAGGAGTTCAGGGGTGGCCCTGCCATTCTGGAACCTAATGTTTAAATTTTTTCATTTAGTTTTAAATTGGGATTTTCAGAGTCAGTAATTCTCGCTTGGGAAGCAATTAAACAGCCACGTAATTTTTTTAGCACTATAGTTTGCACAGCTATTACTGGTAGCTTTGTTTTAGCTATTTTTGTTGACGAATGTAGTGATACAGAGCAAAAGGGAAGGGTGATCTTCTGGGTGTAATGTTGTGGCAGGTATACAGTCCAGCCACAATAGCTCTACTATGTATTTTTGGATGGTTGTCTGCTCTCTATATGTCCTGAGATGACGTTTATAAAACAGGAAGGCACTTTTTCATTGTAGTTCTGAGTCTTGTCTCCACCATATCCTCTTTAAGTCAGTGTCTAGGATGGTGTAGTCCTTACCTCAGCAGGGATCTGTAAGCCTAACTGTGTAATAAATAAAATTTCTTTATTTCGTAGTGTCTCTTCTAAAGAAATGCTTTATACAGACTTGTGGGTATGACAGTAGGCATCTCAGATTACGTTCTAATTATTTTTAGATACATGAAGCTAAAGAGTTCCATCCATCTTTCCCCTAACTTCCTTAACCAGGGAAACAACTAAATGTCATATTCTCCTAGCAGGGATATTCTTCAGTTGCCTCACTCAAGCTAATAATCACTTCTTTTGGTCCAAATTGCTAAGATTTGAGATTTTGCTTCTACTTTAAAATAATCAGATTCAGGTAGGTAATGGTTTTCCCTGTTACAGGAGTACTTTTGGAATCCTTCTCCACTAGGTTGTTTCAGTAGCTCACATGCATTTATCATGTTGAATGCCATCACATGCCAAAGTAGTGATTTATTCAGTCATGCACATCTCATAAAATATTTTGTGAATACTTGGTGCTAAGGGAAATACACCAGGAAATAATACTGATTTTGGATGGGAGATGCTGGTGGAAGGATAGTTTGTTTTCACTAGCTTTTCAAAAACGATGTATAAAATAATTCTGGAGGAGCTCAGAACATGTTTGTAATGAGTTTGTGCAGCTTGGGAGATTATGGACAAGCTATGTTTTCTGCACGACCTAAAATACAGGCTTCTGAATGGGAACTTTTCATTATTTTTTTTTTCCTGTGCTCTTCTAGCATTTTACAATACCAGTTTTACTTTTCTCTGTTTAAAAGAAAAAAAAAAGATTGCCATCAAATTCTATGTTATACTGTTTTTTTTTTTTTAAACAGCTTTATTGGACACTCACTGGGTAATTTAATAATCCGTTCAGTCCTCACGAGACCTCGATTTAAATATTACCTCAACAAACTTCATACCTTCCTGTCTCTCTCTGGACCACATCTTGGTACCCTCTACAACAGCAGTGCTCTTGTTAATACCGGTAAAGTCTTATTTTCAGAGATTTTGTCTTTGAAATGCACTTACGAGTTTCCTGTGGGGTGCAATTTCTGCGTTACTTTGATTATGAGAAAGTATATGCTTCATTGTCATAAGAAGAGAGAAGGGTTATAAAAATAAAGTATCAATAGAAGGATATGGAAGAGATGCTTGACATAAGTGTGTTCCAGTATGTTTGATTCAGGTTTTCTCTTACACCATACAGAAACTCCAGTTTTAATATGTTGAGCTCAATTTATTATAAACTGAATTTTAATATACTTAATCTGCAAAACAAGTAGATAAAATGCGTTAAAATAATTTTGAACTACTGGTAGTATCTTTTCTCTGTGAAGAATGTCTTCCAGCCTTACAGTGTTTCAGCAGATGTGTCTGTACCTTATGAATGTCTGTTTTTCTAAGGATTAAACGTAGCTCTAGGAAAACTTGTAGAAACTGCTGGCTTTTGAAATACATGTTAGAAAATATTTTCAGGTAGTATCAAATGTTTAAATGAAAATTTGTTTCTGAGATTACCATCTACCTTGCAGAGCCTAAACCCAAAATTATTTACACTTATTTGCACTAAATAAAAACATGCTTATTAAACTCTTTAAAAACACTCCAAAAGTCATTAATTACTTTTTTTAGTGCCAGTTTATTTATGGATTGTTTTATTATTTTGTTTCATATAAAAATGGGGAGGAAAAACTTTTAACTTGCATGTGTTGAGCTTAAGAGATGTGGACAGGAATTGCTGGCTAACTGGAGTTATTGGAGTTTATAGGAGCAGAGGGAACATGAGAGCTCTTTTGAATTTGGTTGAAATGGTACCATTTATAGCCCTCAATACACTACCAGTGAGGTCTGCTTCAGGATTAAGACATCTGCGGTATAATTCACTATGGGCATCTACTGGGCTTTTAACCTAGTATATCTGTGGGCAGTTTCTTTCAAGTATTTTAATCTGTAACTGAATCTCACCCAAATCACCTCAAAGTGTTAGCATTATTTTGCTTTAAAAGTTGCAGTTTTCCAGGATGCAAAGAGGCAAGGCTGTTTGCCTATTTATATAATTACCAGCAAATGACTTTCAATTAAGTAAGGTTAAAGCTCTCGAAGTATAATCCAGAATATATTCACTGAAAAAATAAGGATTTCTGGAGTATTTAATCTCTTTTATAGTTGAAGACTATACCAAATGTCCTTCTCATACAATAATCTTCTAATATTCTGTAAATTATTGAAATAGAGTTTGTATATTGCCTTATGGCTACCTTACTAATGTATTTCACTTTTTGTAAGTATAGTTACTTTTTTCTAGAAAGGCATGTACATTAGTGGAAATAATGATCTTCATGCTTTATTATATATAGATAGGAAAGAACATGAAGAAAAATTTCTGGCTTTGACAGTGCTGGCGGGAAGAATAAAACTAACATCTGAAGAGCTAAATATATGGACTTTACATACTTATGTTTAATTAGTTTTCATACTTTATTGTGGATCTATACTCATGTTGTACTTAACAATGCAGGACTGTGGTTTATGCAGAAGTGGAAGAAGTCTGGTTCTTTATTGCAATTGACGTGTCGAGACCATTCAGATCCACGACAAACATTCTTATACAAACTTAGTAAAAAAGCAGGTAAGCTTTGTTAATACTTACTATCTTTTAAAGGCCACTGTATATAAATGTGAATAGGAAACCTAAAAAAAAAAAATTTGTTTCCATCAAGCTCTTGTTTCAGTTTATTTAAGAGTTACTTTAGCTTTAGTCCCATATTCTTCAAGTAAACAGTAAACCATTTTTCTTGCGGAGGTGTACCATTGGTTTGAGACTTTCCTTCCTAAGTAATGAGCAGAAGTTCTGAGTGCAGCCACTATACTTAGAGAGAGAGAGACAGACAGACAGACAGACAGAGATAGACAGATAGGTGTGTATATATATATGTCAACTCCCTCTTGAGCCACTGAAGCTAGTGATTTCAGTGTGATGAGTCAGGTACCTTCATTTAGGATTACCTGTTTCTGTAATCTGTCTTTCTTATCTATTCTATAAATGTAAAATTATTCCTTAAAGTTTTTGCGAAGTAGTCTTTTTTACCTCATTAAGATGATCAAGGAAAACAAAAACTCATTTTGATAAAGAAAAGAGAAGTTGTATTTAGTATAATACCTAAAAACCATGTTAGATTATTCATACGATGTCATTCATACAATTTTCTCTGGTTCAAATATTCTTATTTCAGGTATTGGCTGAGACCCAGTTTTGCCTGCGAATAATGTGCCACTTGGGGGTTAATTTTAATTAAGCATTTTAAAGTTATTGAGGATTCATCTGGCAGGTATTTCTAAATGTGTGTCAGCCAAGCAGTTGTGGAGCCAGAGATGGTCATGGTGTTTTGTGAAAAAATCTAGGCATGTTTTGCTGACAAAGTGTTTGTAGGGTGTCACAGCTGAGATTTAGTTGAGAGCAAAGCAGTACAAAAGTACAGGCAGGAAAAGACTGGCATCTAGCTCTTGAGATGTTCGAATGTAAAACTTAAAGGACTTTGAAGAAGCAGAAAAGAATAAGGAACAAGAAGAAAAATCACAGATGAGATATGAATGTTGATCAAACACTGATTTTAGAAAAACTTGGGATTTTTTTTTTTCTCTTTCTGTTCAAAATCGACTATCACAAAGTGATTTTTCTTGCTGATAAGGTGATATTTAAGGCTGAACTGGTATTTAAAGATGAACTGCGAAGTTAAAAATTATTGAAACAACCGACCACCCTTGACTGAAGTGCTCTCAATCTAGCTTTGCAATCTTTTGAAAATAAATATTTGATCCTAAACAGAAGTTATGAGCTTGTGAGAAGTTACACAGTGGATGCTGGGTAAGACTGTGGGACCTGTGTTACAGAGATAATCAGATTAATTAATCAGTTGGCTTTAAACAATTTGGTATTCCTTGGTTTTATGTGTGTACATCTCAACATGACTAGAGACACTGTTACTTGAGTATAGTTTTCTATTCTAGAAACACGACATATTTTCATATGGCATGAAGCCTCTATATGACAGGCTTTTTGAAAGACCTGAATAGCATTGTTTTAAGAGTCGTGACATGTGTTTCAGACTTTATTCCCCATAAGTTGCAGAAGGAGCCTCAAAGTCTTAGGGCTCTCTTCCCTTTTTCTACCTTCTTACTGAAGAGATGGCCACAGCCTCATACACTTGTTTCTGGGTCCTTCAGTGAGCTTGGTGTGAGGGAGAAGGAAAGGTTGGGGGAGAAGGAGAAAGAGATGTGAAAGTTGAATAAATTTGTTTAAGGGGAAAAGAACGCAAGCTTTACCCTTCCCTAAAAGAGAAAGAAGAAAGCCTTTGAGGGGTGAGTTAATATACTGGATGTACACTGTAGGTGTTGGTGTCTTTAACTCTTCACATCCGTACAAGGCATGCTTCTGTCCTGCCATCTCTCTGTTCATTCAGTGGGCATGCAGTATTGGCTTGACTCTCAAATGCCAGATGGAAAGGAGTTTGAGATTCCCCTAACTGTACAGTTTCTCTTCAGATTTTTCAATCCAGAGAATTTGCATGCTGTTCTCTATAGGGATTCTAAACAGAAGTGTTTCTGGAAACCACTTTATCCCGGGCTACATTCAAGAGATTGACAACACTGTTGAGAAAAATAGCCCTGATTTTGCAACTCCTGTTTATTTTTCTAATCCTATAGGAAAATAGGAGTCTGAGATGCAGAAAAATCTGTTGATGCTTAATGTGGCGTCTTCTTCAGATGCCGGTTTTGCAGCTGGGAAAATCCCTAAGGCAGCAAAAGTTGCTACTATTTCAACCCTGCTGTGGTATAGTTGGTTTCCGGATCATCCCTAAAAGTGGCTGTGGATCCAGCAGGTGATGTGTTGAGGGTCTAGGTCTCAGCCACGTTTTATGGTGGTTTGTGGCTCTAGTTCTCAAATTTGCCAGAGAACATAAGTGTTAAACACATCGTCTTATTGCTTAACCCCCAAAATGGATGAAGTTCCTACTTTCTGTTGATCATTGTAAAGTACCATTGAGCCTCTCATCTTCCACCCTTTAAAAGAAGCTCCAGTAAGTACTCATGCTTAATGCCATTCAGGAACAAAGAGATTTTTGCTCGTATCTGTTCTCTGTTTTGAATCCTGGAGCAGTTTATTTTTCAATCCAGAAATTTTGCAATCATGAACGCATTTCTGATAACTCCTTTTCAGTGCTGCTTCTATCACAGCAACACATCTAGGAGAATCTATGACAAACATTTTTACCAATCTTGCATTTTCCTCCAAGTTTGGGTCCAGTTTGGGCTTCATAGCTGGACATCATCTCAGGCTCTTGGATCTCAGAGTCAGAAGCAGCACCAGTTAGCTTCTCTGCCACTCCCAAAATTTTTGAACTCTTTCTCTTCCCAGAGATCTCTCACAAAAGAATCTGTTCTGGAAGGAGTATTAATGCTTTAGTTCTGCGGGCTTACAAAATATTCTACCAGGCGAAGCATATTTGTATGTGACACTGCAAAAAGAATTGTGAGTTCTCTACCTCAGTTTTCCTTTACTGTAAAAATCTTTTGATGGGATGTTTTTTTAAAGCAACCAGTAAGAAACAAATAGGTTTTCCTAACGGTTACAATTGTTACAGTGCTGCTATTTGTATATTGTATTTCATACTTTGATAGGAGTGAATGATAATTGACTGATAAAGAGAATTGGTGAAACACTGGCAGAGGTTGCCCAGAGAGGTGGTAGATGACCCACCCCTGGCAACATTCAAGGTCAGGTTGACGGGGCTCTGAGCAAACTGATCTAGTTGAAGGTGTCCTTTAAAGGTCCCTTCCAACCCAAACTATTTTGTGAGTCTATGATTCTATAATTATCTGGTTTTGAGATAAAAGATGAAAATGTGACATATACATGGTTCATACTCAAGCAGTAGATGTTTATTATCATTAGTCATGATCTGATTATTTTTTGTTTGTCTGTTTTAAAAATAGCTGGTACCAACTCAATTTTGTTATTTGCCAGAAAACTTGGTGTAAATTGCTTAATGTGTTATGTTGTACCTGGTAAATATAACTATATGCTGGAACAGTGATTCATCTAAGTGACAAAACTTGTGTTACGAAGTTGTTGTCGTCACTAACGTTGTTAGTAATTAAATTAAAAGGGCATACGTTCACCAAAACATGGATCTCTGTGATTTAGAGTGTGTTCATTGGAATGTTCTTTCAGAAGTATATCTGAATAAGAGTTTTGTTTTCCAGAATTTTCTCAGATCTAGTATTGGAGATATAGTTAGCTCTCATTTAGCAAGTGAACTCTGTGAACATTTCAGTTTCATTTTCAATTAATTTGTCAAGGCAGAATGACAGATAACTTATCTCTTTATCTGTTTCTGGTGTATAAATAGGAATTGATTCTCAAAATTGGAAATGCCTTTTGAAATGATGGATTCAATAAATTACAGCAAATGACAAGTGATTATGATGATGAAGCGTCTGCTTTTCTAAGTCTGTGTTTTTCTATAGCATTGTATGTGCTTTGTCTGTCAACCAATTTTGCTTTTATGCACTTAATGGAGTATTACAGGTGTAGAATATTTTAATAGAAGTCAAGTACAACTCTCTCATTGCCCAGCTATCAAGTTTGTTAAAGCAGAAAGAGTGACCTTAAAAAGTTAACTTGTTAAAGCACCCTTAGAAAGCCCACTTACACATTGTCATCAAGTTTAAAAACTCTGAAAACAAAATAATTTTTCAGGCCACGTAATAGGTTACCCTATGAAAATAAATCTTTATTTTTGAGAATAATAGCAGGTAGAGGGAAGAAATCGAGACTTAAATATTTGCCATTTCTGACTGGATTGTTGCTTTAAAAAAAAAAAAAATCTGGATGTTTTCTTTCTGGACTTGACCATTCAAAATTCTAGTAAGTTAGAGCTATTTTCTCTCTTAGAATTATCGTCATTGCTAATTGCTGATAAGGAGCAAAATCTGGCCTTATTTGTTTATAAGGAACAAACGGTAATAGGATTATCTATTCAAAATTAAGAGAGTTAAAGTTTATGCTATTTTTTGAATTTTAAGTTACTTCAAGCACTGGTCACTATATGTTGGCAGTTGAGGGATTTATACCATCTTTAACCCAGTGGAAAATTTTGTTTTCTCATGTTGCTTCTTCATAGTGATAATGTTTAGAATTATGTTCTTTGAGAATAATCTCTTGGAAATCTGCTTGTCATGTCAGCAGCAGCCACAGTCTGTCTGGTAATTTCTGGGGGTCTTGGATTGTTAATGTCATACTGGGACAAGAAATTACACTAGGTTGCCAGCTATGAAGAGACATGTTCAGTACAAACACAACTGTAGTTGCACAGATGAAAAAATACATTAAAATTTCTGCATTATATGTAAATAGTGTTTCATGTTGTAGTATTATGGAGTCAACAGAAAATAAGAGTTTAAATTTTTGAAATTAAGTGGTTAAGAAGAAGATTTTTTTTAGACAGAAAAAAACAAAAATATATAATCCTCTATTTTCTAATAGCTTGGCTTTTAGACGGTAGTACAGTCTGTCCACTTTACAAAAATTAGTACTTTTTGTAACTGAACAGTTGGTATTTGCCATACAGCTTACAAAATGACAATTATGCAGACCTGTCCTTAAAGTGATAACTGGGAATGAGTTAAGTATTATTGGAAATCAGCAGCAAGTGACTTGGCGAGTAGACTGACTCCAAAACTTCAGACAGAACACATTCTTCTATAATGAGTGTCAGAACCATGGCCTGCTGAGACTGGCTTCTGTAAAGCAAACCTCAAAATGCTGTTTTCTGTCCTAGTTATGAATTGTTCTCTCACTGGCAGGAGTGCTTTCTGCAACAAACTTTGGACCTGTAAGTTTTTCTACCTCAGATTTAGTTCTGAACTTCTTTTAAGTCCCATTTCTTAGCTGTAGAATATGCCCACATTAGCACTCAGGAGTGCATTCAGAAGCAAATCTCTTCATGATCCCTGTTTACTTCAGAACACAATGAATCGGCTTTAGCAGCCGATGCACGTTGCATCCACAGGACCAGACTAGACCTAGTCCAAAGTAAACTGTCTTGAAAATGGGTGTTATGACGGTTGAGAAATTCTTAATACCAATGGGTTAGCTTTACAGTTCTGTTCCTCTTATGCCACAGGGTTCACAAATGTGACTGTGCAGCCGCAATCTCTTCCAGGATGTATTTGTACGTACATAGGTAGGCTTAGATTCATATGTCTTAGTACTTCCAGAAGTCTTGATCAGCGGAATTCTGATGTGCTTCTTTATTGCTTTATCTCCCCCTTTTAAAAATGTGCATTTTCTTAGTCTCTGAAAAGGAGGAAGAGGTGTTCGTTTGGTTTTCATTTATGTTCATCTTAACAGATCAGTGAATAAGCATGGTTGGCATGTTTTCTTCTTCGAGATGTCTGTTAAGTACAGGGTGTCAACTTAGCTTAAGTGTTGCTGTTTGGCTGTGTGGAGGGAAAAGCATTTCAGCTCTTGTGGGGGTGCCTGTTGTAGCTCGTGATGAGGATGAGACTAGAATTGAAATAGCATCCCTATCGGTAGCATGGCATGGAGACTAATGTAATCAGTTCTGCTAAGAGGCGGGACTTCCCAGCCCTCAGTAACTCTGTTCCAACAGTGTTGGAAGAACCTGATGGGTTCTACAGCATCTGGAGCCAAGTTCTTTAAAGGAAAACCTTAAAGGCAGAATTTGAGCTGACATGAAACTCTTGAGTTGATGTAAATCTAGCTCCATAATCAGTCTTCTTGTGGGGCTGCAGCTGAAAGTCCAAGCTTCCTTGCATCTGTATCATGGCATCTTAATCTGAGACCTTAGTTGACTCAAGATCTCAATGCTTGAATTTTTGGGGCACTATTCTAGTTCTGTGTATGATGAGTTAACTTCACAAAGCAGTGCAGAAGACCAGCTGCAGGAGATGACTGCCTCCCAGGGCATAATTTTTGAAGTCCCTATTTCCAGACTGCATTTTTGGCAAAGCTTCTAGATCCTTCTTTCTACACAAGTATATAAATGGACAGAATTGTAGAAGATGTTGGGAGTATTGTACCTTGACAAAACTGAGACATTTCCTTCAAGTCAAAGCAACCAGGTATGACCCTGAGCTACCTGATCTAACATCAAAGTTGTCCTGCTTTGAGCAAGTGGGTAGGATCAGATTATCTCCAAAGGCCCCTTCCAACATAAATTACTCTATTCTAGGGTTCTGTGATTAGTATATTCCTAAGGAAAATGGAAGTTTTTTTACTTAATTTTTTTAGGAATTAAAAAGGAATTCCTTTTTACTTAATGGAATCAGATTGTTGTACTTTTTTTTTTTTTTAAGCCTATCATGATTTTGATTTGATTATGCTCAAGAACTCTGTGGTATCCACAATGAATATTGTCCAGTGCAAATAACTGAAGCCTTGTTTTGAATTGATTAAAGGGTGGTAGTATGGAATTTTGTCATCCTTTTTGTCATACATGTCTCAGAGGATATCAGCAGCCCATTGTACCAGTGGCTCTATTTCCCATTCCCTACTTAGATGTTGGCTATAGCTAGAGGGCACCAGAATCAGATGTTAAGTGTGCCCGAATGTATATGAAACTATTCTTCTGTGATTGCAGATAGTTATGAGTTACCAGGTCTCTATACTTGCTGTTCCAGACAGATTTTTCCACTTGACCTTATTATTTGGAAAAATTGTTCATGAATTTATAGATATTGTTAATTCAATAATGACTAATTCACTGATGGACTTGGGTGGCATGATGGTTAAATGATAGAAATTGTGCTCTCTGTGTATGCTTAAATTCACTTTGACAGAGACTGAAGTTCCATGAGGTGATAAGGATCGTCATAAAGATTTGGAAAGCCCAGTAAAGGTTCATTACTACAGGAGAGAACATACTGTTACATGGGACAAAGCTTGTTATTTCAGCAGTGATCTTTCACTTGGATTGTTCTTTTCCAAGCTGTCTCAAATACTGTTGAAAAATTTAGTCAATACTTTCTAGCTAATGACAAACTCGGTGTTTTTTATAGCACTTTGCAAAAATGTGTGATCTGTTCAGTAGATGATGTGATGTGATGAGTGCAAATATATTTTTTTATGATAGAATTAGGTTTTAATCTTCCAGCATTTTTGCCTAACTGCAGCAATCTTGAAATGTTGGCCTAATTAGATTTTGGGGTTAGTTTCTTAATTCAACAGCTGAAAATTTTGCTGCACAAGAAAAAGTGGTTCATTAATTACTTCAAATAATTTTACGTTTGGGATTTTTTTTAATACAGTATGCATGACAGATCTTGTGTTGTGTGTGGTATTGGAAAACAAAAGATGTGGATCATAGGAATTAACTGAGCTGTCGTCTTGTTCACAATTTATTCCTGAATGTTTAATTTAATTAAAGGCAGAATATATTTAAAGTTTAGGAAGTGAAAGAACAACATGTAAAGATGACTGGTGGGCCAGTTTTTACTGCTCCGTAAATGAAAGATGGTGATAAGTTGCTTCAGAGCTTCTGCATGTCCTAAGCCTGTGTTTTGGGGTGGGGGTTTTTGTTTGTATATCACATGTGAGGATAAAGAGAGTCTATTTAAATGTTGATTGATGTAGACTGACGTTTCTCTAAAGAGTCGCGAGGATATCTCTTCCTTCTTCAGGTTGATTAAAAGATCTAGGCAGTCCCCTTCTTTGTACCTTTTACATGAATGCTAATGGATATTTCTCTAGGGAGAGTGCATATCAAAAAAACTTAATATAAGATAGATAGATTCCCAAGGAATTTACAAAACTATTAGAGATTAGCCTGCAGAGAATTCCTGCCCTTGATTTATTCCAAATGCATTCTTTTCAACTCAGTACAAAGTTTTGGAACTGGCATCTGCATCTTCATGTAAGATTTGCTGCAGTCATTTTTCATCAGATGTCAAATAAAAGACTTCACTGATTTAGCTGATCTTTTGAGACTGTTGTTTTTCAGTAGGCAGAGGCAAAAAAAAAAAAAAAAAAAAAAAAAACCCACAAAACCAAACAGATTTCATATTTGAAGAGGACAGGAACCAGGATCTAGTTTGGCTGCATTTTCTGTATGGTTTTTTTTAGATTTACAGAATTATTTTTTTCAACTTTCTGTGAAATCTGGGAAGATACATTTACTTTTTAACATGCTAAAGTTGTTCAGTGTTGTTTCTGTAACAAACTTGGTTTGGTGATGTAGTCTTCATCACATGGAGTGTACAAAATATAGAAAATTAGGAAATAACATCTGAAAAAGTGAAAGATTTTTCGATTTGGGCTTCATTGATGGCTTTAGGAACAGATATGTATTAATACTTAGTATATATTCAGTCTGACCAAAACAGGGAAACTATAATCCAGAACTTTGTCCTGGCAGTATAGCTTCTGAAAAGGAGATATCAAATAATTTCTTTTTCCTAGAGAATCAGATCTATTTTTTTTTAATGAAAGAAAAGTTTGATTCATGGAGCTTAACACAGAAAATGTTTGCTGCAGATTCCAAGAAGCACCTTTGAAGAATGACTTTATTTGCAGTATTTCTATAATTCTCAGAATAGACTAAGTACATTCTGTAAATTAAAAACTAACAGTTACAGGATCTGAGCATTATTCTCCGGAAATCAAAAGCAGGGCAATAGCAGTGCAAAACTCATTAGCACCGGTGCAAATGGAGCTGGGTCAAATCTACCAGTGATAAGATGTAAGCACCTAATGCCTAGGAGATTCCTAGAGAGCCATTCAGGCTGGCTGTTTTTCAGTATAGCTTACCTTAACGTATGCCTAAACTGTTTGAGTATTTTCTAGTTTTGCCTAACAGTTGCCTTTGTATTTAACTGTGGATGGCCATCATAGTCAGAAGAGGCTGTTCTAAGGCAAGGCAACCTGTTTTCCTAAAGTGCTCCATTGTATTTGGCCTAAAGCAGATGGGCAGCACCGGAAATACGCTGAAGCTTTTTAGAGAAAACATAACAATTAAATGTCTTGAGGACTGTAACTCCATCATTACTGGGGGTTCCTACCTTTGCATCATCTTACCATTGGAGTGCTTGTCCAAGAAATAGGAAGTCTGCGTTTAATTATAAAGGTTTAATTATATTTGGGGAGTTGTGTTGGGTGGACCCCACACCAGTGCTCGAGCTGGCCAAACCTTATAGCGAGGCAGTGCCCAACAGAGGCACCTGCACTAGGTGGGCTGTATCATGTACACGTTGGTGCTAGGCATTAGCCCTGATGCAGCTGCGCTGTTCAATGAAACATCAGTGAAGGCAAGGCACCATACGTCTTGAGGTTTCTTTAAGCAATGCGGAGGCTTTACTCCCTTACATCACCAGAAACTGACCACTTTGTTCCTAAGAAGCAAGACAAATGTTTGAACCATACTCTGCTTAAATGGGAAACATCACAATTGGGTCACGCCCGTATGTATTAAAATATGTACAAGAGGAAAGGCGAGTACCCAACATTTAGTTATTCTGTAGCTCTGCCTATTGTAATTGATTTTTCTGCCTTTTTGTGCAAGATCTTGTAATAAATTGCTGACAAATTTCAGTTGTAAAATGCTTGATTATTCTGTAGTAATTGTTGAGGGATTTGTTATAACAGATAGCTTTTTCTCTTTTCCTGTAGGTCTTCATTACTTCAAAAACATTGTGTTAGTAGGCTCTCTGCAGGATCGTTATGTTCCTTATCACTCCGCTCGCATTGAGATGTGTAAAACAGCTTTAAAGGACAAACAATCAGGTAATAAATATCCTACAAAATAAACAGACCACTCAGGTTAAACCTCATAGGTCTCAGGTTCATCCCATTCAATTCTGGGTGCTTAACTGAGGCACCCCTATTATGTGTTTAGACACTCTGAGCTTACTTTGTAGTAGTGGAGAGAGAAAATCCATGTGGGAGCTGAATTGCTTTCTGGATCCATCCTGTTCTATGACATGCAGGAGGAGACGAGGCTTGAATAAATATCGAGCTTATACACTTAAGGACAAATAGCTTTGATTTTTGAGGACATCAAGTTGTAGTGTCTAGCACATGGGCTGTATTTAATTGAGGCTAAATACTAGCGCTGAAAGAAAAGGTAGTTCTCTCATTTTCAGTGATGGTTGGTTGTTGCGTAGACTGTTGAGACATCCTAGCACAAGTGTGTTCTAGCATTATATATTGGCAAATAAATACCTTCTACATGGTGTAAGAAATGAACAATGATGAGCATATTCTCACTATAAATGTACAAATACTGCCATGCATAGTTTAAGATTATTTTTCCAAGATTTCTCAGTAAATTAAACTTCCTGTCTATTCTATCTTAACAGAACAACAGCATGACACGTATCATTGTGTCTTATTCTGGAATGTATTCATTTTGAGTTCAAGGTCAAAGAACTGTAGTTGTTTCTGGTGATTCACACAGTACAACTTTTCTTTTCCTCTACAGGACCAATTTATGCTGAAATGATCCAGAACCTGCTTCTGCCAGTTCTTCAAAATAAGGAATGTAATTTGGTTCGTTATAATGTAATTAATGCATTACCCAATACAGCAGATTCTCTCATAGGGAGAGCTGCACACATTGCTGTTCTTGATTCAGAAATATTTTTAGAAAAATTCTTTCTTGTTGCTGCCCTAAAATATTTTCAGTAGAGAAAAGCATTGTAAGAGACTTGGTTATTACCTCATTAACAGATGAATCAAATAATGTGTGGTATTAAAGTATAGCTGCAGCTGTATTTTAAGAGATATTTATACTTTTTATATGGAAGATAATTTATATCATCCACACTTAGGGCTTTTTAACATCAACTTTACTTTCTAGGTAATGTGGCTGTGCAATATTTTTTTTATTTTGTTCTTTTTACTTTTCTATTACTTTTTCTTAATTTTGGGTACCTAATTATTTGGAGATTAAAGCACAGTGTGTTCTTTTGGTTCGTTTATTATTGGTTCTTAGACTACAGAAGTCAATGTTACGTGGCTACATTTTACAAGGGGCTTTCGATGCCAAAATAAATTGGATTTTAAAATTCTAATAAGGTCTTACGCATTCAGTTGTATTTTAGCACTGTAGGAAGTTTAACTGGAAACACGATGAGCTGCTAAAATACTGGATATTTGAAAATTACTATATCTGTGGGTCTCGCAGAGACCATTACCGAGTTGTCTGTTCAGATATCACTATGGCTTAACAGTTTTCTACAAAATCGTTGTCATCACTGTTAAATATGTTATGCCTGTGGGAATATTTTCTGCCGATCTCAAAAACATGTTAGTTTACATACTCAATTTTATTACTGGAACTTCAGTTTTCAGAAGCAAATGGCAACTAAGGATTTTTGAATGTTTAATGATAGCTGCCTTCAAATAATTGGGGTTTTGCAAACTGTATTAAAATTGCTCCTTATTCTGTCAGTTCTTCAGATGAACACGGACAGTTTTACATGGACTTCCTTGTATGTACGTAAAATAAGTAAATGTTATAAAGTTCTGCAATACTTTTATGAATTTAAGCGATTTTTAAATATTGTTAAAATGTTTTATTGACTACAAAATATTGTAAATATAAATCAATACACCTCCAAATGGGACAATATTGTAAACTTTACCTGTTTAGTGACACAGATAAAATGTTTTTGATATACAGGAATGTTAAAGGTCTACTGACTTTCTACTGGTGCTGAATAGCATTGAGTTTGGTTTCTCCTTCCTTCCCTTTTCTCTGTTTCAAACAATATTCACTGAAGGGGGGGGGGAGTTACATGTGCATTCACTAATTGTAATGAACATTTTTTGAAAAATATAAATTTGTTGTATAATGCATGTTTATTTTTAGCATTGTGTAATTGCATCTGGTGTTAATAAAATGAAGAAATTACTCTAATGGAAGCAATTAAAGAAACTGAAATGTTCTGCTAATCACCAAAATTCTGGGGAGGCTTTTTTGTATATTATTAATAATTTTGTATTATTTTAAATGAATATAGCAATAATAGTTTATAATGAAGTGCTTTTGCATTTGGTTTGTTAATACATTCTTTGTATTTTTTTTTTTCTCTGTAGCTTACAAGTTTAAGATGACCCCCTACACTTTGGCAATATGCACACTTAAAGGAGTATTTTGTTAGAGTTGTGTTAGGCAAGTCCTTATGACACAAAAATATCTGAAATACATTCCAACTGTGATAATGCCTACTTTTATTACTTTTATTAATAATTTTTTTACATTATGGTGGTGCTAGTGTGTTGTAAATATTTAAATTAAGTTCTGACATCTCAACTGTCTTTTGTGTAACAGTATTTTATTAGCTGGCAAGTGGCTAAAATTTTAATATCAGTTTAGGGAGCTAGATCTAAGAAATTTTCCTTGATTCACAATGATCAAGTTAAACTACTCTTATTATGTAATTTCTGTCACTGCTGAAAAATGTCTGTCTTGCTGCATCTGTCTGGAAATCCAAAAGTGTAAAGCCTGCTTTTGTGATTAGCAAAGCAGAAACACCCTGGCAGAAATAGCCATCTCTTTTTTTTTTTTTTTTTTTTTTTTTTGATAGTAGATCCCATCCATGTAAGCAGGCTTTTGGTTTGTTCTTTGAGGAAAATGGATGGTGCAGGAATCCTGTGATACTTGCATGTGAGTTTACCAAGGAACAGGGCAGATTAAGAGAACATTAATTTCTTTTCTCTCCTCTGATTTGTATTGCCCCGTGCAGTCTGTATGTAGCCCTTTCACTACTGTAGCTTTTGTGGGGGCTGTTTGACATCTTGAAGTCGCAAAGGAATGGCCGCTACTTGTGTGCTGTAAGACAGCAATGCGTGGCATGATGACCCCAGCATGGCCTTGAGCAGCTTATGAATTTGCACTTGCAGACTTTATGGTACGCTCGCGGTTGCTGCCTGAAAACATGCAGTCTTTGGACAGCTGTGTGTGCCTTGCATGGCATACTCTCCCTACTGCCCCATATTTCTGCCTTCTATTTACTAGGTAGAAATATGGACTCTCATATACACGACTGAATGTCATCTGATGCAGTAGCAGCTATGAAGTGCTCCATCTCGCCCTTCTTCTGTTTGAACCAGGGCTTCATCCTCCTGTAGTGATAGTGACCTCTCCTTTATGCAGGTGTCCTACTGCTGCTTGAAAGAGAATTATGCTGCTTACAGAATGAGAGATTAAAATTAAGGTTTTAACGTTCTTTCAGAAAGCTGCCAGTCTCTTGTTCCCTGAAGGGAGTAGGCTGCTACTGTTATTTCACAAAGCTCTTGGTGATACTGTTAGGAGTTACTGCATAAAATGAGATCGTGTCTGAACTTTTGTGTGCAAATTGGGAAGAGCTCAGGTTCTGCTGTGGAAATCAACAGGCTTTGCAGCGGAGCCGAGAAATTGCGCGTTGATGGAAAACTTTCTCTGTAACCACAAGACACCCTTCACTCCAAGCCAGTCTTACTTGCGCAGCTCTGGCCAGATGCGTTGTTCGGATAACCAGGCATCTTGGCACGATCAAAGAGGAAGAGGAGGCATTTAGGCAGAATCGGCACACTTGCTTGCTGCCTGGGGTACTTTCCAGATAGGCCCCAGGGCCAGCTTACATTCGGGCTGATCTGAATTGACCTGCTGCAGCGCTTGTGCTAGCTCCAAGTCTTCTGTCCCCTGCTTTTTGAGAACAGCAAAGCCAAGCAGCATCCAGTATTGTTTGAGAGAAATGATTAGTAAAGAGAGGGAGGAAAACAAAGAAAATATTGCATTCAGTCACAAAGTAGAAAATTCCTGTGGCATGTGCAATGTGTGTTTTCCAATGTTCAGATTTATTACCTCCTCATTCACAAGATCTAGAAATACATAATTCAGGAGTAAAATGTAAATTTTGCATTTTTACAGCAATACAATAAATGAAGAACAAGGGAAAAAAATGCTTTGAAGACCTCCACTTATTTTTAGGTGGAAGAACATTGCTAGTTCATCCTTAGCATGTGAGATTGCACTTAAGCATGATTTTTCAGCGATTTGTATTAAGCTGTTTAGGAACAGAGCTTACTGTTACTTGGTACCTGCAGACATCTTGGTATGAGTATTTTTAAGGTAAGAATTTAGTGATAGTTTTTACTGTATTGAGCACATGCATGGTAAGTTCTTGAACTTGGGCTATGTTTTTTTCTTGCTGCTTTTGGGCAGAAGAGCATTTTTTTGGCGCAAGCCACCAATATTCCTCTTTACATCAAAGAGAATAGAGGCCTGGCATCTTGCTGTTAAAATAAAGAAAAGGGTTTCCCATTATTTTTGCTCTCTAATGTCCAATTAACTAGGTTATGAAAAGCTGAATTAGAAAATGTCACACAGAAGGCAGTTAAATTTAATCACTTCAGTGTGTGGGCATTGCCAGATGTAATGCAATAAACTCGACGGAGTGTTGCTGCTGTTAATTTACTAGGGAGATTGGCTTTCTTAAACTCTTCAGATGTGAACACAAAATGCTATTTTAGCCTCCGATCTCCATGAACGGTAGAGTGAAAGTTTATTCTGCAGTTTAGCATCTGTGGACAGTGTGTTTTGAATTCTGTTTTATGGAAGAACAAGGTTAGCTGGAGATGTTTGAAGAGTGACAAAATGCAAATGTTGCCATATTCAAAGCATTAACTGGAGCTCCACCCCATGAGCCCGGGTGTTACTTATCCCAGGCTTAGGTTTATACTGGGAGAATAGAGAGTGTTAAGAGCACCTTTAACTGGGTGAACTGGCAAACTGAAAAGATGTAGTCTGAAGTCTTCTGGCTCAGTACGTGAATTTGTTTGCCCAGTTTCTTCCTGCTTTCTTCCTGGGTGAGTAGCGCCTGTTCGAGTGCAGTAAAGGCACCAGCTGAGGTACAGGACTGAGATAAGTTTTATTATTAAATTAATAAAATGATTACGATATTTAAATAATCTTCTGGTAACTTTATACAGCCTTTAGGTTATAAGGACAAACGCTAGGTCTGTACCTTGCTCTTCATTGCGTGGAAGAGAGATGCCTTTGCTCCAGGTTTGGAGAGGGAAAGAGGGGAGTTACAGCTTATTTCTCTTGCACTTCCAAAAGCCCGGAGGTGCGTTCATCAAGAACTTGGCTCCCAAGGCGCCGTTCGACCTCCGTTTGTCGGTAACAAAGAGAGCGGCGCGGGGGCATGGCGTTGTCGTTAAAGGCCGGTGGAAGCCGCGATACCTGGAGCCACCGCCCGTTTCGGGCGGGCGAGCTGGGGCGGGGCTCGCGCTCACCCGCTCCCGCCTGGGAGCTGTCGCCGTTTGTGCATGCGCATGGCGCCTGCCCGGCAGGCGCCGCCCCCCCCCCCCCCCAGCGTCGTGGCTGAGGGCGGCCATGGCTTTGCGGCTGCTACGCGGCGCGCCGAGGGCAGCGAGTAAGAGGCGGGCGGAGGGCGGGAAGGGTCTGGCTTTGCCGCAGAGCGGGTTCCTAGTCTCTCCTCCCCTTCCTCGTGTAGAGGAGTTAAGAGCGGGGGAGAGGGGGGCGGTTATCGGCCGGGAATATCGGTACTGGGGTTACTAAAGAGTGCCTAAGATGGCGGCGGGTGTTAGGGGGCGGTGTGACGCCCGCCTCTTCAGCCCACGGCCTCTGTGAGGGGCGTTGGGGTGCCACAGTCTCCCCCTGCCCCGTTTCTCTACAGGTTTCCTTTTTTTGTTTTTTTGCCTCTAGATATTAATATTCTCTCCTGTATTGCAAACCTGCTGCTGTCAGGCGTCGCTATCGGTTCCGGAGGTTTTATTTCCCTGTCGTTGCTGCGAACTTTTACAACGGTAGTAAAACATTAAGCCGTGGTTTAATATTTGTAGAATAGCTGGAGGGAACTTACTGTGGCCTTGGAAGTTATTGATTTGTGCCCTTTATATGAGGAAATTCAGGTGATTTGTTCACGGAGGAACGTAGGCTGGAGGACAAAGGAGCCTGCATAACAGTGATGTCTCACATGCAATGCCCAGCTTAGGCCACTCTGTAGGGCTGTAGGTCAGGTCACTTCCTTCTCCATCAAAAATTTAGATTTCTGTGATCCTATTGATACAACATCTCTGAAACAGACCAGTACAGTATATGTTAATAAAAGAGCTGGAAAAAAAAACATAGTTAGATGTTTGTGGGCCCTCCGAGGCTCTATTTGTCCGTTAGGTTCATGGCAAGATTTGGCTGATGCTTCTATCCTCTGAGCATCCCAATGACTGCGCAGCTCCCACTGCGTGTTGGCTGTGCAGCAACTTTAAGACTTGGGATTTTCAAGTTCTTTTCAAATTCAGCTACTTAATGAGGGAGTCAAACACCAGTTTGTAGAATGTGGTTGACTGATAAAGTTGATTATTCATCTTCTCTTTTTCAGAGGTACTTAATGTTGAACTTATGCCACCTCTGTGTCAAGAAGAGTGTATTTCAGTCAACAATATCAAGTTTAGCAAACAGGAAAATGGATTTTGTCTCTTCTTTGCTGACTGAGATAATCAGTTTCATATCAGTATCTTAATCAGACTTTATCTGAACTTGAATTAGGATATCGGGTTTAATTTTTTAACTAGTTTCTCTTTCAGCTTGCTGAAGAATGATAAGATGCATGGCAGGAGTAGAAAGATCTAATGTTTGCAGAAGGATTAGATTCTTCACTGTTGATAGTCCATTATGTCATGCTTAAATTAAAAAAAAAATGTATTCCTTTGGGGCGTTGGCAACAGTCAGCAGGCATAATACAGTTTATGTGACTGTAGGGTTTCATCTTAAGGCTGTGGTAATTTAAGATGAATGAATATGCTGATTCTGGGAATACAGATGGATTGTTGGTTGGTGTGTATATATAGATGAGTCAAATCATGCTGTTTGAGCAGGTTTCTTGATATGATCTCTTCAGCAAAGTAGAATAATAGTTCTTTCAAGTGCTTTGCACCCAGTCTGGTACAGGGAGGATTTCTGTCTGGATCTTCCTTAAGAAAAGTCAGAGCTCCTATAGGCACGTGTCCATAGCTGAAGTATTTTTAGAGGGTAGTTTATGCTCACTGTGGACATTTGGCTTTTTAACCAAAAGCCAAAATATCAGTCATTTTGAGAGATCTTTATAAGTAATTTTTTACTTGGTTATGACTGTTGAATTATGTATGACTTACGACATTTGTGCACCTCTATTTTTATACTACTTGAAATAACTTTAGGTCTGGATATTAATAGACTTTCTCCTACATTTGCATTTAAAAAATGTCAGTAGGACTTTAAAAAGGAAAAGGCTTATGCTTTTAATTAAAACATTTGCATGCAGTTATATAATTGAACTTAAATGTGCTCAAAGTTTGTCCTGCTTTTGACTACCAGCTGAATTATTTTGCCATGATAAGGGAAGCCCGACTATTCTCTACCAACATTCTGGAAAACCTGTTACTAAGGGAACAACATTTTATCTTTTAAAACTTCTTTTTTGTGAAAGCAGAAGCTTTTTCTGACTGAAAAGCTGCTGGAAATGAGCCAAGACCTGGAAATCAGTAGGCTTCTTGGGGGAGGTTAGGACTTCTCCAGGAAAACAGAATGTACTGGTCCGTGCTAGCATAATTACTATTTAGAATCTAAAATACAAGAAGGTAACAGTGAAGATAAGTTCAGCAGTTTAAAATACACTGTTTATGTGAACTGCGTTACACAACTAACACGGTTCTGCCTGCATATGTTTCTAGGGCCACAAATAATTACCTGTGCTGATTTCTTAGGTGTTTGTGAGTTGAATGATAAACTAATATTTGGAGTTTGTTTTCCTGTCCTCTGCTCCCTAGTTTCTGTAGTGAGGGTTTTTCAGAGGTGCTCGTGAACAGTTGTAAAGCTACTCGGTATTAAACTCTCACATTTATGCTACATGTGTCCATTTGTTTGATAGAGTCATCGCTCCTTTGCAGCTCTCTGAGGAGCACCAGCTCTAAGACAGGCGGAAGATCTCAACCTGCTAAGCAGTCACTTAAGAAACCGAAGTTACCAGTAGGTCGATTTGATGAACCAGAGGAATCCAGTATAGAGAGGGAACCCCTGGAAAGTAAGTGATGTTTTACAAAATTGAAAGCCATGTTTTAAAGGCAGGACCCTGAGATGCTGTGCTGATGTCGGTTTGAGGAGAGGGGTAGGCATTCAGAACTATTCCAAATCATTTTCTAAGCTTAATGGTTCTGAAAAAAAAGCCAAGAGAGGCAGGGTAGTGGGCACAAGTTGTAGCAAATGGCGCATGAGGGGGAAAAAAATCTTCAAAACAAGCTGGCCAAACGTTGTAAGAAGTCACAGAATTTATGATCTCTCTCTTCTTGGAGATTTTGCCTGGACACTCAAATTTGCCTGGACACCTTGACATAAAAACAGTTTTGCTTTGAGCAGGGTTGGGGCCGGATGTCTGCCAAAGGTGTCTTCTAGCATAAACCACTCCCTGATTCTGAGAACTGTAGCTGGTATTGGTCTGTTATAGCCCAGCTATAAATGGCGGTGCTAAACTCATGAGGGCATCAGCTGCTTACTTATTATCCAAAAAGCCTGTTCTGTTTCCTAGTCCATGACAGATTTCTGGTTCATGTTGTATTTTGTGGTCAGTCTTTCTCTTACGCTGGAAGGTAGTGTTTTGAAAGCAACAACAGATGTTGAGTTTACTGAGCCACTCAGTGGGATCAAGGGAGACCTAATGAACGGCTAATTATCTTGCTTTCCAGTGACCTTAGTGGCTGCATTTAGAGAACCTGGCAAGATTGAGGCACGAGATACATTGCTGCTGAAGTCGCTAGATACGAGTACTTTTTGTGTCAGACAGGAGAAAGACAAAATATGTTTTTCCCTCTTTTTAATTAAACTGTCCTTCCTTAAGTAAACGTGCTAGTCATGGTTTATCTTATTCACCATAGTGTGCTGGTCTGTTACTGTTTACCAGTAGTGATAACCCGTGTTTATCTATTTTGAGGTCTCTAGGACAAGGTTTTTAAATATATCAGTAGATTACTATGAATATCCAGATGACAAAAAAGTGTCGTCACCGAAATGGCCGCAAGCAATTTCAGATCATGACTCACTTGATGACTGACTCAGAGTTGGAATTGCTGTGTAAGCAGCTATTTAGTTCTTGTCCTTTTATTCCCAAGAAAATAAATGCCATCACTGCTTCATTTAAAAGAAATGCATAATTATTATCTTCTGCTTTTTGCTTAGGTGTTCTAGGTTTAGAGCAGGACTCGAGGTTTCTTTTGGCTTTAGATGTAGTTGTACCTGTATATTTTTTTACATATAACGCCAACAATAGTTTGTTAGAACGCTGACTGCCCGTTGTATCCTCAGTGGTTATTAGGAAACAGTATCAGAATTTAAGCTGGCCATTTGAATTCCCACTGCTATGTAGCTGTCACAGAGAAATCTTTTGAGCTTCTGCATCCACTGTCAGCACATCAGTAGTACTTGGATATTGGAATGATGACATCTACAAAATAATTATTAGATGCATTTGCACTCCTTGTGGTGCCAGAGGTGCTCAAAGACTGATATTTCCTATCCTAGTCAGCATGAATTTTTAAACAGGTATCCCAATATGTCATTCTCTGTAGCCTGTAGCTACATGAGTCTCCCTCCATCACTGTCCTTTTTCTCTGCTCTCCAGGATCTCTGTTGTTGTCTTTCCTCATTTTCAACCCTGCTTCTCATTACTTGTGTTACCCACCAGGGCCAAGTTAGGGATACGACTGAGAGAGCCCTGAGTTATGCCTATATGTAGGAGGCTCTGCAGAATCAGCGTGGCAAGGGGATGTGTGGGCATAGTGAGCTTCAGGCAAGCCCTGCACTCTAGTGCAGGATGAGAAAATGCTCAGCCTAGCATGGTGCTGTGCCAAAAAGTACTTCGTGGCTTGGTGATGCCTAATGGGATGGCCACTGTGCAGCATGGATGGCCTGAGTTACTACACTTAAGAGAGGGCCCTGAGTAAGGGAGCAGTGAGTAGCATAAGGATGTCAACTGTGAGGTGCAGGAAGCTCCGTGGTGTTTGTGTGGCATAAGCTAGTAGAGTGCTGGGAATAGAAGCACTGCTAACATGTAAGCTTAGCAGAGGGA
Organism: Phaethon aethereus; assembly: GCF_964289735.1. Lineage (NCBI taxonomy): Eukaryota > Metazoa > Chordata > Aves > Phaethontiformes > Phaethontidae > Phaethon > Phaethon aethereus. Next base: position 34,136,767 of record NC_138576.1, read on the forward strand.
TTGGAAAGTCCCATTCATACCTATTTATGAAGAGTCTCCCTCTCTTGAAAGGGCATCGCAGTGACTTGGGTCAGCAGCGAGCTTAGGTTGAGTTTTAGAAGGTAAAAAGTCCAGTTTAGCTATTCAGGATTTTATAGTACCTCCTGTGACTGAGGTATCTAGTCTGGTGTTGATGAACACCAACATGCTATTTCTTGTAAAACATACCAGCATCCATGAAAACATGGTGCTTTAAATACAAGAATAACTATAAAATCTTGTCTAAAATTAAAGCTGAAATTAAAACCTGAGTACTTAAAGTGAGAGACCTAAACAAACACAGAAATTGACCTGGTGTTTTAGCTGTAGTGAACATGTGTGCAGCGTACTTACATGACACAAGTTCTTGCTGTGAGTTCACAAGAAACTGTGGTGCTTTAGTGCCTTTGGACATTGAGTTGCTTTTTCATTTGCAAAACTCACTGAAACTGCTGTTACGTAACTCTGGGACGTGTTTAACCCAAGGTTGCCTTTAGAAACAAAAGAGAATTGATTTTGTATTTGAAAATTAAACTAAAAGGCAAACATCGTAGATGGTGAGATCTTTGTATTTGTCAACATTACAGGCATTTTAATGAACTTTCCCTGTCGTTTTAGAATTCCCTGATGGAATCAATCCTGCTACAAAAGAGAGGGGTGGACCTAAAGGCCCTGAACCTACACGTTTTGGAGATTGGGAGAGAAAAGGACGTTGTATAGACTTTTAATGTATAAATGTATCTGTACTGCTAATAAAGTATTTCTAGTTGTTGAAAAATATAATGTACAGAAAAATCTCGCCTGGATTTGCTGTGAAGCTTCTTGTTTCAGTCGTGCTTGTGATGAATTTTCTGAGAGATATTATGTAAATAAACATGATAGTGTAACTCAAATTTTGGAGCTGCTGTTTGTTCAGTGTACACCTGATCTATAATGCTGTTTACACTATGCAAGTATAAATGCAAGTGTAGTGACGTGAAATTGGTAGTCAGGATCTCACCGAGATGTGTAGGGGCTTGGATTTCTTGATGTATTAAAACGTTTATGTAGTGTCTTTAAAGTGCTGCAAGAGCTTCGCAGTCATGAACCTAGATACCATTCACCAAAAGCACTGTCACCTCCGAGGAGATTGGTACTTGGCTGCTGTCGGCATTTAGCACAGTGGTTCCTTGGTAAAGGCCCCCTTAATCCAGAACCATCCCCTCTGTCTCCCTTAGAGTAGGCTGGGGTTTCTTCCCTGTTTATGCAGAGGCGACAGAAACTCGTTTTATCTCCTCTCAGACTGACAGGCTGTAAATGGCATGATGGAAGTGGAGTTTTTGTTCCTAGAGGGTCAGCTGGTGATTGCAAGTAGTGTAGGGGTGCTCTATGTGTGGCTTTAGAACACTGTTCTTTATAACCTAGCTTATTACATGCTATTTGCATTATCTTTTTCATTGAGAAACTGAGATGTCTCTGAAAACTGGCTAAATGCTGCTTAGGGAAAAATAACATTACTTTCTGATAGTTTATGGTGAAAGGAGACTAGTTACATTAGATGATCTAATATTGCAGGTCTTAAAGTTATCTGGCATTGAATGAAATATCTTTCAGTCAGACTGAGCTCAGTTCTTCATTCAAGAATGCGCCTAGTTGTAAATACTGTAGTAGACTGCAAATCCACCACTTGTGTGGGTACTTTATTAATAAGAATAAGCTGTCATTATTAAATGTGTGAACATATGCTCTACTTATTTCTCTGGGAGTTCTTTTCGCTAGCCTAAACAAACAGATCTTCTCTAGTCTTCAACTGTAAATGTTTTCTTCATCCCTTCGTGTTTCCTTTATAGTGTTCTGCTGATTTTTCTTTTACTTTATATGCTCCAGCTTATATATTCCCAATTCCTATTAGCTGCTTTTACCACAGCACTACAGTGGTCTGAATGAAAGTCAGCTTTACTTCATGATTTCTGTTGTTTTGTATTACTCTGTGTAAGAATGCATCTCTTTGCCCAGCTTTGCCATTTGCATGATTTTTATTAGAGCATCAAAGCATGTTAGTCCTATCACAAATCTCTCTACAACCTCCCTAAAACTTGCCCGACTTGTAGCTAGTGGGAAGTTCCTCTTTGAAACCTGCCAGTTTGTACACCCAGCGTGGATCTTGACCTAGTATCGTGCTAGTTGTGTGTTAAGATATTTGACTTACTTCCATGATGCCCTACAAAAGTATTAGGTCTGTTCAGTTGGGTTTATCAACCCAAGTACCTCAGTGAAGAGCAGCAAACTGAGGTTTACTAAAGCCTGTTTTTCATAAAAGATGTTAACTAGTGGTAATTTCATTTTGAACTTTTAATCCTATAAATTTAAATTCTGCAGCATGGTTTGGATATTGGAAAATTAGTCTGTATTTATACTTGATTGATTCTAATTGCCCTTCTGTAGTGCAACAGTATGTTTTCCGAAAATCTATTGAAATTTTCAGTTACCTTAAGATACGCTGGTTTTAATACATGCTTCATGTTCATTAAAATGCTTATTTCTGGTAATGCTTTGCCTCTTCTGTTGCTAGTGGGTTGGAAAATACTTCACCCAATATACCACCTTTTCCAATAGGAAGCAGAAATTCTAATTGGAAACTTCTGCCTTTTCTGCATTGTTATTAATAGGCTAATTAAGACTAATTAGCAAAGAGGCAGTAACACTACTGCAGGTCCTTCTGAATTCAAAATCTTGATCTCCTTATCCATGGATTGTTGCATCAGTTCGTTATCTTCTTTTACCAGGTTTTACCCTTCCCAGCACACGCTCTGTGAACGTTTACTTAGTTCCACTTCTCAGCATTCCTAATTTTCCATTCAGCATTGACTACAGCTGTAGTCTTCCCTGTCTGCAGAGCTTGGGCCGTTTTCATTTAGCATATGAAGAACTGGTCTCGCTTTTCCATGGTTTTCTTTACGTTTCAGTTAGTTCTTTTCAGTCTCCCTCTGCTCTGTGATTAAGGGCTGACCCGAGTGCTGTCCAGGCCCCTGCATGTCTGCTGTCCTGCATGTGTCGACTGTCACTGTCGGAGCCACAGGCAGTCATTTTTGCTGCAGCTCAGGTGAGTCCGAGGCACTCCCTGCCCGCTTCCATGGAGCACCTGGATTTGGATGCTGCTTCTGAGGGTGCTATCTGTACCAACAGGACGGAGTGCCTCACAAAGGCAGGAATTTTGCTTGCTTTGAAAAAATAAAAATGCTCTTGGTAACCAGTGTTGGCACTCAGGAAATGGAGGATACCACTTCAGTGTTGAGGAGCTTCAGGCCCTTTTTACCAGCTCCCACACCAGTGCTAGTAACCACCATTTGCTTAATTTTCTTAGGGAATGTGTCAATAAGAGATAAAAAACTGAACATTTGGGAAAAGTAACACCCAAGAGCCAAAAAGCAAATGCCAAGGGGCCCTCTGTGTGGTCTGCCAATTCGGCACTTACCAAAAAGAGGAGTCCTGGGCTCCGGTACCAGTAAGTCCAAAATAACATCCTGTGGTGCTGTAAAATCGCTTGTATCTGTCAAAACCAAGTCATTGTTTGAATACAACAACCAATACAATGATCTTGCAGGGCATAACTGATCATTTCTGGTTTGTTTTCTTGCAGTGCCTGCAGTTAGGAGAGAAAGACTTCAGCACTTTTTCAGTGCTGTCTTCCTGTTCTTCCCAGATGATTAATATTAGCAGTTCACTGGGATACAGCATTAGGGTAAAGTGATGGCTTGTGGCATTAGCCATTACCTTAGCCACAGGTATGTTGTTGTCATAAATACTGATGGAACCTATTTTTGTAGCTCTTTTTGTTAGTGTAGCAGTGTAAAGCAGCAGAGGTTGTATCCATTTTCTGTTAAATTTCTGGGAGACAAAAGAGAATTGTTCTGCTTGTGTAAGTAAATTCTTGTAGTACTGAGGATTCTTGCTGTTCCGTTTTGTTTTCTTTACTAAAAAGCTGTATGTTGCCTTTCTGCAGCAGGTTTTCTTTTTTAAACTTGTTTCTGCTACTTTGTATAGACACATTTGTTACACTTAAAATTATGAAGCCTATATTGTTTGAAGGAAGTGCTCTGTAATTACTTTATTACAAAATTTTTAAAGTTGCACTCTACAGTTAAAAAAAATGTTTGTTACATATTGCCTGGTTTGAAAAGTATGTATTTCAGTGCTGATTTTACTAAGTTAAAGCGCAAGTTTTATTATATAGTTGAATCAGAATAAAATTACCATTTATGGTAGCAGACGTTTATAAAGGACTGTAGAACGTTGTTGTAAAACTTTACTACTTTATCAGTTGACTGCAATAAATGATCACAAATTCCACTGGTCTGTAGGGACAGACATGTTACCCATCTGTTTATTACGCTTATTTTGATTTTGCTATTTAAAAAGGACCACAACACCTTGTTCTGAAGTGTCAGGAAAATAGCAAAACTGCCTATGCATTTGTAACAGAGAGGGTTGGAAGTTCTGTGGGTTTTATAATTGTTCATCAGTCACTAGCATAGCATCAGGCATATCAAAGCATAAGGAAATGATTTGAGATGAATTTCTGTGTGCTGATGGTGATCCAAACCTATAAAAATTTGTGGACGCTTTCATGCTTTTATAATGTGCAATGTGAAAGTAGGTCTGCTTAGCTGGTGGTTGGTCCTTCATGTCAGACCAGCCAAGATGTGCAGTCTGCATTCTGGTATCGATATGGCCGTGCTCCCTCTTACACCCTGGTAACCAGTGGTAGGGGGTAGTCATGTGTAGTCTTCCCAAAGACTGCAGTTGCACAAAGGGCAGCACAGTACACAATCGAATCGTAATTATAAAATCAGGTTTTGGTAAAGCCTGAGAAAAGAGTTCACCCTAAAACAAGTGCTGTGAAGAGTGGAACTAATGAAGACCTGTTTCCTGTGTCTTACACCTCCTACCAATCAGTTTCTTGTACCATTTTCCCTTGTTGATTGACATTATCTCCACCAGGCAAGAGACAAGGCATCTTTCTGCCCATCTTTCCCCCCAAGGGCATTATTTGAACCTCTTTCTTTTTCCCAGCCATTGATTTTCACAGAGCTTGCAAGAACTTAATTACCTTGGAAACTCTTCCTCTCCTTGACACCTTTTCAGAATAGGTAGAAGTCACTTGCTGGCTGTTGGAAGTCATGGGGCAGCGCAGATACTGGCCTCCTATCCTTTGGAAACTATGCTGATGAGTAACTTTGGCCATATATATTTTCTTTGGAAATATTCAGAATCTCTGCATTTTTCTTCTTTCTTCTTTCCCTCAAAGGACATCAAAAGTGGCAATTAAAGCTCACAGCAGTAAGACTTTGACATGCATTTTCCAGGCATTAAGTCTCCCAGTCAGCTATAGTCTTGGGCCTGTAAAAATATCACATATTTTAATGTTGCCATTTTTAGGATGAGAGTCTTCAAAGAAGCTCTTTAAGGTCCTTACTTAACAAATTAATTTATGACATAGCTGGGCATCAAAACACGGTTGTAATTTTTGAATGGTAGTCTGATAAAATTAGGTGAGTTGTAAAGTGAACTGGTGGTCAGGTTAGTTCTAGAAGGCAGGTACTGAACTGTTACTTAGACCGAATCAGCTGCTTTAAGTGACTTATCTAGCCATCTGTGCTTGCTTCTTAATTAGTTGCAGTGGAGGGAGGTGCCTTGAAAAAGCAGTCAGTCTTAGAACAGGGAGATGAATTCTTCGTTACAGATGGTGACTGGGAGGAAGTTTTAAGTGTGCCCTCTGCATTAACTAAGGGCTACCTAAATAGCTGCCCTAAGCAAGATACCATTAGATAGATGAAGTTGAACACATCAGCTTTGTGGTGGTGGCAGCAGAGAAGCCAGGATATCAGTGAATATGAGGTGTGAGCTACTCGCTTCCTTCTCAGAGGGTGGGTTGCAGTGAGGCACGGGACCTGCAGTCCTTTTGCTGCTTGTGCCCTTCTCAGACGCTGCTGGCAGGGAAGGGGGCATTCAGGGCAGCTCTTGGGCACCTTGTAAAGGGGAGTTTGCTTCCCTTAAAACGAGAGGAAGAAGGCTCAAGCGAAGACTTTAAATTCCTTCTGCCTGTCCACCTCCCAAACAAATGCCTAAAGCAGGATCTAGCCAGGAGGGTAACGCTGGATATATTTATAGCCAGGTGACAGCAAGTATCTCAAACCTAGGAATTTGTGGGGGGTTTTTTACCTAATAAAGAAAGGATGAAGTGCATCAAGCTAAGTCTTCATCTGATGTGCTGCTGAAAGAGAGGGATCCAATATCAAGATTAAAACTGACTAGAAAAAAATTAATATATTTGCTCAGCAAACCCTTAGTCTGTGTGACTTCCTCATGAGAGGCTGAAGAACAAAGGATGAGTGTTTCCAGTTGCCATTTGAAAGCTGGGGGAAATTTCACCGTCTCCTAGAAGATAACGTGAGCAAATGTTGTTGAGCTGAGGGAACGTCCTGCTTTTAGCCTATTTTTCTCCCCAGGGCCTTCACTGGCAAGTTCTACAGTATGTATGTGTGATCTTTTGACAGATTTTTTTCCAGATGTTCTTCTTGAGATAGGACTGCAGTATAATGACAGGTAACTGTTTGGTCTGGCAGGCATATTGTTTCACCCTCCCTGTATATGGTGATGTCATTTTTTCTGCCTGGTAATGACAGCTACAGCTATTTTATTATTAAACTGCATATTGTTCAATCCTGCTTTTAATCTTTGCCATCCTTGGAGCCATTTTTTGATAGGTACCCCTAGTTACTTTAGAGTAGTAACAGGATACTTGACAAAAATTAATCACAAATTGCAGATATTTCTCCCTCTCCCTCCTTTCACTGAAGGAAATCTTTCGACAATTTATATTTTGTACGTGAAGATCTTTTTGACAGTCAAATTAAAGAGATTTTTAAATCCCTGTGGACTGGAACTCCTCCATCCCGGAGCTGCATCTGAGTATCACATTCAGATTTGTTATTCTAATAAAATGTAGCTCTTGTGGGAAGTCAGGCATGCAAAGAGGGAGAAAGAGATGCCTTCAACCACAGGCACCAGTCTCCCTGAAAGTTTTAAACATAAACCCAAACTTATTTTAAGGCATCCTTTAATTGGGCATTGTTGAAGGTGGCTTAGCTGTTACAGTCACATTATTAAATGTTTCACAGAACATGCAGCTGTAGTGTGGTCTGTCCAGCGCTGACGTTCGGGTACGTCGAGGCAGTCCCCAAACAAGCCACGGGGGTGATTTTTACAGGTTGATGACTTAGTTTGCACAGAGCAACCCGGTGCTAAGGTAGTACAGATCTGACTGGCAGGTACATTATTGGCTCACCTGTGGATGACTGTGGATAGAAACATCTCTTAAATGGCATAGAGCTTTGGGTAAATGGGCTTCCCAGAACATAGTGACATCATCAGTGATGCGCATGCCTGCTGTGCGTGATGTCAGCTCAGATGCCAGACTTGACCTTTCCATTTGAGCACCGATGCAGTTGCTTGGAATAGCATGAGGTTGATCTCTGAGCCAAGCAGTTACCTTCTGGTCCTCTACATTGCCTCCATTTTGAAGATAAGCTGGGATTAACTCCTCCTTAAGAACAGAGATCTCAAAGAAGTGTCTGTACCCGCCACTGTTTCGGGAGATGTGCTGCATCCTCTCATCCTCTCATTTGGGAAGGCCTCTGATGGGAGAGCACCTGGCAGGGAGAGGCTGAATTATACACTGAACAGGTGGAGGAGGGCAGGGAAATGCCCATTTGGGCAGCTGACAACCAGATGGTCCTTCCTGTAAAAGTGTTTGTAGTGAAGTGTGGGTAATACCAGCTGTATCACAGAGGCCTGCTGTGCTCCGCAAACCCTGCGCGAGGAGGGAAAATGGAATGCTCCAAGCAGGATTTGCACAGCTATTATGGTGCTTTGCAAGAAGCCAGAAAGCACAACAGTACAGGGAGGCAAGGAAAGAAAAAGTATTTCATTTCCCCATATTATTGAAAATAAGGGGGGAGAATGAGATGTTTGGAGCATTACAGTATTGTGCTGTGTCACTATACCTATCTGAGGTAACCCTCTGTGTGTGTATTACTAACCAGTTGTTACATATTGTATATATTGCAATACTTGTGTCTTAAAATGCCTCATTTTGTCTGTTTTCTAGCCCACAGCCTCATATACTTTGGGGCTGAAGAGAAAAAGAGCTTTTTGATTGTTGCCACCAATGGCAGCTTAATTGTGCTGGGGCAGATTGGCACCTGAGCAGGGAGAGGTGGATGCCCGGGAAGGGGCCACAACCACTCCCCAAGGGAATGCTGTAGCAGCCCCTCTGCTGCCTGCCCTGGGTGCGTGGCGTGGAGCTCCACATGCACTTGCAGCAGCACATGGGCTAACCTTGGGGGAGGCAGGAGTAGGTTTTCCCATCCGAACTGGCAGCAGGCCTGGGCTCAACTGCTGCAGGGGCTGGACCCCGAATCCCAGCAAACAAAGGAGTCCTTCCTTCCGTTCCTGAATTCCATTCCTGTGTGCCTCCCACACAGAGCTGAAATGGAAAATTGTAACCATTTCTAGAATGTGGGTATCTATATACATTTGCATAACCTTATTCACATATATATCCCCCTAATACAGAAGTGTTTGCAGCTTTCATCCCTGTGGGGGAGGCTGGCACTTCCTCAAACCATTTGACAATGCATCAAAACTTGACAGATAACAATTATAATATTTTATGTAGTAAAACTACAGCTAATAGTGTTTCTTCTAGAGTTTGATTAGTTTATAAGTATTTTATATAATTTTGAAAACTGAAGAAGTTACAGGCAGATCAAGACTGACATAAAAAGCAAATACTGATGTCTCATCTCCACTACTGAGAAGCTGTTTAGCAAATGCACATTTTTTTGCGGTCATGAAAGAGGAATCCTGATGGGACACACCAAACTGCCAAAGAACTGTCTGCTGGAACTATACCCCAAATCCTTCTAGGCCCGTATCCTTCATTTGATAGAAATATCACCAAGTGCTTTGGTAGAAGTCTGTAACAGGCACTGTGGGACAACCAGCAGTGGGCGCATTTTCTGTTTCTGTCTTCCATCATCTCTTACCATGGTCTTACAGTTTAACTTCTAAACAAATGTAGTTTTTCAGTATAGTTCTCGTTCGTGCCCAGTCTGTTTTGCAAGCAGGCCGAGGTCTTGTACACAAAATAAATTGGCAAGAGACAGAGCTAATATACAAATTAATATATTAGCTTTGGAAACAATTTAAGGAGCATTTGATCAGCTTCTCCTTTGGAATTTTTTCTTACAGGTGATTTTTTAATAGTCTGATTAGTAAAGAGGACTCGTAGTGTTTCCTAAGTGGCAAAAGATAGTCAATAAAAAGATGAACATCATTAAAGAAAGTCATACAGAGAATAAATTTAAGACACTAGAGACCAGATCAACTGTAAGATTTCTACAGACTTTAATTTATGTGAGACTGAATGCAATGCGAATAAAGATTTTTTTTTCCCTCACTGCAAATATTCAACTGAACCCACAAGAAGGCATGTCGGGTATTTCTCATTTGTAGTAATGACATCATTATGCTTTTAGAGTAATGGGAGAAAAAAAATCAAAATGCTGTCAGATGCAGTTATATTTCTCAGTGGAGAAACCTCTCAGTCTTTTGCTTAGTTCCATTTTCAAAATTTACACTCAAAGGTGAATCCTTGCTTTTCCCTATTCATACGGCATTCAGTCCCATTCACATATGTTATTTTTATGACTTTTATTTCCACATGAAGTTCTAATATGAACAGCATCCAGTTTCCGTGATCTGTATCCCACCCTCTAATTGCATGTGTGAAAAGAAGAGGTTGGAGCACTCCATCATTCTTGGTTTCTCCCCAGGTATGCACAGTTTGCTGTATCCCTGACATTAAAAAACAATTCCCAGCCAATTAATGGTCCGTAGTTAGAATCACAGAATAGTTTGGGTTGGAAAGGACCATTAAAGGTCATCTAGTCCAACACCCCTGCAATGAGCAGGTACATCTCCAACTAGATCAGGCTCAGAGCCCCATCCAACCTGACCTGGAATGGTTCCAGGCATGGGGCATCTACCACCTCTCTGGGCAACTTCTGCCAGCATTTCACCATCCTCCTTTGGAAAAAATTTCTTCTTTATGTCTAGTCTAAATCTGCCTTCTATTAGTTTAAAACCATTACCCTTGTCCTATTGCAACAGGCCCTGCTAAAATGTCTGTCCCCATCTTTCTTAGAAGCCCCCTTGAAGTACTGGAAGGCTGCAAGAAGGTCTCCCCGGAGCCTTCTCTTCTCCAGGCTGAACAACCCCAACTCTCTCAGCCTGTCCTCAGAGGAGAGGTGTTCCATCTCATGACGCGCTCCAAGTCCATGTCTTTTCTGTGCTGAGGGCTCCAGAGCTGGACGCAGGACTCCAGGTGGGGTCTCACCAGAGCGGAGTGGAGTGGAGTAGTTCTTACTCTTCTTATCCACCTGAGGCTTGTGCAGCTTCTGTACCTCGTGGTGTTTAGTCTTCTACTTTTAGGCTGTATTGCTGTTCTGCAACTGTCACAGAACTGGCACATTCCTTTGCATCATCAGTAAACAAGGGGAAGAATCTGGAAAATACTTAGAGCCTAATACTCGGTAATCAATGTTCTCTCAGTTTATGGTCAACAGTTCTCAGAGGGCTGTGTCACATGAACTAAATCACGTCAGCTATAGCTGAAGTGTATTTAAGAACAAGAAAAACCCTGAAGAGTGCAAGAGCAATGAAGTCTGTATGTGTGAATGAATTTATTATAGTTGGCTGATGGTGGGGAGTGCCAGTTACTGCATGGAGTAAGGAATTAGGGTCTGAAGAGGACAACAGTAATTAAAAATTTCTTTGGAAATACACTTGTACGCATACCACTATGCGTCAAGTCATACTTCTTGAGTAAGAATCAACTCAAATGTGATATATTCACATAGTTTACCTCTCTAAAGAAGTGTACAGGTATTAATACTCTCGGATGCCAATCTGAGATATTTTTAAAGGCAAAGAAATGTGGATACTGTGTGCAGCCTGAGAAAGCGTCAGAGCAAAGACTAAGTGCTGAAGTCCCATTCTGCTCTCTAGGCTGCTGACACTGTCGCTGTGGGCTTTTACAGTAACACGTGTCTGTCCTCTCCCTCAAAGAAGAAAGGGATTTTTGGAGAAATTATTGATCTAAACCGTCTCAGTAGGAAGAAGGGATTATTTTCATTGCACATACAAGACAATGCAAGCTGAAATGCATAGAGAGAATCAATGATGAACACAAGCATCCAGGACAACATCAACAACAGTTTGCACAACTGGAGACAGCTCAACAAATTCCGAGGTAACACTGTTCTGCCAGATGAAGGTCAACTCATTTATGAAGGAAAGAGTCTGTTTCTCAGACTCCTTAGCAGTCAACATCTGCGGGCTATTTTATGCAGCACAGGGGCCCATATCTGAGAAAGCTGCGTAACTGGGCTCTGCCAAAGCACACGGGAGGAGAGAGGAACGGGAGAAGGCTGACAAACTGCATCTATCTGAGTGAGGTAAAAACAAGCACACGCTGTCCTCAGGCATGTAACCTCTTGGAAATACCAGCAAAACCCCTGATTTTAATGCACTAAACCATGTGTGTCATGTTCAGACTGTCTGCAGTGTGTGGATACTTCGTCAGTTCTTACGCATCTCCCTCAGAACAAGTGTGACTGTAGTAAAACTTCTTCTTGGAAGGAGCAATCTCATCAGTGCTTGTGCAACACCTTTGGCTCTTTTAACCACTTTAAAGCAGTTCTTTTCTGTAACACTCAATATTTTTCCTCAGTTTTTACCCTTCCTGCAGATTTCTTTTTTTGTCAGGGTTTCATTAACATTAAAATCAGGTTAGTTGAAGGAAGAGAAATTCCCATTTCTTCTTAATCTTAATTTCAATTTACTATCAAGTTTTTTTCACTTTTCTAGTAACAGTCAATATTTTTTCAGAGTGTTTATGCTAAAAGTACAATTTAAACAAATTGCATCTATGGAAGTTGTTTATTTTCAAAAATGTAAAGGAAAAGAGTAGAACTCCTCACTAGCAAGAAACCTTCACTACCAACCACGCAGATTTCATCTGATATATTTTTTAATGTTTTCCTTCATCCACATTTGTATTAACAAAAGTAAAAATACTTAAAAAAAAAATTGTTGTCTGTTTTTAGTTTACTAAAAAGGGGCTTTTCCATAGCAGAAAATACGACCTTTTGGTTCTGACCACAGGTGAAAGACAGCAGCTTTAGGACTAAAACAGAAGGCTGTACCTCCACATATGCAAGGGCCACAGCTACAGCTCTAGCACCCAGTGCATGTGTTTTCAAGCCCAGCTGGTACCCACCAACTGGCACCTCTCAGCTGGAGAGCAGCTCTGCAGGCACTGCAGTCTTCACCCTGGTTTTCTGAGGGGCAAGAACTTGTCAAACTTCATGAATATTGCTGGTGGCAAACTGGCTTTAGCTGTAGCTCAGGGTCCTGTAGCCTCCTCCCAGCTATCTTCCTCAGAGCACTGGGGACTCGGGAAGCCTCTTGCTGTAGATCCTCTGCCTGAGCTGGCCAAACTGTCCACGCATCATCAGGGAGTAGTAGCATTTTTCTATCATCTGTTATTTCTCATATTGATGGCTCTTGTAGTATTTCTTACAGACAAAGTAATCTTGACATATGCATCAGGCTGTTTTTCTAATGCCCCCAAACTGGTTTGTGAATTAGGTACATCAAGGGTACTAGTTTTCAGCTTAAGAGATATGGAATATAAGACATATGGGGTATTTCAGCCTCAGCCAGAAATGGGATCAGAAGTGGGAAAACCCGCTTACCTTCCAACTCCGCTCCCCTGATGCATATTCTCAGGAGTTGTGATTCCAGGGTGAGTCATGCCAGAAACTCCCCTGTATCTGAGACAGCTTGATGCCGTAAAGGGTCAATAAAGTGAGACAGCCGCACTCAAGTGCAGGAAGCAACTGTTTCCTTGAACCTCAAAAACCATGCCATCTTCTAAAAATAAATACAAAGCAGACAGATCTTTCAGAAAGAACAAACAAGCACAAGGCAAATGCCGTCACATTAATCCAGGATCCAGGGATGCAGGACTTGATAATAAAATGCTCTTTAGCAGCACCTCACCTCTGTAAATCTGAAATCACTTTAAAAGGAGGCCAGTACATTATATGGAGAAACTAAGCCCTCAGAGCTGGAATGACTTGGCCAAAAGCAGACTTGGGTCTGCCTGTATTGGATTAGACCCATTTCATCCAGACAAAAATGCTATCTCTGACTACAATCACCAGACACATCACAGGAAAGTACAAGAAAACCCACATTACATGTGTTGACAAATCTGCCTGTTTACAGTATTGTGCGGTGCAGAAGTGAGGTTGATGCAATTGGTAAATTAAATCTTCAGTCCAAAAAAAAAAAGCTGAAAATTATTTTTTCTTTCCTTTTATATGATACAAGTAGGTTATAAGCACACAAGACGTGTGCTACAAAAAAGATGAAAAAGCTCAGAATTGTGTCAATGTCATGCAAACCATCCTGAAATTACAGAGACACTTAAAGAGCTTAGTTAATCTGTCATGTCTCTGAAAGCTGCAACTCAAAGGACATGAAACCTTGTCTTTTACTTTTGAGATGCAAAGAGAGAAAGTCCCAGAGAATATAAGGAACTTGTATAACACTGACATGGATAAATTTTGATACTGGTGTGACACCCAGGGAAATTTTCTCTTGCTTATCTGAGGCGCAGGCAGAGAGATTGAGCTGAGACCAGAGGAAGCTGTGAATTGCCTGCAGTGTTTTGACTTACAGGGGACTTCAGAATCATCAGGGAGACAGAAAAACCCACTGCTGAGTTTGAGACATTTAATGGAAAACAGCCCCAAATTAGAAATGAAACTAAATATTTACTAATACCCAAGTCTAAATCAAACTAAAAAAACACCCTTCCCCATGGAAATAGCAGAGGAAGACACCTGTCCAACAACACCGTTCCATCAGGTACAGTTCTAATCCATTTTTATTTTGCATTTTTCCATTGGCTAGAAGTCACTATCATCATAAGTCTCCCCTGAGTGAGTTGAAGGGGTTCAGCAGTACATCTTAGCACTCCGATGAGCATTTCTACTGAATAGTGTGTCAAAGGGATGATGTTTTACATAGCTACATGATTATCACAATTTAAGAACTGTTGTGGCTACCTAAGATCTAAGATTTGTTAGAACTATAAATTAAAATTAATTGACATCCCTTAAGAGTACACAACCATTTTATTTTAATCTTAACTATTGTTAATTTTCTTATTAAGAGCCTTCTGCTAAGGCTGACCACTTGTACTTCACAATAAAGAGAATACCAAAAATCTTATCTGGCATTAAAGACCTGTCATGGACGTGAATGCTCTAGGTGTGGCTATTAAAGACAATTCCTGTCTGACTGTATGATAATGATAATGATAATCTCTAATACATAGAGATAATGGCTGACCTTGGGTGTGTCATTTAAACTGAAGATTCAGAGATGATTTCACATCATCAGAGTTGTAAGGACAACATTGCTCATGACAAACTATCCTTTAGAGAGCAAGTAATTACGTCCTGCCTAGCACTAGACTATTATTAAATGTGCTTTATTAACAAAACAACATTTAAATAGAGCTCTGAGTCTAAATTATCCTGACACACAAAGTATTCAGGTGTTACACTGGACACCTTATTTCAATAATCTGCATGTTCCAGATCATTCCTGCAGTCGATCCAACTAAGAAAGGCCCCTTCTGCACAGCATCCAAGAACATGAGCAGGGTCTAGCAATGTACTAACGCTATTAGCATGAAGCAGCAGTTGTTACAGCATGACTTAAAGTTGTTTTTGCCTTTCCTGCAACAGGAAAGGTACATGCCACTCCAGACAATAGGCTCTGACCTGCACTTTCTGAGGAACAGAAACAGTCAGTTCTACTGCTCCATTCACTTACTCTTGTCTTCACAGAATCAGGTACTGAAATTTAAAAAAAGAAGCAGTGCTTGTTAAATAATGATCCTCTTTAGTAGACTCAACATCACATGTAAGGTATGTCTACTTTTTCTTTTTTTTTAGCCTAGAATCTCTCTTCTTTCTTCTTTCTTCATTATTTTATAGTACTCAGTAACACGCTTCATATTTTTCAGGAGACAAATCCCTCCCCCAGAAGCTTGCAGTGCATACTGGAACTCTGCATGGGAGTAAAGCCTGAAAATAGACCATCCTTCTGCACTTCAAAGGCCCGATAATAATCTGGCAGACAAGTGACATTAAAGAACACAAAATGAAGATTCAGAAGCAAGAAATGAGTTATGGAAAGTAGCTCTTGATCTTGCAGTCAAACAAATGGACATTGTGTAGTTCATTTTTAGAAATGAGACATAGGACTTGTCTTGGAGTCTCTAACAGTCTTTTTTATTGCTACAAACTGTCTTTAAATCGGCTCTGTGATTGTTATATGATCAATCTTTTCATTTTTTCTCTCTGTAACTTCTGTACCCGTTACCTAGCTGGACTTTTTGTTCTATAACCTTCTCCTTTCACTTCCTAAATAAAAAGATCATTTCATATTCAGTAAATAAAACACTTGGCTTTCAATGTATGTCTCGGAACAGTACACTTTTCTTCAAGAAAAATGGTTTCCAGATAGAACATCAGAATGAAATAAACATAGAAACAATGTGCCTTTGGGGAGTAAGAAAGCACTCCAGGGATGATTATATTTGCCAGAACGTTGAACATGGACTCATCAGATTGATTAAGTCTGTCATAACAGCAAATCATTAAGCCATAAAAGAGAAAATTCAATATACTTTCTAGAGATAGAAGTCTATTTTTAAACAATCAAAACAATATTGCTCTTAGAAAATCCCTGTTGCTTTACTGTACTGGTATTTTGAGTATGACTTTGGTGTCAAAGATGCTGTAGTAATAAAAGCACAGACACTGCAATATTAATTTTTCTTTTTTATTACATGACATACCTATCTGGGCCCATGTCAGTAAAGACAAACATGCCAGGTAAGGAGTAACCAGTGCCATACAGCACAACAGGGAAAGGAAACAGCTGAGGGGCAAAGGACCAACATATATTCTCTATGGAGAGAAAAACTCTTGTTGAAAAGCAATGCAGTTACAAAGGGGTTTCCACAAAAACTTCTCTATTCCATGAAAAACTGATCTGATCTGGAGGGAATTGCCTAAAGCAGGGCAGGAAAAAGCTGAAGGAAGCTAGCAAGCTGGAGGGAATCCCAGACAGTCAGATGCCTGTCCAGAGAGATCGCATTCTCTTGCACACGCTGCCTAGGGCCATGCAGCTCTTGAAGAGCTGCAAATTCTTGGAGTCAGAGCTCATATTCTCACGACATCACACTTCCTGTGCAGTATAACTGCAATTTTGTACACAAACCAAGGAAAACATCACAGCAACCACGACTGACTTTATGCTTCGAGAGGCAGCCACCCAGAAGATTTTTTTAGCTGCTACATGTAGCCATTGCCCTGTGAACACATCCAAGTATGTTTCTCCTCAAGTGATTGATCATAGAAGGGCTGCAGGAAGAGATTTTTTTTCTTTTTTACAGCAAATCATTCTTCTCATGTCTTGAGTATCCAGTGGCTGAGGAGAAACATGTTTTCCTGCAGATAGGAGCTGAGCTTGTGAGTGTTATGGACATTCTTTTATTGATAAAAGACTCATTGCTCAGTAAAGATATTCAGCTTTTGAAGTAGAAATGATCCTTCTTCAGCATCTCTGGACTTCAGAGAAACTCAGAAGCCAGTATGATTTGCTATGACCCCACCTCCTCAATATCCCCCAGTATGAAATTATGTTGAAGGAGAAAAAGTAAATGAAAATTTAAAATGTTCCTCCTCAGTATTTCCACTTCTCTGAGGAAGAGTCTACGAAGGCAAAAATAGGTAGCATCATCAGGACCACTTTCAAACAGTTAAGATCTAACATGCAATTATTAATTGCTCCTCATCATAAGGGGCATTGAAAAGATACACACTGATTTATTTACACTAATATTTAAACAGTACTACAGAAAAGAGAAGGAAAAACATACTGTTACAGAGTAAAAACCATCTCAAAAGCTATGTATATATAGATTCTCTTTTGCCTGCAGCAATCTGAAGCTTGCAATTCATCAGCTAGTCTTTAACCTGCACTCTCTGCAAGTTCATTATTTCATTGGGGTGAAAAAATGGCCCACATGAATCACAGTTCCTATTGTTGAGGAGCTAAAATTAAGATTTGTTCCATGTGAAGCCAAGATCAAAAACTGTCCTAGCTCTAGTGTCTACCCTGTCACTTACCCAGGCAAGAAAACGTTTTTGAGTTTCAGTGACTACCTTTTGCACAGTAGCACATGAAACAGTAATAACAATGGAGCTCAGCTGTCCCTCTTTGTATTTTATTTTAGTATTTCTCTCTAATCTTTCAAATTTATGATTTTGCAACTGCTTTTACATCTGATTATCACAGAAACAGAATCACAGAATCACAGAATCACAGAATCACTAGGTTGGAAAGGACCTTCAAGATCATCAAGTCCAACCATTAATCCAGCACCACCATATCCCCTAAACCATGTCCTGAAGCGCCACATCCACACGTTTTTTGAACACTTCCAGAGATGGCGACTCCACCACCTCCCTGGGCAGCCTGTTCCAATGCCTGACCACCCTCTCAGTGAAGAAATTTTTCCTAATATCCAATCTAAACCTCCCCTGGCGCAACTTGAGGCCATTTCCTCTTGTCCTATCACTAGTTACTTGGGAGAAGAGACCAACACCCTCGTCGCCACAACCCCCTTTCAGGTAGTTGTAGAGAGCGATAAGGTCTCCTCTCAGCCTCCTCTTCTCCAGACTAAACCTCAGTTCCCTCAGCCGCTCCTCTTAAGACTTGTGCTCCAGACCCCTCACCAGCTTCGTTGCCCTTCTCTGGACACGCTCCAGCACCTCAACATCCTTCTTGTAGTGAGGGGCCCAAAACTGAACACAGTATTCAAGGTGCGGCCTCACCAGTGCCGAGTACAGGGGCACAATCACTTCCCTACTCCTGCTGGCCACACTAGTTCTGATACAGGCCAGGACGCTGTTGGCCTTCTTGGCCACCTGGGCACACTGCCGGCTCATGTTCAGCCGGCTGTCAACCAGCACCCCCAGGTCCCTTTCCGCCGGGCTGCTCTCCAGCCACTCCTCCCCAAGCCTGTAGCGTTGCATGGGGTTGTTGTGGCCAAAGTGCAGGACCCTGCACTTGGCCTTATTAAACCTCATACAGTTGGCCTCTGCCCATCGATCCAGCCTGTCCAGATCCCTCTGCAGAGCCATTATTGCTCTTCTTGGCTAGATATCAAGGACTACTGATACCTAAGGCTGGTATGCTTATCCTCAAAGCCTGAGCGAGCCAAATGCATGACTCACAAAGTTCCATCTAACAGTATCTCTGTTCAAAAAGCCCAATCTTAGAATGAGATAAATTGAAATGAAAAGACTCAGGCTGAAACATACACATAGCCTTAAATAGCTGAAAATATGCCGTGAGCTTGGAAAGTGCAAAGCATTTAATTTTTATGATCTCTTCCATGCTTCTATCAGAAACATATGGAGCTTCCATTTCCTTATATTCTACACCTACACTATCCTACACTATATTGCACGCTAGAATACAGTGGCCAAATACATGCAGCAGTTTAAAACATAATTGTATATATGCATATTAGCTCTACAGTATGGTATTTTTTTTCTGAGCTTACACAATTATGACTGACAGCAAAGCTCATTGAGATGCATTTAGTCATTTGCATCCATCTACCTAATTTACAGTTAACTCCCAGGTACCCATTTGTATTTACAATTACAATGCAGATTTACTAATAACCCTCAAGAGAATAAGACTGTTGGTGAAGCATCATCATACGCTGGAATGTCACTAGATGATGCCACTTCATAAAAGATGGAGAGATACCTTTCTCATTTTAAGAATGTCTGTCTTAATTTTCAGAAGTGCAAACACACTACAATCTTTTGATTTTGGTATATTTCAAATGCTTAGCACCTACAGAAATTAGACTGCATTATCTGGGATGTCATAATGATGTCAATAATTCATCTAACATCAAGTGCTCTGTCTCTGCTTAGGAGACTAAAGGACTAATCAAGAAACTGGGAAGAAAAATTTACTACCTCTAATACCTTATCTCTCTAGTCAAGTTGCTGTACAGAAACTAGAAGTCATTGAAAATGCAGCCTCACCTATAAATCTTGCTCCTTTTATACTTTTTAACCATCTCGGGAGTGACACTATAACTGTTTGTTTCTCAGGCCAGGCAGTAAGTGCTCAAACTGTAAGAATACATGACTTAACGCCACTTCTCGGACAAGCCCACAACGGTTATCGATCCGACTTCCAATTGCAGTGACATTACAAGGCTGTCAAACATTTAAAATACCCATTTTGGGGATGATCTTATTAATCCAGCATACATAGTATTTTCAACTACAGTTTAGACAGTCTTGTCTCTTACAACTTTTGCATCACATAAGGATTCTTTTTATAGTACCAATACATTCTGTCCTGTATAGTTTACATTTTGTAAAGCATAAATTAGCATATTATGTTCAAATATACTAACCTATACTAACCTATATATACTAACCAAATATACTAAATATACCTTTTATTAACATTAAAACGGTTTTTCAAAGCAGAATTAAAATTGAGCTTTGCAAACTAAACTTTGAACTCTAAACTTTCTGATTTTCAAAGGCTGGGGCTTGTTGGGTTTTTTTGGTAAAAATATTGCATTTTTTAACACTTTGTTGAATTTGTTTGTGGGGCTGTATTTTTCTTTTTAAGCAAAGAAGAAGAATATGGGGAAACCCTTGGTATAGTTATGGTTTCCTTGATACAGATTATTTCATATAACATGAAGTTACTATGGCTTTCTCTGTTTTTTTTTTTTTGAAGATACCAGAACTAGAGCTGGGCAGGAATTTTCCTACACATTTCTGAAAAATTCTCATTAATTAAAAACAACGCTGAGAATTCATTTCTTAAATGTCTAACTTTTGTATACTCAGGTACCAGACGGTCACCGTCTCTACCCTTTATAGTCAATGAGGAGACACAAACGATGCAGAAAGTGATTCACCTCCTTCTAACAGATGGCCCTTCTCAGACACCTGTCTGAGAACAAGACAAACCACCTTCAGGAATGCCTGCTTCTCTCCACTGGCTTTCAAGGGTGAAAAGGGTGACTGGCTCGCAGCTCAAGATACTCTTAAGTCTGTGATAGAAATTCCATCTGTTTGCTGAAACATAGTGATTAAGGTTAACTTTTCAGGTTCTGCCATTCTCTGCCAGCCAAGGACTGCAGGTACCACCTTATCTGACCCTGTGGGCTGCCCAGACTCTGCAGCCTGGGGAGCCAACTTTGAAAGATTGAGTTTTAGAAACATTATTGAAACGCCTGTTTCCAAGGAAGTTTTTTGTCTTTTTTTTTTTCCCCCCCCTTAAGAGCATGAAAACATCTGATGCATCTCAAACTCAACAATTCTAACCAGAGCCCTTTTTATTTCTGGACTTCGGTATTTGAGGATGAGGCATTAGAAAAACACAGCTATTTTAACACCTGGTTTTAATCCAGTTTATAACTTTGCACCTGATACATTCTCTCCCATTAAGTCAAATTTATGCTAATACTGTCCTGATTAGCAAATACTATTTAAAGCTGGTTTATGGGAGGATTTTGAATAAGGTAGGTATCTAGATTCAGTGAATTTCAGCTATCAGATTATAAGACAACACGAACTTTACAAGTTATCCATCAGTATCCCTGCAAAACAGTGGAATATCCTAGAGGATGACAAGTAGTGACAGCTAGGGAGAGGTCTCTCTCATGCTGGGTAAATCTGTGCTTTTACTGACCACAACATAATCTCTAGCATTGGAAACTGCAGAACTCCAGTATTTACGTTCCTTTACAGAAAATTCCGTTAGCCATATGAAATTTGCTCAGTTCTGAAGATACAGGTCTTGAAATACATGAGTATGACCTAAACAATTCCAGAATGGGCTCATATAGGCTGTGCTCTGCAGGGCTTAATGAAAGGTGAAGCAAAGGGCACCAAGCTGACAGGCTCAGCACGACAGCTGTGTATCTTCTCCTTCTGAAAGAGCCTTAGGTGGCGACACCTCTGGCCTCTCTGTACTGTATTTCACTGCATGGTGTGGGCAGACCTTAACTCATTCTATAAATCATACTATACCCTGAAAGACATAATATTCTTCCCTTTTTTCCCTTCTGAAAAATGCTTCAGGCAGTAACTTTGCGTCTACAACACCGCTTCTCTTCAGGATCTAGAAAAAGCAACAAAGGCACAGAAGGGATACGTTTTTGTTTTCCTTGCATTCATTTGAGCTCTCAGGAAAATACCTAATAATGCATTTACAGCATGCTGTTTTCAAAGCACTATCTGTTAAAATATTAATAACCTATTCATCTCATCCCTATAGTGAAGCAGGTGTTTTCATATTTCTACTACTTTACAGAAGCAATAGTAACTAGTTCAAAGGAAAGGATAATTTTCAGAGCTGAACACAAGAAGCACATCTTCATGCTGGACAGTTAGAAGAGGATATCCCACATCAAACCACACAAGCATGCACACAAAGCGGGAGTTAGACCCAGGAAATAAGCAATCAGGACATCTAGTTTTAAGGCGCCAAGGGCCAAAGCACATGCCAAGCAATTCACTTAGTGTGCACTTGTGTGGGTTTTTTCAAGCATAGGAACTGGATCAATAGCCACTTTTCATGGCAAGTACCATAACACCCATTTTAGAATCAGAGAATCTGATGTCCATTAAATTAAGCCAATTGCTTAAAGCTATTTGATACCTTCTTGCAATATTGTAGAGGGTTTCAAACTATATGTAACGTACAGGTCAAGCCCGTCACAACATACAAAAGCAACTAGTATTTTCCTCTAAAATGGCAGTGATGCTGCTTTGGTACAAGAACCCAGGAAGAGCTTACCTGGCATACAAGAGGCAAGTTCATCTCCTTTTCTCTCTCAGGGAATTCCTACCCACAGCTCTTGCCTTTCTGAAAAGCACTCTATTCCTCAGAGCCCGGGGATGACAGCAAGAAGCAGAGGTATTTGCTGCCCTTTTAGCTGAAGCTGGTTTTCTCCACGAAAGGTACAATAATGACAGACACTTTAGGCTAGAAAACAATTATATGCGTATAGGTGAAGTATTCAGCTAGAACTCAGTCCTGTTTAATGTCATGTTTAAGCAGTCAGGACTATTGCGCCCTAATAATTGAGTCCCTAGCCATGTATGGCTAATATCAGTCTACATTAACGTTAGTTTTACACTCCTCCTGGTGCAGTAAGTCTCTTTTCCCAAGTAGCAAGTGATAGGACGGAGGACAAGGCGCCTCAAGTTGCGCCAGTGGATGTTTAGATTGGATATTAGGAAAAATTTATTTACTGAAAGGATTGTCAAGCATTGGAACAAGCTGCCCAGGGAAGCGGTTGAGTCACTGTCTCTGGAGGTATTTAAAAGATGTGTAGATGTGGTGCTTAGAGACATGGTTTAGTGGCGAACTTGGAAGTGCTAGGGTAACAGTTAGACTTGATGACCTTAAGGTCTTTTCTAACCTAAATCATTGTACAATGCTGTGATTCTAAGTATTTGGATTTAGGCACTGTGGTAAGGCAGCTGGAGCTCAACTTCGTTGTGCCATTCTGCCTTATTAGTTTTAACCCTTAATGCCTGCCTCCAAGTAGGATGTTAAATCATCTCTTTGAATTATGCATCAACACCATGTCCTCATTTTCCAGCCTATACTCAGTAACTCGCTGTCAGACACTCTCCCAGCCTATGGGCAGACCTTAACTCCCTACTTTATTTGACGGAGATCTAAACACATTCTCCCATGTCAGGTACTAGCTTAACTACTAATTAACTTGATGTGCAATATTCTCAGTTCTTTCTGTTGTAACTCTTCCAAACTTGGGAGATAATTAGTTAACCATCGGATCTGAGAACAAGAAAGATATAGACCATGATTCAGTAATTTAATGGCTGAGAGTGAAAAAGAACTGAATTTCCATCTGCCTCACTTAAGTATTTTATAGGCTATATATAGGCTTCAGCTCTTTCCAGAAGGGTTGGATTCGAGAGAAAAAAATAAAGCAAGCTAGGAATGAGCTGACAAAAAAGGATGTTACTGATGAACAGGCTCAAGAGTACTCGGCAGAGGCAAAGGGACCTACTACAAAATGGAGAAAGGGCAGACTGGAAAGAGACACGGTGCTTAAGTGGGGGAAAGTGTAGAGGTGGGCAGCCTTGGTCACAGAAATCCAGGCTGGGCTACACCTTCTGCAGGTACGTTGGGTCCAACTCACAGAGCAACACTGCCTTCCTCAGAGCCTCACGCCACCTCAGTGCGAGTGAAAATGCACCGCAGCCCCTCGTTGTAAGGCCTCTGCTGCCCACAATGCTTTTGTACAGACAGAAACACGTACTCTTGGAGAACGTTTGTAGGGCAAATCAATGCAACAGCAATGCCTGTTCAATCAAGAGGCTCTAACAGCTTTTCTCCTCCCAGGCACTGGCCCAAGGCCACAGGACTACGTAATACCGACACCAGCGGATCACTTGGTCATGTGTTTTGGGTTAGCTACCACCTCTGGGTTGCTGCCTGGAGAGGGACAGACTACCAGATACCTCACAGTCTAAGGGGAAAAGAATTGCTTTAGAGGGTGGAAGGTGCAGATCCACCTCGCCGCAGATGAAGTGCCAAGCGTGAGCCAACTACTAGGTGTGCTACCGCTGCTGGAGAGGGACAAGCGCCATGTTGTGGGAAGCCTGACCCAGACAGGGCCTCCCGCCCGGCCGGCGCAGCGGGGCAAGCCGAAGGGCGGGTTTCAGGCCGGCAGGGCCTGAGCGCTGTGGCACCGGCCCTCACAGCGAGCCCCGGGGCTGACGAGAAGGGCCCCGACGTCCGAACCGCTGCGCTGCATAGGGGCAGGAACAACGCTGCTGCCAGGGAAATAGAGCCCGCGGCTCCCAGGCTCCACGCCCGGAACCCGGCGCTGCCGTCTCCCGCCTCACAGAGCAGCGTCGGTCGCCCGCCGGCAGCCGCGGGGCGGGACGCGCTGTCCCTCAGGCCGCCCTCGGGGCCGCCCCACCCGCACAGGTGTGGGCGGCTCGCGTCGAGCCCCGCCTCTCCTCTCCAGCGTTACCTGGCGGGCGGGGTCACCCGCCGGCGGATGGATATCACCTGCTCTCGCGAGGTGACCCTTACTCTGTGCCCTTCCAAAGCCACGTCAGGGCGGAGCGGAGTGTCGTTGGAAAGCCCCGCGAGGAAGGGCAACATGACGGGGCAGCATTAGGACCCGGAGGACTATTTTTCTTGGCACAGCCGCCGCCGTGTCTGGGGTGGGCGTGTGCGCGCGCGCGGAAGGGGGGGCGAACGGACCGCGGATGCGTCTGCGGCCGTAAATAGTTCCGGTTGAGGAAGTCGGCACTCGCGGCAGCCGGTTCGCGTGGCTGCGCTAGGGCCGGAGCGCCGCGTCCCGAGCGGTGCCGAACCCGGCTCCGCTCCAGACCAGTTCAGTCCGCCGCCGGCCCTCCCTCCCCCCACCCCCCGGAGCTGTCCGCCGCCATGGCCACCCGCTCCTGCCGGGAGAAGGCGCAGAAGCAGAACGAGCAGCACCAGGCCATCCTGGCCAAACTGCTGCGGGAGGAGGACAACAAGTACTGCGCGGACTGCGAGGCCAAGGGTACGGGGGGGCGGGCGGCTGTGGGGCGCCGGGAGGCGGGCGGGCCCGCCCAGGTGAGGCGCTGCCGCCGGTCCCTGCGTGGGTCCTCCTGCGCCTGCCTCGGCGGGGTCCCCGCTCGGGGCGGGGGCCGACAGCGAGGCCCGGGGAGCGGCGCCGCCATCCGCCCCGCTCCACGTCCGCAGGGGCGGTGGCCACCGGCCCCCTCCCGAAATGGGGCGCGGAGGCGCGGGCGCAGGAACGTGGGGGGCTTGGGGGGAGCGATGATGGAAGGCGGATAACCTTTAATTTCGTTGCGAAGCGATTCCCGCTTCTCCATCCAGCTGAGCTGGAGCTGCGCTGTCGCGACTTTAGCCGGGCACCCCCGGCTGAGTCTTTACGCGGTGACCGGCCTAGCCCTTTCCTGAAGCTTCACTGCCGCGTCCTCTTCCTGCGCTGCCAGGTACTGATCGCGAGTGGGCTGTGGCAGTGGGCCCCGGGAAGTCACGGGCCGATGATAGGGGCAGAGGCCGGATGAGTTGGGTGTGGAGTGTCCGAATACAACACCCTTCAATGTTGGCATAGTCGTGTTTGGCCCAGGCTCTGTTTGAGTCTGGCTGTCTGTGTCCAGTTAAGTGTGTCATAGATGAATGAAATTTTAAAGACTATATCGCTGTCAAATCTTACCTCTCTTTAGTCTAATCATTTTATTCTGCACAAAAGTACATACATATTTCAATTTATATTTACCTTTGGTTCTGTGGCTTTGAAATGGAAAAATGTAGCACATCCTTCTTTAATCTAGAGTTGATTCGTTAAGATGTTGCCCTGAGATGATTGCACAGTAAGTTATTGTCTTAAGTGTATTTGCTGAAAAACAACCAGGTGTTTGCAGTATATGATTAGCTTCAGAACTGCCTTGTTGAATCCTTCTCCACCTCAACTGGAGGTTAAGTATGATGAGCTGGTTTGAGCAACTAGAAATGGCACTGTGTTTGTAATTTCCCTTTTCTATCCACATGTGCCACTTTTTTCACCATGGATATAAATCGTGCAGTGGCTTGCATGATGCTGTGGTTTGATCAGAAACACAGAAATAAGACTCTATTTCTCTGGTATACAAATCTAAGAAGTATATAATATGGGTTATGCCGAAGATAATAGATCTTTGTATTTTGCAAGTAACTCTTCTTAATGATTTTTTTTAGCACAGCTATTCTTGCCTGCAGACTTATAGTTACTGTGTAAGACACTTGTCGTGACTGGTGGTTTTCTGGAAAAATCATGCTTGTATGTTTTGTGCATTATTGGCACTTGAGATTTCCATGCTGGATGCTGCTCTGAGTTGCTTGCTGATGGAATTCCATACGTATGTTGTTCCATAGTGTAGGCCTCGGATCTGGGTTGCTCAAGATCAGAGTCTGGAATTGTCCAACTAATTTTTGTTCTGTTTTGAGTTCCCTCTTCCTAACCATCACCTGGTCAAAGTATTGTTTGTAAATCTCTGTAGTCTTTCGTATCTTTTGCTACTTCAGCAATGCTGACACTTTCAGCTTCTTCCTTCTTATGTGTGTTACTGAGTATCTTTATCCACTGTTCTATTCTTTGATACTTTCATACTTGTCCTCTGTCACAAGAGCTTGCTTTCATAAGTTCAAGCTTTGATGTATCTTGAGTTTGTTTTTTTTCTGTTCAGGTTCTGGAGGACCTACCAATCTCTTGACCAGGCCGTCTTCTGCTAGTACCTTTAATTCAGTTTCCGTCTTTCTAGTAAATTAATTTACTTACCTTACTAACTTCTGAAGGCTTCTCTGTTTTTCTCTTTTGCTCAACCCCACTTCTCCCTTGCTGTCTTTCTGTGTGCCAGAGGCATGGCTTGCTTTCACGCTGTCCCCTAGGAAAGCTTGCACGAAAATACTGTGTGATGCAATGTGAGTTTACAGTATTGAGGGAATTGTTTGTTGGGGTTTTTTTGTTTATTCTCTTTCTCCCTTCAAGTTTAATTTGCACTTGCCTCATCCTGTTCTGGCAATACTTATTTTAAATCTTGTATCTTCATAGTGCTATCTGCCTTTGCCTGTACTTCTGTAGTTAAGTGTATGGTTTTCTTCCAGTTGGAAGAGAGAGTATGGAATGGTAAACTTACTTGTTTCAGCTGTTCTAGAGGCACTTGACTGAGAGATAGTCATATATGGATGCTCTGTGTAGATTTCTTTCCTTAAGTTTAGGAAGTTTCCTTCTAGGAAGGAGACTTGTGTGAACAGTGTTGAGATGTCTCTGCTATACCCTGAAGTCTAGATTTCTGTATACTTCCAGAAGACATGTGGCTCAGAAGAAAAAACACGATCAGTTATTTTGCTGAAAATCAAGCTTGCCGTGAGCACGTAATGCCACTGTTGAACTCTTCCTTGTTATGTCAGTTTTTGTTGAAACTTCTTGTTGACCAAAAGAAGAAGAAAAATGAAGGATACTTCTTTCAGTTGGAGCCAGCTGTTTTTTCCTAATATGCTTCACACTTAATCCATGGCCATTGAGTGCTAATGACTTCCTGGTGTCTGGCAAAGTTGTAATTTTTCTAGTCCTAGTATGCAATGATGTCTGAGGCAGCAATTTTTAACATGGCTCTATTAGCTAGCTAGTGTCTGTGAGCTGTCTGCATGGCTTTCCCCAGATGGTGACAGTCTCCTTTACTTCTTGCATCACTGACAGCATCCCTTTCATCTCTGGACGTGTTTGTCATTACAGTCTGGAGTTCCCTATTGCCAGTTCCACTGCAGATTCTCTTCTTCCTGGGTTCTGCAGACATGAACATGAAATCATCCATGACAAAATATTTAGTAATTCTCTGATGTCAGTCTTAGTTCAGAGTGTATGTTTTTCCTTTTGTTAATGTAATTGATTTTTTTTTTTACTTTGAAATGTTGTCCTATTCAGTTTCTGTTACTTCCTTCTTTTGTGTGAGCTTTGCCTCTTTGTTAGCTCCCTTTCTGTTGTTCAGTACGATCCCCGGAGTTCTGTGTTTTGCTTTCTTCCTGTTCACCTTGTTGGGTAAAATCTTTGTGTCTAACTTTGATTGTGTTAACTGGATTGCAGTTGTATCTTGGGTATCTTCTGGCAAAACCCATTGTTTTCAGCATGGTCTTTCAGATAGCTGGCATCATCTCAAATTTAGCATGGGTTCTTAACTGAAGCTAAGAGGCTGTCATCACTAATTCCTTCCTGTCACTGTGGATGTTATAGTCTCTCTTAAACCTTAGGTATTATATTTACCCTAGGCTTCTGTTCAGATAGTCACATCCAAGGGATGTTGAAATCTTGCAGACTGTACTTGTGTATCTGTTTTAACGGATATTCTTTGAGGCTCTGGGAGTTCTTAGGTAGCTGGATAACATTTAAAATCTTAAAAATTTATATCCTTTTTACCCTAAGAGGTTTAATGTGGTCCTGTTCTGCATTTTTGTCACTCATTGCCTTGATCATATCTACTGTAATGCCATTGTAGAATTCTTCCTTCATATCATTAAAACTTCTCTGCTGGCTTTTACTTCTCATGTCAAAACATCATCAGAATTTACTGCTGTCCTACTGCTAATTTACTCTTAAATTACTGAATTAGCTCTCTTTGCTCTCAGTATATGACCACCATCTGCATTGCTTGTGAGGAAGTTTCAAGCATGCATCTTTCCTATATTACCGCATGCTTGCTCTGTGTAAGAATTAAAAAAGCTACCTCTTGGTCTTCCTCGAAATAATCTTGCTGTCTTTAATATCTTGCTGTCTTTAATAGTGGTCTTGCTTCAAGAAGACAGCCATCCTTTGGTTTCTGGCCTGCTTTTTCAAGTATGACTTATGCAGATACATTGGACAGCTTTGTTCTGCAAGTCTTTTAGAAGGTGGAGAGTACAGCTGAGGACACATCTGCCAGAGTAAGCATTAAGCAATAATTAGGATTGCTGACTCTGGCAACAGTTTCTGGAAGTGCTTTTTATTCTGTATTTGCCTTTTAACTGTTGAAGTAACTGCTATGAATCTGACTGTCACTGCTAAAATGTGTTGGAAGCTACCTGCTGTACGGCCATACCGTAGTCACCATATGTCACCTTCAAACTGTAAGTCTTACAGCTGCCGGAAAGACTAGGTGACACCTCTGTGGGGAAGAAGCCTAAAAATCAAAGGTTCTGGAACCATCTTTGCAATCACTGAGGCTTTTGGAAGAGTGTGGAGGTTGGGGTGACATTTGACAAGGCCGCGCTTGTCTGTGTACTGTCTGTTCTTTCCATCGTTATCTGAACAGCTATCTACGTAAGGCAGTAGATGTCTTCCCAGTGTTATACTACTGGAAAGTAGTTATGCTACTGTTTCTAATATTTGTAGGAAATAGTAAGGCATGCTGGCAGTAACTTATGTCTTTCAGAAATTCAGGGTGACTTAAGCAACTGAAATTCCTTTGTAGTCCTTTTGTGTGTATAACTAGGTAAAGCTAGCAATCAGGAATTGGAAGAATCTAGCAGAAAGAAATAGCCATAGATCTGTACATCTGTCTTGTGTGTAGACTATGCTGAAACCTGTTGTGAAGAAGGTGATTTTTTTTCCTTTCTCTATATTTTCATGGAAATGTATTTTTTTTTGTTCTTCCAGTGCTGATATTTGAATCTCTTAAGCAATAATGCCTCTTAGAGATCTGTCAAATGAAGCCAAAATAAAAACCTATTAATTTCAGTCAGCAACTCTTTGATTATAGGGGCTATAACTTATTTCTATTTACTTAGTTATAACATGTTACAAGTCTTCTAGGCTTGTGTTATTGCTTGGCAGCAAGGCTGGTATTATCTGGGTGTTGATATTAAACAATACTGAGTCAAGTACTTGGAAGTTGAAGAATGTGATGAAACACAAAAGGACATGCCCTATTCTTAGAAAGGGACAAGATACTCAGCAGTCTCAAAGGACTAGCAGTCTAAGCAAGTAGGCCTGTAAACTAAACTGAAGGCAATCAGTCTCGGTCTATTGTGACTGTCTCTGCAAATGTGGACTGTAAGACTCTGATTACTGTTCCTAACTATGTTTGAACAAAAGAGATATGTTTGAAGCCAATGTGAATGTTCACTACATACCTTTTCTGTTTTTTTTATGCTTGCATTTGGATGTTGGCTTTAATGCAAATGGATTGCCTACTGAAGTCTGCTTGCAAATTCATATCTCTGTCAGGAAGGCAATTACTTGAGTTGTCAACTGCTTTAGAATTTTTTCAGCTGTAACAAAGTTAAACATAATTGGAACCTTGCAGACCTTTGCATAGACAATTGCAGATGTCTTGGGCCTTCAGAAAAGGTGAATAAATTTCTGTTATCAGAGGAGGGGTTCTGGTTTGTGTGTGTATGTTTGGGTTTTTTTTTTAATGTTTACTTCATGCCTGGTGGTGCTTGAAGCCTGATTAAATGATCTCTTACCAGAATCCTAGTACAAAGAGTCATATTGGCAATGTTGCTTGTTAAAATTCATTTACTTGGATTATAATATTAATGAAAATACTTTTAAGTATTTATACTTGTACTATGTAGTCTTTGGATATCTGTATATGACTGAAGACTTGGTCTTTTCTGTCTGAAGAATGGCAGGTACAGGCTCTTAGGAGTGAGGGGAGAGACTGAAGAGGAAAGATCATAGTACTGAAGTTTGTGTAGCCAGAACCAATTATTACAATTTTGGCTTCAAGTAAACTTAAACTTCTCTAACAACGTGCCAGTCTCAAACACAAAGTCTCTTAGCAGCGGGGGAGAAAAAAATCTAGTTTAAATTGAAATGGGCAAACTAGCTATCCAAACAAATCTGGAATATTCCAGATACGTTTATAGCTGTTCAGACTCAGTTTTCTTTTGTAGACAATTAAGTCTTGCATATGATCTCTTCTGTGGCTGGGAGACCAACTTAAATGTGTGTGAACCTCCCTTTTTGTGAATCTGCTTCTTTTGTTTTGATGGCTGGTCTTCTCACTGGCTTAATCTTGCCTGTGTACTTTAGTAAATAGTATAATTCTTCCTCAGGAATTAAGCTAAAGCAAATAGATAATTCTTCTAGCCCGCTGCCTTCAGCCTGTGCAAGACTTCAGCTTTTGTCTCTTTTTGTCTTTTTGGGTTTTTGTCAGTGTAAGAATGCTTTGGGTCAGTTCATCAACAGTATTAGCTTGCTCTAGGACAAGGTACTGGCTGCTGTGCCTCCTCAGGTGAAGACCTTCCCTGTCCTCCTCCTAAGGTGGAGAAACTGCTGAAGTAGGACACCGGGGGAATGGAAGAGAGTTGGATTATGTTGGAAGTCAATTCCACACATAGCTCAAGTACAACTTCTAGCCCTATACTAGCATTCAAACAGATAGTGGTAACCAACCAGTAGCTGATTACTGCTCTATGGAGATCTTGTACCAGTGAATATAGTTGCAAATACTAGATGTGACTTCAGGTTACTTGGATCAAGAAATTGCTAGTACTTCTCTGTGTGATTCTGTTGCAAGGTTGATATTGCTGCTGTGAGATCAGATTGGTAAAGATAATACGAGCATAAGAGACTAGAATACAAATCAACAAGTTATAATAACTGGAGGCTTCAGGCTGTCCAGTGAGGCTTTGCACTATCCTTCCACAAGGAATAAGGAAGGCAAACTGCTTTGATTCAGGGTGGGTCTTGCTTAAGCTTAGCAACTGGAATGATGTATCTTGACCTCTAATAATAGTAAGGAACTGTATCACTAGAAAACCTTGTGATCATCTTAGTACTTACACTGTTATTTTTCTGGCCTCTTTGTGAAAGGTAGTGCCTTCACAGACCTTAAGGGACCAGAAACTCCCTTCAGTCTCTCCTGACACTGTATGTCCAGGATTTTTTTCCTGATTCCCTGCTACTAAAATAAAACTACAATAATGCTCTGTTGTTGTTTTATACTTTTTTACCTGTTGCTGACGCTGGTTGCGAGAGCCTGAAACTTTGTTAGGAATTAGTTGTCGTGGGCCTGAGAGCTGCAATTAATTGTCTCACCTGAGAGTAATCTCTTCAGAAGACACCTCTCTTGCTGGGAGGAGTGTGGCAGCTTTAGCTTAAAACTTGTAAGTGGGTGGGGTGTTGCAGTATTGCGTGACTCTAGTTGTGTGTTTTTCTGCCTGTAAGGAAGGGATTTGTTTCCATCTCCTGACTCTTATTTCAGGATATTTCTCTGCACTGTAAGTCACAGGAAATCTGTTTAGTTTGTAATGAACAGGGTTGTTTGCAAATAAAGGTTCCTGCTGTTGAAATTGTGTGCGCAGCCTGAAGGCTTTGTACCAAAGACCTTAAAATAGTATTTGTCGGTGAAATCTCCACTCTTCAAGACTTAACTCAACTTAATTAGCTGAGACTCAGTGACATGATGTAACTTTGAGGTTAGCACTGCTTTGACAGGAAGCTGGGCTGGATGACCTCTGGAGGTCCCTTTCAACCTAAAATTTTTTTTTTGTGACTATTAATAAAAATGTCTGGGACTTGGATTTTTTTTGTTATTATGTTGTAACTCTTTAGGTCCTCTGAGGAGGATTATATAGAAATCCTGATGCCCTTAGTTTGCTGCCCTATGTTCAGAAGTATAGGCCTTGGCAGTCTAAGCTGTTTCCTTTGTGTGGACCATAAAGGTCAGACAGTTCCTGAGAAGGGCTTATTCATGAGACCATGTTCTTGCCTTTTGAAGTGCAAGACACCATAGTTCTTTTGGTCAGGGGCTACTCCTGTGTGTCTCCTAATGTGGTTCTGTGACTCCCTAGATGCTACTGCAGGATGCTGTTGATCCCAGCTGTTGATCTGTGCTTTGTTTCTAAATATCCTTTTGTGGAACTGAAACTGCTGCTGTTGGGTGAATCTGCCCTCTTTGGTCTGAATGCTGTAAAGAAAGAGCAACAGTGCTGCAGCCTTAAGAAGGCCTTGGCAACAATACAGAGGAAGCAATTGGATATATGTATGGAATAAGTGGACTTTTAGGGAGGTACCTCTTCCTGGAGGGGTGGCTTCCTCTTTAATCCATGCTTCCTATAGGTTTTAAGAGAGTCAATTATCAGCCATTCCTCAGGGGGTAGTCAGCAGTTAATTTAGCTCAGGTGTCACATTGTCCTAGACTGGCTCACTAAAGTTCATTTGAGCATGATTCAGCTTTACTTTACAAACTTAGATGCTTTGTGTTGTTCTCTTGTGGCCACAACTAAATTCCCCAATACAGGAACCTGTATTTGCAAATAATGACTTTGCCTTGTGAATAGGTAAAGCTGTTCAGTTATAGCTTATTCTCATGTTGAGGTTCTTGAAGAGTAATACTCAACTCATGACTAGTTGAATCCATCTTCACTGTAGTGTCAACAACAAATTGTTTTCAGGTACTATGGAAGAGTAAAAATTAGGTTTTTAGGTGATAAGGCGGAGCTGCCATTTTCTGTGAGAGTAGTGGGGCTGTATGTAGCTTTGCCTAGAGATGTCTAATGAGCCAGCTGAGAGCTTATGGGTCAGGATCAAAGGACAGACCATCATGCGTGATGATGTGGGTGTCTGCTTCAGACTACCTGATCAGGAAAGAAGCAGTAATGAGGCCTTTCTCAGGCAGCTCAAGCCTAACATTAACAGGCCTTGGTGCTCCTGGGGGATTTAAACCACTCTGTCTGGAGGGACAGCACAGCAGGGAACAAGTAATGTAAGAGGCTTCTGGCATGCATTGATGACTACATCTCAATACATTGAGGATGAAGGAGGGTGCTCAGATAGACCTGTTACTTACAAATAAGGAAGGACAGGTTGGGGATGTAAAGGTTAGGAGTAGTGTTGGCTGCAGTGACCATGAGATGGAAGAGTTCAGGATCTGAAGAGGAGAGAACAAAGCAAAGAGTAGGATCACAACAATGATCTTCAGAAGACTTTGTTCTGTTCAGTGATCTGCTTGGAAGAAACATTGCAGAGATGGTTCTGGAGAATAGAGAGGTCCAGGAGAGCTGGTTGACTACTTTGTTAAGCACTAGTGTGGCACATCCCGATCAGTAGGAAATTGTAAAAGGCAGCAGGGGTCCCGCTTAAATGAACAAGAAGCTCCTGACAAAACTCAGACATAAAAAGGAAGCATATAAGAGGTGGAAGCAGAGACAGGAGACCTGGGGGGAACATGGAGACACTGTCCAAGCATGCAAGGATGTGGCTAGGTAGGAAAACCAATGTCCATGTGAAGGTGAATCTAACAAGGGTTATGTGAATAGCAGCATGAAGAGCTTTTACAGATAATCAGCAGCAAAACGAAGACTAGAGAAAATGTGGGTCTGCTGCTGAATGGAGAAGGGGACCTGGTTATAAGGGGTGTGGAAAAGGCTGTGATATTCCATGCCGCCTTCACCTTGGTCTTTACTAGTAAGACTTGCATTCAGCAATTCCAGGGAAGGCAGGCTTTTACTCTCGATAGTAGAGGAGGGTCAGGTTTGGGAGTGCTTGGACAAACTGGATGTACACAAGTCTATGAGCTCTAATGGAATGCACCCATGAGTGCAGGCAGAGCTGGCAAATGTAATTTTGGGCCGCTCTTAGTAACTGTAAGGTCCTGGTGACTAGGGGAGGGTCGTGAGGACAGAAAGAAAGCAAATGTCATTTCTACCTCTGAAGAGGGCAAGAAGGAACATCTAGGGAACAACAGGCTAGTTGGCTTTCCTTCAGTCCCTGGGAAGGTGACAGAGCAAATAATCCTGAAAACATGCGAAATAAAAAATGATGGGGAATACTTGGTGTGGATTAATGAAGGTGGTATTGTGCCTCACCAACCACCAGCCTTCTGTAATGACCAAGTCAGATGACTGATGGATGAGGAGAACAATGGATATTTTCTACCTTGACTTCAGTGAGGCTTTTGAAACTGTGACACATAACTTCCTCATTGATAACCTGATGAAGTGCAGACTGGATAAAGAGATGGTGAGGTGGATTGAAAATGTCTGAAATGCCAGGCTCAGAGTTGTGACCAGTAGCTTAATGTTGAGCTGGAGGCCAGTCACTACTGGTGTACCTCTGGGCTTCGTACTGAGGCCAACACTGGAGTCACTTGTGTGAGAAATCTCTCTGTATCTTAAAACTGATGGTTGGAGCTCTGTATTATGATTACAAATTATGTCCCCTGGAATACTGGGGCAAAACAAACTACTACAGATTTCTATTCTCCTTCCATTCTGGGTTCTTATCTGATTAATGTCTGCTGAGAGCTTGAGCAATATTACTTTCTTTGCATTTTTCCTTTTAATTGCTTCACAAAAGACCATTCACAGAAAACTTTAATTTTCTTTGTGAAAACTTGGCAATCTTAAATTTGAATGGATACCTATTTTATATTCATCTTTGTTAGCAGCAGACTCTGATTACAACATGGTATAATGCTAACTCTTATTTATCCTCTAGTCTCCTGTCTTGATCATTTGTTGCTTTCCAGTAGGTGATAAATGTATATATCTGAATACATACTGTTGTGGAGTTCCTGCTTAGTGTTATGATACTTGACCCAGTCTGGAGAACCTGAGTTCCTGCTTTGTTTCCAGCTTACCCAAAATACCAAAGAGTAGATCTGTGTTCCTCTGCCCAGAGGAGCTGGATGCTTTTGTGTTCTGGGGTCACCATCTGAAGAGGAGGAAGAACTTTGAGGTTCAGAGAACATCCTAGTGCTGCAAGTCTATGGTAGATGTGGATATGGAGAGCACTAATCCTGTAGCTTTATGGAGAGGGTGACAAATTTTATGGGGAAGTGGAAACTGCACAGGTCAATGGCCTGCTTATCTCAGTAAACCTAGACTGGAAGTTGCGCGTGCACGCCCCCCCCCCCCCCCCCCCCCCCCCCCACCTTGGAAAGGTATTTACTTCAGTAGACCACAGAGGAAAAAAGGTGGAGATTGTAGCTTAGTCCCAGTTGGAGTGGAGCTGTGGACAGCAATGTGTGATACTTCAAGGCAGTGTTGCCAAGCAACTAACTTTGCAGCTGTGATTTGGTAAAAGAGCAGTTCTGTTTCTTAAAGCTATGCCTGACTCTGATTTTGTGTAAGAAAACAAATGGATTGACAAGGAGTAGGGAACTGACCCTCTTGCGTGGGTGAGAAGAGGAATGTGATATTCCATGTTTGGCTATCGATTGCCATGCTCGTCTTGTGTACTACCTCCTTTTTAAGGAGGAGGGAACAAGAATCTGTAATGCAATTTTACTGAAATGCTTGAATGAAATTGGATAAAGCTTCATACTACGTAACTTCATTAGGAGAATTAAAGGTGGTAGTAATCCTGTAGGAATTTCTGCAAAAGAAGATGGAAGTGATTCATTGTGTATAACTTACTGTTCTTGAATGCAGCTGAACTTGTAGGTGGTTTCAGAACATGGCAGTGAATTGCAACTGGGACTCGGTGATCATTTTAAATAAGCTCCTTGTAATGTGTGCTCAAGTCATTTGGGTTTAAATTTGTCATTCACAACAATTTCTACAAATGACCAGTCTATCAATAAGTAAAGATGCTTTTAAGTATAGGGACTGATTTTTCCCATTAGGGTATGTACCTATGGGATATTTGTTCAGTTGCCTATTATCTGTAGATGATGGCAAAAACATCCCTCTCTTCAAACATAGAAAATGCCATACTTAATGTTGGCCCTTTACATCTTCAGCAGAAATATGCTTGTGCATTTGAACTCCTCTCCTAAGCAGTGGTTAAACCAAAGGGACATGCCAATAACAGATAGCGTGTAGGCCTCTTGGTCTTTGTTCTCACTGCCAAGTGATACCTAGGTGGGTTATTCTCAACTTTAAATATACTGAACTGCTGTAGGGGTTTGGCTGGGAGGGAGTTAATTTTCCCCATAGCAGCCCTCAGTGCTGTGCTTTGTATTTGTATCTAGAAAGGTGTTGATAACACACCAGTGTTTTGGCTGTTGCTGAGCAGGGCTTACAGCATCAAGGCTGTCTCCCATCAAAGGCCATTAGGCTGGGGGTGGGGAGGAGCTTGGGAGGTGACACAGCCAGGACATCTGACATAAACTGGCCAAAGGGCTGTTCCACACCATATGATGTGCTCAGCAATAGAAGTGAAGAGAAAGGGGAGTGGGGAGGACATTTGTTGTTAAGGTGTTTGCCTTCTTGCTGCAACCGCTGTGGGTATGGAGGCCCTGCTTCCCAGGAAGTGGCTAGACATTGCCAGCTGGTATGAAGTAGAGAATAAATCTTTGTTTTCTTTTGCTTCTGTGCTTTTCTTTATTAAACTGCCTTTATCTTGACCCATGACTTCTTTTTCATCTTATTTTCTCCCCCTTGGTGGGCATGTGGGGGCCAGCCAAGGTTAACCCACCACAACTGCTGAGGGTTTCTTGTGTGTTCTAAGTAAGAAGTAACTATCATTCCCCTTAATAAAGATTGTGAAGCTTTGGTTCACTTTTCTGGGTATTCTGCAGCCCATAGCAACCAGCCTCTGAAAGAAGTGATGCTAAATGTCCCTCCACACTCTTGTCTTGTTCACTGCAATTTCCATGGTGTTTGGGTGTTCACTGAGTTCCTGTTTAAAAAGGCTACTCCAAAAATATACAGCAGAAAGATTCTGTCAAGTGTTTGGTCTTAAATGAGACTTCAAAAATACAACAGAACATCACATGTTAGAGAATCCTGCAAAGTTTTGGGAGAACATTTTGGAAACTGATGCTTCTCAAGCAACCTTAGTTCCACCCTGGCCACTTACTCACAATTCTGTATTCCAAACTAAATGCAGATGGTTACTTTGGTATTGTATTCAATTTCTCTTAGCTTCTGAGGCAGATGGTATTTTGAGGAAAAATATTTTACAGTCGCAACTTCTTTTCTTATGGCTACAGAAGGTAGCAGTAACTTTAGAAAAACAACTTCTTTAAAAAAAAAAGCAGGGTTTTTTTTTTGTGTAACACAAATCTAGTTAAAACAACTGTGAAGAATGCTACTTAAAAGTTAATTTGTTTCCTCCTTTCCCAATCACGTGGAGCCCATGTCTGATTGTTGATGATTGTCTGTCATGCTGGAATGCTTAACTCTGTTAATTTGAATTTGATTTAATTTAGTGTCATCTCAGAGGAGACCACCATAGTTTTAGGCAGCACAAAGATGCCTTTAGAAAAATGCAAAGCTCGTTTTAGCTTTGTGTGGCATGATGCATTCTGATTGGGTATGCAGTAGTTACTTTTGTTTTTTAACCATGAAGTGGCCAAATACTGGACTAAGTTATGCTCAGAGAGGTAGTGGAACGTACCTTAGAGGTGTTCAAGACAACTGAACAAAGCCCTGCACAGCTCGGTCTAATTAGATCTGATGGGGCATCAAGTTAGCCTAAATGACCTTGGGAAGTCCATTCACACCTAAATTATTTGATAGTTTTTATTCACTGACTGAGGAAATACAGTAGCTGTAGCTTTTAAAGGGCGAGTGTTAAACAGAGCACACATACCTTGTGTTCTGTGGATTGGCCCAAACCCAGCTACGAGGACAGGTATTGAAGCCCTCCAAGGTCTGAGCTCTTTGCTGAGACTTTGGGAGAGTACAGTACTGGGGTGCAGCTAGGCTGGCATGCAAGTCTTGGGGCTGTGTAGGAAGGATTTGTGTCCATGCCACTGGAGTTTAAAGTGGAGGAAAGGCTTGATTCTGTCTGTCCTCTTCAGCCTGTTCTTTCCCAGAGTCTTTCACTAGTACCCTGGGATCCACAGCAAGTGCTGCTCTGAAGGTTAATAATATTGTTACAGCAAAACTCAGGGATCCATCCATCCAAGAATGCAGTTGCTTTTACATGTAGGCCATTCCTGTGCTCTAGAACTGCAATATATTAACGTTTGGGGGTGGGCAGGTAGGCTCTCTGTAGGTGAGAAGGGTGAATAGTGCAACATAAAAATTACTTAGTCTGGTCTATTTAAGCCACAGAGGAAGTGAGGGGAAGACAGTGTTTAGGGGAGGAAAGTAGGTGAATAGGGCTCTGGTGAACACAGGGGTTGTGGGTTAATCCTGGTAAGCAGCTGCTTGCTTGTCCTCCTTGCCAGTGGGATGGGGGAGAGAATCAGAAGGCAAGAGTGAGAAAACTCATGGGTTTAGGTAAAGACAGGTTAATAGGGAAAGCAAAAGACATGCACGCAAGCAAAGCAAGAGATTTATTCACCACACCATTGGCAGGCAGGTGTTCAGCCATCTCCAGGAAAGCAGGGCTCCATCACACATAACGGTTACTTGGGCATTTGTCTTCCCCAGCTCTGAATCACAGAATCACTAGGTTGGAAAGGACTTTCAAGATCATCAAATCCAACCATTAATCTAGCGCCACCGTGTTCCCTAAACCATGTCTTGAAGCGCCACATCCACATGTTTTTTGAACACTTCCAGGGATGGCGACTCCACCACCTCCCTGGGCAGCCTGTTCCAATGCCTGACCACCCTCTCAGTGAAGAAATTATTCCTAATATCCAATCTAAACCGCCCCTGGCACAACTTGAGGCCATTTCCTCTTGTCCTATCGCTGGTTACTTGGGAGAAGAGACCAGCGCCCTCGTTGCCACAACCCCCTTTCAGGTAGTTGTAGAGAGCGATAAGGTCTCCCCTCAGCCTCCTGTTCTCCAGACTAAACAACCTCAGTTCCCTTAGCCGCTCCTCATAAGACTTGTGCTCCAGACCCCTCACCAGCTTCGCTGCCCTTCTCTGGACACGCTCCAGCACTTCAGCATCCTTCTTGTAGTGAGGGGCCCAAAACTGAACACAGTATTCAAGCTGCGACCTCACCAGTGCCAAGTACAGGGGCACGATCACTTCCCTCCTCCTGCTGGCCACACTATTTCTGATACAGGCCAGGACGCTGTTGGCCTTCTTGGCCACCTGGGCACACTGCCGGCTCATGTTCAGCTGGCTGTCAACCAGAACCCCCAGGTCTCTTTCCGCCAGGCAGCTCTCCAGCCACTCCTCCCCAAGCCTGTAGCATTGCATGGGGTTGTTGTGACCCAAGTGCAGGACCCTGCACTTGACCTTATTAAACCTCATACAGCTGACCTCTGCCCATCGATCCAGCCTGTCCAGATCCCTCTGCAGAGCCCTCCTACCCTCCAGTAGATCAACACTCCCACCCAACTTGGTGTCATCTGCAAACTTACTGAGGGAGCACTCGATTCCCTCATCCAGATCATCAATGAAGATATTGAACAAGACCGGCCCCAGAACCGAGCCCTGGGGAACACCGCTTGTGACCGGCCGCCAGCCGGATTTAATGCTGTTCACCACAACTCTCTGGGCTCGGCCATCCAGCCAGTTCATCACCCAGCGAAGAGTAAACCTGTCTAAGCCACGAGCCGCCAGTTTCTCCAGGAGAATGCTGTGAGAGACGCTGTCAAAGGTTTTACTGAAGTCCAGGTAGACAATGTCCACAGCCTTTCCCTCATCCACTAGGCGGGTCACCTGGTCATGGAAGGAGATCAGGTTGGTCAAGCAGGACCTGCCTTTCATGAACCCATACTGGCTGAGCCTGATCCCTTGGTTGTCCTGCAGATGCCCTGTGAGCACTCTCAAGACCAACCGCTCCATGATCTTCCCTGGTACAGAGGTCAGGCTGACAGGTCTGTAGTTCCCAGGATCCTCCTTCCGGCCTTTCTTGTAGATGGGCATCACATTGGCAAGCCTCCATTCTTCTGGGACCTCCCCTGTTAACCAGGACTGCTGATAAATGATGGAGAGTGGCTTGGCAAGCTCCTCTGCCAGCTCCCTCAGTACTCTCAGGTGGATCCCATCAGGTCCCATAGACTTGTGGGTGTCCAGGTGGCATAGCAGGTCCTTAACTGCTTCCTCCTGGATTATGGGTGGATTATTGTGCTCTCCATCCCCAACTTCCAGCTCAGGGGGCTGAATATCCTGCGGATACCTGGACTGGCTATTAAAGACTGAGGCAAAGAAGGCATTAAGCACCTCAGCCTTGTCCTCATCCTTGGAGACAATGTTCCCCGCCATATCCAGCAGGGGATGGAGATTCTCCTTGCCTCTCTTTTTGTTGTTAACAAAAAAAGTTTTACAAATATATTATCTTTTACAACTGTGGCTAGACTGAGCTCTAGCTGGGCTTTTGCCTTTCTAATTTTGTCTCTGCTTGATCTGACGAGATCCTTGTACTCTTCATGAGTTGCCTGCCTCTTCTTTCAGAGAAGATAAACTCTCCTCTTTTCCCTGAGTCCCAGCAAAATCTCCCTGTTCAGCCAGGCCAGTCGCCTTCCCCGCCAGCTCTTCTTATGGCACATGGGGACTGCCTGCTCCTGCGCCTTTAAGATTTCCGTCTTAAAGGCTGTCGAGCCTTCCTGGACCCCTTTGTCCTTCAGGACTGTCTCCCAAGGGACTCTCTCAACCAGTGACCTGAACAGGCCAAAGTCTGCCCTCCGGAAGTACATGGTAGCAGTTTTGCTGACCCCTCTCCTTACTTCACTCACAACCGAGAATTCTATCATGTTGTGGTCGCTAAGCCAGACGGCCTCCGACCACCACATCTCTCACCAGTCCTTCTCTGTTTGTAAACAGCAGGTCCACCAAGGCATCTCCCCTGGTGGGCTCACTCACCAGCTGTGTCAGGAAGTTATCCTCCACATACGCCAGGAACCTCCCAGAATGTTCATTCCCTTCTTTCTTCATCCAATTTCTATTGCTGAGCACAACATCATGTGGTATGGGTTGTCCCTTTGGTCAGTTGGGGTCAGCTGTCCCAGCTGTGTCCCCTCCCAGCCTACTTGTTGGCAGGGCAGTCTGAGAAGCAATCACTGCTCAGCAGTAGCTAAAATCATTGGTGAGCTGTCAGCATGGTTTTTGTCACAGATCCAAAACACAGTGTGTTATGGGCTGCTATGAAGAAAATAAACTCCATCCCAGCACAAACTAGTGTAGCAGAGAAGATTGGTACAAGAAACTATCTGGCCAGTCTTTACAGGTGGTTTCAGTAAGGCCTGAAATTTCTACAGGCCTGAAATTTGTCATTCTGCTTCTTGTCTACAGACTTGGATCTCCAGTTTCTTTCTGCATCTTTTTCAAACATAAGCGCATGTAGAAGAGGTTGTGGAGGTGCATTTACCTGCTTTGTAATACAGACTGTACAAGGGAGAGCATCTCCAGAGTCAGAGAGCTGCACAGAGGTTGCATAGTTTGGGGTGTATTTACTTAAGCAATCTTTTCTTCAGTTGTATTTTGAGTAAAAATGGTAAAGGGAAGCTGATAAATGCAATTACTAGATACATAGTCTGGTACATAAAGGTAACCTTTTGTTCTTATTGATGGCAAACAGGCTATATTATAAACCCATCTTGCAAACAAAGCTTATTTCTGAGCTTTTTGTTATTGTTAAAGGAAGAACTTCAATTGCTGGCTAAAGATTTTTTTGCAGCAGATGCTTGTATAACCTTTATCCTGTGCCTGGCTACACAGGGGGCCTCTTGCTACAACGCAAGAGAGTAGCACAGATTTACACTTTTTTCTGATCAGTGATGCTTTTACTTAATGCTTAGCTATCAATTTATGGAAACATTTTATAAGATCTCACTGTTCCCCAAATTGTCTTTTATTTCTGCATATAAAAGCAATATAAATTATGCACTTAAAACAGTAAGACTCTTTAACAGTTCCTTGCTGACAAGGGAAAAAATTGCAGTCAAGACCAGCTCCAGAAGCTTCCCACTAATACTGTAATGTGCTATGTAATCTTGTCTTTTTTAGAAAGTACCAAATGCTGCTAACAGAAAATGACAGCTTGCACACCTTATTCTTGTGGCTTGAACTCTGACACAAGCAGTCTTTCTCTTTACGAATGAACAGGCAGGATAAAATTAGAGCACTACTCCTTAGCCAGATTTAAATTTGATTTCTGAAGTGGTTAGCTTATTGAATGTGCCAGGGTTGGCACCTCTGACAGTTCTGATTCTCAGGGCAGTGACTTTACTTTCCAAAGGGTGTGCTGTAGCGGGCTGCTATCCCACAAGGCTGGTAGGAGCACTGTGGCAATGTTCTATATATACTCTGCATATGCTCTCCATACATGTATACATGCGCTCTGGGTAACCAAGCATGAGTGTGGCCAGCGCTTGGACAGTTCTGTAGCTGGTTATAATCCTGCTTGCCTGGGCAGTGTTAGAATGGTTGGGGAAATCTGTGGCACGAAATACTTCCAAGTCAGGAATACAAAATTGGAAAATTGTTTTAAAGGAAGTTTCAGTACAAAACACAAAGTTAAACTGTTACTTACATTAAAGTAAGTGTTCTGAGGAGGAAGGTGCTCTATTTAAATCGTGTCATCTTAGAAATAAGATGACTAGGAGGCCTTGGTAACGCTCTGGGGGACAAATCCCCAAAAGCCCTTCTTGATTTCCTTTTTCTCTTAATATTACTTTATGCGAAGAGTGATCAAATATGTATATAGATATAAATTCACAGTGAACTCTAAATATTGTATTTTATTTTTTTTAACAACTTAGCATTTCCATTGTATCATCATCACCTAATGTTTGGTAAAATGATTTTTTTATTTTGGGAAAAACAAACTTACCTTCTTACAATCTTATTCAGTCAAAGCTTAGGTTTTTTTTTTAGTAACTGGCTGTTTGTTAATAAGGCCAAAAAACTTCAATTCTTTCACTTTGTCACTTTACAATATTGATTGTGTCAAATGGCTATTAGACAAGAAAGTCTGTTCATCTCAAGAATAAACTGACGTTACCTGTGTATCTCCAAGAACTGTAACTAACCATTCCTCTGACTTACAAACTGCATTTTTTTTCAGGTTCCTAACTTAGTTTCCTGCATAAGGCTATTGATGTTTGAAATGTTGTATGACTTGAATATATTCCATAATTAAAGTCGTTATCAAGCCAGCCACTTAATTTTGTGTCTTAAACACAGAACTGAAAGAACATTCATGTCACAATATTTCCTTTCTAGTTAAGGCGTTATACAGCTCTTGAAATAGGGATGATGTCTTAATTTCTTTGAAACATTTTTAACAATTATTGATGCTATTCAAGCAAATGGATCAGTGAGCTGAAGGAATAATTGAAACTGGTTGATACTTATTTTTTTCTGGTTTCTAGAGGTGTGAGAGGTTGTGCAGGGCAAGAGTTTCAGAATATTTCTACACAGCCTCTTTGGAGTTATGAATAGGACTGAGCTTAATGGATTTGTTGGTGACTTTAATGAAAAATGGTTATCCCGATAG
Organism: Phaethon aethereus; assembly: GCF_964289735.1. Lineage (NCBI taxonomy): Eukaryota > Metazoa > Chordata > Aves > Phaethontiformes > Phaethontidae > Phaethon > Phaethon aethereus. Next base: position 34,180,859 of record NC_138576.1, read on the forward strand.
AAAAGACAAACTTGGAGGAATTCTGTTGCTGAAACTCTACCACTTACCAGACACTGTCTAAAAGTAGCCAAGTGATGCTTCTAAGGCTTGTCTTCCCACTATTCTTGCAACACATACTGAACCACAAAAATAGCTGTTATCAAGCTGAGCTCTGGAACTGTGTGTTTAGTTGCTTGAATTGTCTGCCTTCAGCGTAACTTTATGTGGTTGAGTTTGATTTTATCTAAAACTACTGAATCAGCCCCTCTTGTTTGAACTTCCCCCAGGATTTTTTTAATGTGGCAAATTTTAAGTTCTCAATTTTTGGCCTTGACTGTCAAAACACAGGTTTATTAAGCCAGCTATAAGACTTCTGAAGACTAGAGTTACGTTTAAGCTATGGCCTTTTGTTGCCTTTGTTTATATAAAACTGTTTTGCTGCATACTTAGACTTTGACATCTGAAGAACACATGAAGACTGCACTTGCATGATTTTCCTAGTCTTTGGGTATGGAGGTAAAGCAAGGAAGCCTCCTCTACTGTAGAGGAAAAGAAATCGAGCTTAATGTGGGGGAATACATGTGACACAAGAATGTGCTTCAGGCTACTTGTTCTGCTTAATCAGAAACTAATTCAGTGGATCAAGTGATGGGTAAATAGTCCCATATCAGTAGTCTCAAAAAGACTAAAGATTCAGTGACCTTGAAGAACATTTTATTTGAGAATAAATATTCTTGTACTGTGTTTCTTGCACAGTTTCCTTTGCTTCAAGATCTTTATGCAATACCTGAAAGATACCGTATTCTTTCTAAGAAGATTTATCCTTTAATTCACGAAGTCTGATTCTGTGGACACGATTAACATTGCAATTAAGCTTTTTGTGTTGTGGGGTGTGTGTTTTCTTGTTGGATTTTTTTCCTCTCCCCACCTACCTGCTAAGAGTTTGTGAATGAAAGATGATTGGGAACGATGGATGTGATTCTACCTTTTGAGGGGAGAACTAATGAAGTTAATAAGAGGTGGTCTTTGAAGCAGCAGGATTAGACTGAAAACTGATTATAGTAATTGTATTGTGTTTGAGCATTTTAGTATTACAACTGCTGCTTACTTGTTTTCCTTCTTTTCTCTGCATCTGATACATAAGTGTTTGTCTTCTGTTCATGAACTTTATCTGTATCATAACTTGGAGGTGTTACGGATGTAACACTCATTTATAACCTGGTTGAAATCTCAAGTAGCAGAACACTTGTGCAGTATGAACTGCGTGGGGAAGTAATGAAGAGAGAATGAGCACTGCATGGGCATGCTTGTACTGATGTAATCACTGAGGCTTTTTGGTAAGTCTTTGGCCAAAAAGTGATAGTTTTTAGGAACTGGCTAGCAATGATTCAGGATGAGTCGGAAGAGATGGGTAGATTTTCTTGCGGTTAATTTTCTATTCCACAAGATGGAGCTAGTTATTTGACAAATAAAGTCTGTCAACCACCAGCAGAATTTGGAGAAACAGAAGAGAATTTAAGTAACTTCACTGTGCTTTATGGTCAAAGGACAGGCAGGGGGCAGCTGAGTGAAAGGAAGAATTGTAGTCTGTCACAAGTCTTTGAAGATGTTGGCCCAAGATAAGTTTGCTACAGACTATATTGAGATGCAAAGCAGTTAGTGCTCTGTTATATGTAATGCTTGGCTTCCTTCCTTGTAGAATTGCTCATTGGTAACTGCAAGAATATAGAGTGAAACCTAGCTTTGTTTTTATGTGCCTTTGTAATACAAACCTTATTTAAACTTAGTCTTGACAGACTTTCTTCACTTAAAACTTTGTCTCAAACTTATGGTCTCCTGGCTAACTGATTTTATGCGCATAGTGTTCAGGGTTTAGAGTAGTTTGAGATGTAAAACAGCCCCCTTCCCTTTGACAGTAAATATAAAATTGAAAGGCTGTGTGTGTGCTCTTTCTACCTCAATTCTTACGTCTCTCTGCTCTTGTAAGTTGAGATGTTTCGTAAGAGTGGGCAGAACCTGTGTTGCAGCAAAAGTGTTTCAGTATTAACCTGCAGTTACAGTAAGCTGAACAGATGGTAGTGGACTGATGGAGAGAAGGAAACTCTGAATTATTGTGGTAAGGGAAGCAACCATCATCATTCTCCTACATTGTAGTCATATCTGCAATAATCTTATACTTGCTCCTTTGTGGGCATCTCCCAGTTCTGTCATATCCCAATACTTTTGTCTCCTTTTGCCTCTTTACTTTGTTCTGGGCTCCACTGCCATTTTCTAAACTTGTTTGTATGACAGGTGCTCCTACTCCTACCCAGTCTTGTCTGGTAGTATATAACCTTTCTCACTAATTCTTACTGCAGGTGGAAGCTGAGTAGAGGATGGAGTGTTGACAGTTAAAGGATTTTTATACAAATTAATCAAACGGAAAGCTAAAGCAGTGTTTCGCACTGTATTGACTGCTTGGATTCATATAGAGTTAGTATATGAGGTTTCCATGGTTTTTGTAATGCAGATAAAAGTACTTTTGCCTCAGCATTTTAAATGAGCAGTATCATGTAAGCCTTGTTTTGTACTTGGTACAGTACTATGCATCTGCTGATACAAAGTAAAACTCAAGCAGTTTGGAATAAAACTTAAACCTTGGACTTCTGAAAACTAATGTGCTTTGTCTTGTGTTTCCTTTGGAAATGCATGATACCGGCTTCAGCATGACCATTCATGTCATTATTCTTGCCTGAAGATCTGTATCAGCTGTACCCACAAAAAGTTGGTTGTATCAGCTATAATTACATTAGGGTGTATCAGCAATGCTGTGAATGTTTGTTGCAGCTTCTTCAATCAGCTTTCTAATATAATGGGGTAGAACATACGATCCTAACTGAATGAGTTAGGGGGATGGGGAAGAAAGGGGTATATGGAAGCATATGCATACACATTAAGTGTGTACAAGTTACTAGTCCAGTTTAAATAATGTGGAGGAGAAAGATCTCATCAAAAATGATATTCTCAAGAGGGAAAAGTGGGAACATTTTTGAAATATGTTAGGAGAAAAGCTTTTTCCTCACCAGAGAATATGTAAAAATGATGCCTTTTTCCCAACATTCACATTTCAAAGGGCATTTTAAAATAAAAGAATGTCGTGTGAAGATAACTTTTTCAGCTTGAAATTGGCTTAAAATCAACTTATGTAAAGACCTGTGTTTATATACATTGCTTTCAAGCTCTTTATTGCTTAAGTTTTAAACAGCTGAAATCAGTTTTTAAAATGTTCTTAGTTTTTCAGTGGTGGTAGATATTTCTGCAAGTAGGGAGATTGTTTTTTATGTGCAATAACTATACTGCCATGGAAGTCTATTGTAACTGGAAAAAACTCTCTTCAGGTGGCTTGTTAAATTCACAAGTTATCTAGCAATTCTAAAAACTTAAAGATGTGCCAGGAAATGTGGGTGACTGCGTATTTCTTTCATTCTTAGAGTCTCGATGGTCTCTAATAAAGGACTTCTTAAATGTTCTATAAAATCATAAAATGGTTTGGGTTGGAAGGGACATTAAAGATCATCTGGTTCCAACTTCCCTGCCATGGACAACTTCCACTAGACCAAGTTGCTCAAAGCCCCATCCAGCCTGGCCTTGAACACTTCCAGGGATGAGGCATCCACAGCTTCTTTGGGCAAACCTGTTCCAGTGTCTCACCACCCTCATTGTGAAGAATTTCTTCCTTATATTTAATCTAAATTTACCCTCTTTCAGCTTAAAGCCATTACCCTTTGTCCTATTACTACATGCCCTTTTAAAAAGACCCTCTCCAGCTTTCTTGTAGGCCCCCTTCAGGTATTGGAAGGTTGCTGTAAGGTCTCCCTGGAATCTTCTCTTCTCCAGGCTGAACAACCCCAACTCTCTCAGGCTACACTGAGCTTCTCATCAGCCAACATCCACAAGTCTTTCTCCTCAAGGCTGTTCTCAATCCGTTTTCTGTCTAGCCTGTATGTGTGCTTAGGATTTTCCCAACGCATGTACAGGACCTTGCACTTGGCTCTATTGAACTTCATGAGGTTTGCATGGGCCCACCTCCCAAGCCTGTCAAGATCTCTCTGGATGGCATCCCTACCCACTAGCATTGTTGACTGTACCACACAGCTTGCCGCTATGGGCAAACTTGCTGAAGGTGCACTCAGTAATAGAATCGCGGAATTCTATGGGTTGGAAGGGAGCTTTTAAAGGTCATCTAGTCCCCCCCCCTCCCCCCACAATGAGCAGGGACATCTTCAACTAGACCAGGTTGCTCAGAGCCCCCTCCAACCTGACCTGGAATGTTTCCAGGGATGGGGCAACTACCACCTCTCTGGGCAACCTGTGCCAGTGTTTCACCACCCTCCTTGGGACAAATTTCTTCCTTCTGTGTAGCCTACATCTGTCCTCTTTTAGTTTCAAACCGTTACCCTGCTGTCCCTGACTGTGTCCCCTCCTGGCCTCTTGCCCACCCCCCTGCCTACTGGGTGGGAGTGGGAAAGAAAGGCTTGACGCTGTGCAAGCACTGTCCAGCCATGGCCAAAGCATTAGTTTTACCAGCACTGTTTTAGTCACACATCCAAAGCACAGCTCCATACTGGCTGCTATAAAGCAAGTTAACTCCATCCCAGCCAGTGCCGGTACAGCAAGGAACGTTGCTTGGTATTCTCCATTTAACATGTAATAGCCAAGACTCTAAATTAATATGTGTGAAGCCATATGACAGCTCAAATCCATCTTTCCATTTAGCTCTTACAAGAAGTTTTCACTTGTTCTGTGTTTAAATTTCAAATCAAAACTTAATCACTGCTTTTTATGAAGGTAACTGAATTACAGTTGCCGGTAAGACTAAATATGCCCAATAAGCCTTGGGGGTTTTTATTCAGCATTAATTATTCTGAGAGTTACTTATATTGTTAATGTCAGACCATCCTCAGGAATGTTGTCAGGTGCTCACAAGACCTGATGCATTCAAAATCTTGTCTTGCTAATTTCTCTGGAAAATAGCACACAACTTCACAGCTGACCTTACCTAACTACCTATTAAGAACTGAAAAGGAAATTTAAGTTTAATCAGTAGACACAGTATAGATTGAAAAAGAAAAAAAAAATTAGGTTCTTATCTTGGAAGCAGCAGTCTGTGTTAGGATTGCTGAAGTTTTTTCCTTGGGTCACCCAGGCAGTGTTTCAGGGGCTTCATAGTATAGTGGTTTATAGTCTAGTATAAACATTGGTTATTTTCAGGATGGCACAAGTTCTATGATGCCTTTCCTTAAATTAACTTTAGCAAAAGTTGAAAGAGGCTGAAAATATTTTTAAGCAGTTAAGTTATCCGTATCTTAAATGACTGAAGAAGTTACTTAAAGTGTATTTTTATATTGGAGTGGTGCATTGATAGTGGTGCATCAAGCTGCTGAAGTGCAGCTCAACTCCTTTAGTAAAAAGCTTGCATTCAGATGGCTTTCAAAAGAATAAAATTGCAGTTGTGTTAACTTATATCAAACAGTGTTTCTTGTTAATATTGTCTGGAGTTGCACTATGTAATGCAGTTCTTGATAGGTAAGATAGCATTACTGCTGATATGTGAAGGCGTTTTAAATAGGATAAAATAGCAGTCATCAAGATTCTTAACATCCAGTCATCATTTCTGAAGCCAAATGTCTGTTTTCTTAATTGGCTAGCAAAATACAGAGCAGATAAATTAGATTACTTTTGTAAATTTTGCTGAAGAAAAATAAATGTATCTTTAAGGACCCAGTGAGAAGAAGCCTGTGAATATTTCTATTAAGTGCAAAGTATCTCCTGTGTAAATAAATAAGGATTCTGACTTCATACAAAATTGAGATAACTGTAAATTGATTATTGAATCTGCCCAAACTACTGTTAAACACTTCTTGCACAGGAAGGTTTGCAGACTAAGCTTTAGTTGACTGTTTGGCTAAGTCAAGCACAGCTGGTTTGATGCCCACACAGAAAACATTATTTTCTAACTTCGTGTATTGCTTGATTGTGGATGGAATTGATTTGTGTTAATTAAAACATTTTTAATTTGAAGTGTTTAATATCGCATATTTTCATTAGCCAGAAAAAAATGTTCACGTGTAATCTCAGAACTTGTTTGGCCTCAGGTTTGCTTGTTATTCCACTGCATAATTTGTTACTTTATTGCTTAAATATATTTGATTTCCCTAAGTTATTTCAGAAATAGGTACAAATTAATGAAATCTGAGCTTCTGTGAAAACACAAAACTGTTCTTTTTCAGGAGAAAACCAGCTACTTCATAAGTTATGTTATCTCTTTGTTAACAAAATTTTAAGTTAAAATATTAAACTACAAAGTTAATGATCTCCCTCTTCGTTTATTAATATAGACTTCAGTCATGTCAAGTCCTCATCCCAGTCTTGTCTCATTAATGTAGAGCTTGCCTGTCTGGGATATTGTAGCTGAGGAAGAACCTGAAGAATAGGGAACTCCTGTGATGCGTAGTTGTACAAACCCTGTTGTGGTAAGTTTATAGTGGCTATATAAACACCCAATAGGATAAAAATCTGGACAACATATAGACACTGTGGATAAACACCTCTTGTCCCTGTGGTAACCTGATCAAAGCTGGCTTCCCTCTTTAGAAGGCACATCCCTGGGTTATAATTTTGGGCAGAAGCTGGACAAGCTGTTGGGCACACAAGATGTTGCTTTACCTTTTTGTTTCTAAACCATTATGGCTACATTAAGGAATTGCATAAGCTGAGGTACTTTAGACACACATTGTAAACAGCTTGACTGTTCATTCTTACCTGACAAGTAGTAGTTTTAACATAGAAGTGCTGTGTGTGAAATGATGTGTTAGTTTCAGTGAGTAACTGTTAGATCTCTTGAGCCCTGAAACCTGATTTTTTGGTGGTAGCACTTACTTCAAAAACTGCCAGTCATCTTAATCATTTTGGTCTTAAAAGTCAAGCAGTGGGCATCAGGTGGTCTGGCTTTTTGAGGTCTTGAACAAGGCAAATTAAAAGCAAGGTGGCTAACCAAAATATAGCCAGTATTTCCACTAGTAAGAGGAAGGCTTCTTGCAACAGAACTGGGGATCTGTGAATGTGTCTTGGGATTTTTGGGTGGAGTCTAACTGAAAGGATTTATCCTGCTTCCTTGTTTTGGCTATTGCTGAGCAGTGCTTGCCTGCTCTCAGGGCTTTTCTTTTTTTTCTGTTCTGCCCCTTGCGAATGAGTAGGCTAGGGATAGGTGGGCAAGAAATTGGGAGGAGACACAGCTGGGACAGCTGCTGACTCTAGTTGACCATTCTTTTGGACTTGATGATCTTAAAGGTCTTTTCCAACCTAAACAATTCTATAATTACATACCATATCACAGATTATCACAGAATCATTCAGGTTGGAAAGGACCTTCAAGATCATCAAATCCAACCGTTATCCCAACACCACCATGTCCCCTAAACCATGTCCTGTACTCACTAATAAATGCTCAAGGAAAGAAGGAGGAAGAAGGGACATTCTTGGTTATGGTATTTTCCAAAGCAAGTGTTGTGTGTGCTGAGGTCCAGCTTTCTTGGAAGTGGCTGGACACCTGCCTGCTGCTGGGAAGTAGTAAAGAAATCCTCCCTTCCTTCCCCGCCTCCCTTCAGTTTTTGCTTCACTTCTAAAACTGTTATCTCAGTCTGTAAGTCTTCTCACCTTCCTTCTGTTTTCTCCCTGTCCTGCAGGAGAGGACAGTGAGTGAGTAGCTCTGTGGGTGTTTGGCTGGGGTCAACCCAAAACAATAAAGCTAAAGATCAGGAGAGGGAGGCATAAAATTCTTTTCTAGGCCCTAGTGAAGTTTTCATACAGTATATTGATACTGAAATGCGAACTGCTGCAGTTGCATGAGTGGTCTAAACGCACTTCTGTTGTAGAAAGGCAGAAAATAACTGCTGGAAATGTTTTCCAACTCTTCAATGCCCTTTCTTGCTTTTGGTGGTTAATTATTTCATCTCTATACTCCTCAGAGCTCAGTATTAGATGGACTTTAAAGCAGTGCCTTTAACAGTGGTGCTGTGCAGAGCTGGAATAAAACAATATAAGTAAAAGTGTTTAATTTGAGACTGTGTAGTAACTTCAAGGCAAACATCCCAAGTGTTACTGTGGGAGTTCAGGCCAGTGTACTTTATATCTGTCTCGACATGCCACAACACAGCAGAGAAACAATGGTAAGGTTCATAAATCATTCCAGTTCTGTGAGAAAATTCATTGGGCTGTGAATGGCAACTCATACTATAGTTTATGAATCAAGGGTACTGAATGTTTTCCGTCATTCTTAGTCATGGATGTTCTCATCAGCTGGTTTTGCAAATCTCTGTGTAATCAAGCCCTAAGAGCTTGCATGCTGCTGTTGTAAAGTTTGTGCTGTATGAAGTATTAAAGGATTTGTTGCATTAGTATAAGATTGCCCTACATTTAATTTCAACTTTGGTACAGATGCATTACAGTCTTAGGAAGCTTTTAAGTGGAGAAAAAGGGGCAACTTCTACTGATTTCTGCTGATGCTTGCAGCTGATGCATAGCCGTAAGGATTACTCAAGATGTAAGCAAAATCTTGTTGTTACTAGTAAGCCAACTTTCTAAAGTATGTTTGAGGGTTTTTTTGGGGTTTTGTGGTGGGGGGAGGGGAGAGCTGTGAACACAACATATGACTTCCTAGCTTCATCTGGCTAACTCAAATATTATGTGACATCACTTAGTAGTAGAAAGCTGTAAATAAAATTGCTAACAATGGAGATTGTTAGAAGCAACTACGTATCATAGAGAAACAGCTGTGAGCCTTTATTCAGACTTGTTTATTCCTGTTGTCAGTAGAGAATTATTCCAAAGAAAATCTTCACAGTATATGGAATTTTGAAAAGAACTAATTTATTTCCCCATTCACCTTAGGTCCAAGATGGGCGTCTTGGAACACAGGTGTTTTTATTTGCATCAGATGTGCTGGAATCCATCGAAACCTTGGGGTCCATATATCAAGGGTCAAGTCTGTCAACCTGGACCAATGGACGCCAGAGCAAATACAGGTAAAATATCCTAAAATATGGTTTTGATTTGTAGGGAATGCCAGGAATCCTTTTGAAAGCATTTGAGTTTATCATGGTGCACCAACTTAAATGTTTTACTACTTATCAAAGTAGTTCTTAATGTGTTATGTTTCTACTGTAATGAGTTTAAGTTCTGAAAACTCATTTCAGAAATTGGTTTAGCTATCTTTTCTGTATCACTTTAGATGTATTGTACCTTGTCACGGGGACTCTGAAAGCTGCTGCTTTGTTGTATCTGTAGAAAATGTGTTCTAACCCTTTTCCTTTTCAGTAGGGAGCAATAAAGTAACATCTGTCTGATTCTTGATTACATTCTTTTGGTGTACCAACTACTGACTTTTTCAGGTATGCTCCAGTCTGAAGCATCTTTCTGCCACCAGGCAAATTTTCTTACTCCTCTTCCTCCTGGTCTGAAGAGCCATCATGAGAGATGAAAGCTTATTTTTCACTGGAGGGGTTAGTTTACACCATAAACAGCATCTGTGGTGTTAGCTTTTGTCCAACCAGTCTCGGCAGGCAGCCCTCCTGTGCCATGGGAGCATCTCCGAAGATGTATGGCAGCAGAGAGGCCTCCAAGTTAAAAACCCGCAGTGTCATTTAAGCACACCAATAGCATTGTGACTGTTTCAGGATTTAAAATATCAATGGACATGAACTAACCGTTTTCTACCACTTTTCCTTAGTGCATGCAGGAAATGGGAAATACTAAAGCAAGACTACTCTATGAAGCTAATCTACCAGAGAACTTCCGAAGACCTCAAACAGATCAGTATCCTTTTTGTTTTAGCTTTCACATTGAAATGACTTTTAATGCAATTTAGATGTTATGACTGTTTCGAGGAACTGCTACATTTGGCAACTCACCTTATTTATTTCTTTGATATTGTTCTATAAGAAATGACAGTGGAAGTTGGGAATGGTTCAGAAAAGGTTTAAATTACTGCAGTTATAGCAAACCTACTTTGTAATGAGATTTGGCAAGCCCCATTTATTTTTGCTTTCAGAAGAGGTGACTTCATAAATTCTTTATATGTAGAAAGTTAGAATGATAGTAGAGAGCTCTTGAATAGTCTGGCTTTATCTTGAGTAACTGCCAGCTGGAGTTAGCATTTGAACAGGAAATAATGAGGTGAATGGTAAAGTAAAATAAGCCATTGGATCTTACTCAAGTGAAGTATGGATTTCTTCCTCTAGATTAAGTGTTCTGTAATCTTTTGGAGTTTAAGTGTATGCATTCTATGAAGTGTGTGAGCACAGATGACTAGCATGGGAATAGCTAAATAAACCAAACCTCCCTGATGGCCACCACTTGTGTTGGTGTACGGTTATCACCATGTATCTGGAAGGGGAGGGTTGGAAGAAAAATTGTCTACCGCCAATAAATAGCTCTCCTCAAAAAATACCTTTTTCAAATGTACTGAATCCTTAGGATAATGTATGATGGCATTAAATCGGTAGCCAATAGAAATCTAAATTAGTGTTGTTACTCCACAGGTAGGATTTGCTTCACCTGATCTTACTGGAACTTTTTAACTATAATGAGAACCTAAACACCTACTGTTAAGTGAGCTGAATCTTTCCCCAACTCTCTTAGCCTGATGACGATACAGGAGGCTGATAAACAGACTTAGTCATAACTGGATCTGAATTTTCTCTTTCTATACCCAAATGTGATTTTGGTTCTTCTTTTTATTAGATATTATGCTCAATATGTTATGTGCAGAAGATTTTTGTTTTCGGAAGGGTTAGACTCCTCATTATAAAATGCACTTGAGCAAAACAGGTATGTTTCTTCATATTCCTGTAGCTTTTAAATTAAACACGTATACGCATAAGAAAAAAGTAACTGGAACTATATAATACTGTAGTATTCCAGCTGTAATATTCTAGAACTTTGTTTCGGCCATAAGACTGAAATACTTTGACTGAAACTTTTTTTATTCTTCCCTTGTACTTAGCAGGACTGCTGTGGCTAGAAGCTAACTTTTAGGATTATCTTGACGGGTTTTGTATGTCGGCTTTAGCTTCCTATTTGAAAGTGGTTTTTTTTTTTTCCAAGAGCAGATTGAATCATTTTTTGTCTCTTCATTTTACTCACTTCTTAAAACTGTTTGGCATCTGTTGAGGTTGCTTTAATAAGAACATAGTAGGTTATTGATCTAAAAAAACTTAGACGTGGTCCAAAAATTCACACATATTAAAGTGGGATAACTTTAATAAAATGGATGTTTTTCAAAATACACAACTTAATACCCCAGTGTAATAGCATCCTGAAAAACTAAACTCTATGAAGTTTAAATTCTTATGATTCTGTGTTAATAATTTTCAAATTATTTTCTAACTGTCTGAAATGGCAAGTGTGCATTCTTGGAAATTGCTAAAAATAGGGAAATATTTAAGGAAAGGAACTAAAATATCTAACACCAGCATCTGAGCCACTAAAACTTAAAACATTTGACAAAACAGATGTGCCATCTGAAAATGTTAATTTTGGCAAATAACTAAGACTTTTTTTCTTTGAAGAAAGGATAGGTTGCTCTAAGGTATTTTTTAACAATCAAGTTTTTTATATTTTCTGTTTACTTCTAAATTAGTTACTTAATTCAGTTATCCAACTACAACCCAAAAGCATGAAAAAAAATTGAATTCCCTTTCTTTGTCTCCCCTCCCCCACTGAGATGATATAATGCAGTAATTTGTACTGCAAGTTAAAAATAAACTTTCTGAGGGAATCCTGTTTAGTCTTAGCTAAACTTAAAAAGTTGTGGGAGTTACGTGTTACACAACTTCCATTCATCTGTAATTTGATAATAATAATTGATATTTTTGGGGCAAAATGACAGTCCTTTGGTATGTATAGAGAATAATGCAATGTTAGCACTAAGATAGATGTATGTTTAGAGTGCTCAAGATGGCCTTTAGAATGTAGGTGCATTTGAGAAGAGGTGGAAAAGAATGTTTTGTGTTTTGCAACTTTTACAAAGCAGTGTCTTCAGGTGACACTTGCATACAATTTGTGATTGTTGACAATATAGTTTGATGCACAGAATGAAGGAACTGAGTGCTCTGAGCTCAGTGTTAATCTTAAGAGACAGTATGTGGAGCTGAAGTATCTTTCCATTGATTGAGGAAAAATTGCTATGGAAGTTTAAGATGCAATGAATCTGAGCTTCCACAGTTGCAGTTTTGATTTTTGGATGGATGGTCACATTACTGAACAAATTGGTTAAAATTTATTCTATAGATACCAGAGAATCAGCTTTATTAAAGTTCAAATATTCATGCTGATGTGGATGAGCTGCTTTATGAAGGTGTGGGAATAATTGAGGAAAACGATTAGTTGTCCTTTTTGTGTTTGAGATATAGTGATTTGTCGGTTCTGGTATTCTACAGCAATATGCTTGCTGCTATTTCCACCTTTGCTTCAGTATCTTTTTGTCATTAGTGTTTTAGTTTTCTTTCCCTTCCATGGAGATGTTTGTTGTAATAGTAAGTCCTCCATGAGAGTTTCCTGATCTCAGAACTGTTTATGATCGGCTTTTGCTGCGTGATATAGTTTATGCAAATTGGAGAACAGATACATAGAGTTCAGTTTTTATCTGAAGAGAAAGTATTTTTCCCCAAGTTAAACATACTTTAATTATTTCATGTATACAAGTACCTTTCTTCAAGTATTTGCAGTACTATAGCCCTGTAGTTTATACAGAAAATGCCCTAACTGTGGAACACTGAGTTACTTCTAGTATATCTTTCTCATATTGCTTCATTAAGAGATGAAACTGATTTAATTCTCTGTAGCAAAAAGAAACTCTTTTTGGACACTGCAGAAGCAATTGTTCTGTGTAGAGCTGTGTGTTCTGTTGTTTTAAAACTACAAAATGAGAATGAGCAAGAATCTGGTGCAATTCTTTAATTTGAATAACCTACCAGCTTTTTAGGTCCATTTTGCCATTTATCTGAATGCATATTTTCCTTAAACTAGCTACTTCTAGAGCTGTGGAATTTTTCATCAGGGATAAGTACGAAAAGAAGAAGTATTATGATAAAAATGCAGTTAATGCCTTCAATGTAAGTAAAGAGTTTCATGAAGAGTTCTGTCACTTTTCTTTTTTGAAAGCTACATAAGAGAAATGTAGAAAACATTACATATGTTCAAATTTCTTTCACAGTCTAAAATTTTTAGATACAGAGCTAAATGTATCTCTTGAAAGCTATTCCTAGGCTCAATAAGTTCAATATACCTTGTCTATTACATTATAACAGCAAAACATTATGATGCAACAAATAGCTTGTTTCCGACTCTCTATATTGTGTGTTTCTCTTTCAGCGATGGGTAGTTATTCAACAGTATACTTGGAGTTCTTTCTGAGTATCTTTTTTCCATGTTACAGGGCTAAGACAGGATTACTGTTTCTGGTGACTTTGTCTTCCCTCATTCTCTGTAATACCTTGATGAGAAATCCTAAGGTGTTTTGAGCCCCTCTTCTGCGGGTCTTATTGCTCGGCTGAATTCTAGACTGTTGCTTGCAGTGAGGTGCACTGTAATAGCAAACACGGGCAGTATGGCAGACCAGCTGTTTAATCATGTAGCTGTATGTTCACTACAGTAAGTTGGTGAGTGCTTTTCTGACAAAGCAGTTTTGAGACTGTCAGCCTTTACTGAAGTTCACAGCCTTGTTCAGTTTTTTGGCTACAGCTATTTTTGTGGCATACAGTCCAGTTTATGTATTTTTATTTATATAGGTGTATTTATGCCTAAACACACACTCTCCTCTATAGCTATGTTGTTATATATGGCCTAACAGGTAACTTACTGCTCCAACTTACTAGGCAGTGAACTTTGACAGGAAAATGAGTGCAAGGGTGGGTGTGAAGAGTGGGAGTTTATGCTGCCTTTCCCATGTGAGAAAATGGATCTTTGAATGATAGTTTAATTTCAGAAGGAAAAAAACCCCAAACCAACCTGGAAACTAGAGAAGTGTATTTCATTAAGCATTGTTTAAGTAGGGGGAAGATTGCTTCACTTAAGAGGTAAAATACAATTGTGGTTTGAATTACACCGTCGGTTACCCTTCTTTAGTTTTATTCCAAAGTAAAAAATAGGAAGAATTGTTTAAAACTATACTTCTTAAAGTTCAAAAGACTCCCAGGACCTTTCTAAACAGAGAACCTAGGTGTCTAATATAGTAGTTGACTGCTGCCTTAATATGTTTGAAGGAGTAATCAGATTTTGCTTTATTGTATTGCAGACTAATATGAATCGCTTACTTGTCATAGCAGCAAGGATAGAATCCAGACAAGCTGAAATGATACATGATACTGCTGAGTTGGGAACACCATTTTATTTCTTCCTACTTGGGCTTTTCTTTCATTGATTAATGTAAATGGCATAATCTCTCTGAGATAGGGACAAAATCTGATCATGAAATATTTTAGCAATAGATGACTTATGCAGGTGAATATGAACGTGCACTTCTTCAAGGCCACCAAACATCAGGTTTGAGGTAAGCAATCTGAAATCACAGTTATGGCAAAATCCTAAAAGTACATGATACAAAATTAGCTGAACTAGTGTACCACCTATAGTCCTAACTTTCCCTGGGAACTGAGGGGTGGCCGTGGAGGAAGGGGGAGGTTCCTGCTTGTAGCCTTCAGTCCTCTGCCAAGCGTGTTGGTAGCATGAAAGCATTTGCTAGCATGATACTTTTCCTGAGTAAGAATCTTGTGAATTGTTTAGATGAGGTGTCTATGCTATGTCAAGGCAAGCTCTTTTCTCCTGGAAAATTTCTTTACCTTACTTACTTTTGCAGAGCACCTTGTATCATATTTTTTATCGAAATCAGCATTGTTGGGGTGATGTGAGTGTTTTTTAGCACACTCAGTTTTTGTTATCACCTTTGAAATAGCAGTGTTTCTGCTTGGATTAGGACCACTTTAAGTTGAAGATGCATATGTATGTTGTCATTTGGTAAAATTAATCCCTTGTGAGTATGAGCAGGTAATACAGCAGTGCAGAAACAGGCTTGCTATGCTCTAAGGGTCGCTTTCCTTAACCAGGTAATTTCATTAAGGTGGCGTTTAAAAATGTAAGGGGCTTTCCCAGATTTCATCCACTGTTGCTTGTGGTAAAAGCTTCCTGTAGTGTAAAAACTGTTTCAAATAGATTCTCTTAAAACACGCAGTATAATATTTCTCTTAGCTTCATTTTGGCAAATTCATAAGCTTCTCAGGTTTGTCTAACACTACAACACCTGTGTTAATGTATTCTGCCTGTTGTAGCCCAGGTATGTACGTTGAGATTCAGTTCTTCATTCTGTGATGCTCAGGATTCATGTATATTTTCTCTTGCTACAAAATTTTTATTTATAATTGTTAATTATGGGATGTTTTGTTTTCTGACAGGACTGTTGTATTGCTAAATTTGTTTATTAAACAAATTTAGCAATACAAGTTTATTAAACAATAGCAATACACATTTATTAAACACTGTAGTAACAAAATTGGCTAGCGCAGAGACCAGTAGTGCCATCAAACGTGCAGACTAAAAATAGGCAAATATGAAAAATTAAATTATTTTTTCACAATTCACTGAAAAGCAATGCAGGATGAAGCTATGGGCAAAAAAAAAAGCATCTGCAGTTTTATTGGCTAGTTATATTTTAAATAGAATAACGCATTTAAGTAGAAATCAAATATACATTAGAAAAATGTAATACTGACTGAAAGCAGCCTGACTTTAAAAAAAAATATTTAAAATCTATTAAAATGCATAGATCTCAGAGTTTTCTGTTCCATTATTATTGAGAAAATGTGAAATGCTGGTTCTGTATCACTGCTCAGGACAAAATGAGTGTGACAAAACTCAGCTGTTATAAGTGGGTTAACAGTAGTTACTCTCACTTTCTTGCTGAGACTCAGTGCAGGCTTGTAGCTCATTTATGGAAAGATCTGAGAGGCTGACACCCTTTAACAATGTTGTGTTTGGTTTTTTATTGGTTATTTTGTGGTTTGGTTTTGTTTGGTACTGGGAAACATTCTGGTCTCAGTTAGGCCTAATTCTTAACCATAATCTTAGGCTTTAGCCTTGTGAAAAAGCTTCTGGAATGTAGCAGGAATGGTAGCCCCAGGTAGGCAAACTACAGTGCTCTGGGTCAGGTTAGGAGATGTAGGTATGGAGTTTGTCAACGTGATCACAGTATGCTTGTGCCTTCTTTTCACAGATGTACTTTCACATGTACTTCAGGTGAAACAAAAAGCAGGAGCTCCAGTTCAGAATAAACAGTGTAGCTGGGGGTGGGAGTAAGCCTGGGGAAAATATCAACAGAAATGATGTATTCATTATTAATACAGTTAAAATCAATCTGATATTTTAAGGGGTGTGTTAATGTGGATGAGGGGATGAGGGTTTTTTGTGTGCCTTTCAGTTTTTTTTTTAATATTTATGCCTTTTTAGATCTTACTTGGAACAGAAACCTTTTTCTAATGATTGGAAATTTTTTAACAGGTACCTATGCTCTTGCTGCTTCATAATGTTGTAAGACAAAAGAAAAAGTTCTAGAAAAATGTCTAACAATGCATTTGTAGCGATACTTTATTTCCAGAGTACTGGAATATTGCCACCTTTTGAAAATGTTTCCATTTAGCTGCTGTAAAAGTAGCAGTATTTACTTTTAAGTTTTATTCTGAACAATGTAAAGGAAAGAATTTTGAATAACTTAGCCCACCCAGGGAGGCAAACTGATTTTTTTTGTACCCCATGGAAGTAGCTTCAGATGCATGTCAGCTCTTTGAAAAACTTTCATAGTTGAAATGATCTGTAAATGCTTAGATGCAGTTGTAGGGTTGTGATATTATGACTAAAATTGTGAAGACAACTATGTGGTATTCATGATATTTAGGAAAAGGTATCGTTATTCTCAAAGTATATTCCATTTAAGCAGTGTAGACCCATGGCAGAATTAGAAGTAGTATTTCTCAAGCCAGTGCCTATCATAATTCTCTGCCAACATTAACACTGGTATAAAAGGTCAACACTTTATTTCTCAGGAAGTAGTTCATAGTGCTACGGTAGTGAGGCCTCAGTTTGTCAAGACTTCTGAAGACTGACTACTTAAACCCACATCTTGGTCTGGCCAGTTGCTTTTCTGTTTTGCTTTGGTATGATGTAATTTTGAAACATTCAGGATTTCAGGGTTTTTTTAATGCTTTTTATGTATGCTTAATTTTAAAAAGAGGAATAACACAAGTAAAACCACTTGAAGCTGACAGGATGTTCCTTGGGAATATATATAAATTTTTGTTCTGTGAGTAACACATGTGATTTGGTATTGTTAATGGCAGGAACTTTTTTTCTCTTTGAGTAATCAACTTAGGAGCAGCAGTAGCTGTTAGCAAGTCAACTTATTTAAAATATCCCCAGCATAATACTGTCCTCCTAGGATTAATTTTCTGCCAACCCCCCTTTGTGATTTTTAGGCCTACATGAGCTGTGAATGATGCACAGCGGAGCATAGAAACCAATAAAATAAACTTCATATAGTAGTGAAATGATTAGGGCATCTTCATAATGTGGTGTGTCTAAGATATGATAACAGGAGCAATTTACTGTGCAGTATATGCTATGCTGTTTGACTTGATTTATCCCAGAACGCTTGTGCAACACAATCGAGAGCTTGCATTGTCACTTCTGTAGTTAACTGTAGACAGTTATCATAGGTCAAGTGGTGTGAGGTAATATTGTATGTTAAAACTGTCCTTCAGGTGAATTTTATCACGTGAAACTGTTCAGCAATATCATTCCACTTTTATACTTGCACCTGATTATCACTTTCAAGCACAAGCAAATCCTTTTATATTCATCATAGGGGAGTTTTATACAAAATAATCCTAGAACTGAAGGGTAAAGCATGCAAAGTAGTTTCTCCTCTAAAAATCTTAGTCCTGAAGACTGTTTCTTATTAAATCTTTTGTTTGCTTTGGGACCTCATTAAACAGTTTATGCTCCTTTTAGTTTACTACCTCCTGGAGCAGCTTTACAGCACAGCTTGAAGTTATACAAACACCTTTCCCCAAGAATGTGAACTTGCATGGTTAAATAAATGACTTGAAGGACTTTTTCAGAATTGTTGTAGTAAATATAAGTGGAGCAAATATGAGCCTTGTTGGAAACACACTGTGGGATGTTTGTTTTTATTAAAGTAATGTCTGAACAGAGTATTCGTCTTGACTGAAGATCTCTTTATTGAGTCCCAAATACTTGTAATCAAAGCATTACAACTGGTAAGGTGGAGGGACGGTTGTTAATGAGGCTCATGATCTTAGATGCAGTGGCCAAGAGAAATAGCAAATGTTGCCTCTTAGGTTTTTGGGAGTTAGTAAGAATCTTCCAAAATTACTGTTTAGAGGAAGTAAGCTTTGAAGTAGATGATTACACAGCTTGCCCATAAGCCAAGAGGAAATGTGTGATTTTTAGAACTGAGGTTCCAGAACGAATAAAATCTGTCTAAAATACACTATTGAATAACAGCTGCTGAGGTGAATCTTTGAGACACTGCAGTAATGAAGGAGTTTCTGGTAGCAAATCCAAATAATTTAATTTGACTGTATCTACATGCCACGAAGTTTAAAAGTGTACTAAAGTTGCACAAAGGTTCAGGAAATCAAGTTTGAAGCGATCATATTTTGCAATTTTTAAAAAACTTAGCGCCTCTTTGATGTAAAATGAAACCTGTAAAAAGACAAACTATCGTTTAGTTTTATAGCTAATTCAATGACCCTTTTGCCACGCAAGGAATAAGGAGAAGCAGTGAGGTCATTGTGTTGAGTGTGGATAAAGATTACCTATGTAGGTATTATCACAAACAATCTCTGCAGCTTTTAATAAAAATAAGTACGTAGGAGAAGAGCACAACTTCTCAGAATGCATATGGAAATTGCCTTATTCAGTGTGGATGGTGAATCAATTTAAGGTCATTCCAGATACTTTTAGTCTCAAAAATTAGGAACTAGCACAATCTATTCCACTACATGAAGTGGGAATATATTATCATCTCCTGACAATAGAGAATAGTAAACAAAATTTCTTTATTTAAGAAAAGGTATGAATTATGTATGAAGCAGAAGTTTCATATAACTCTTAAATTCGTTGAAGGAAAAGAATAATGAGTCTACATTTTCCATGCTTTCCTGTGACATTGTATGTAATTTAAGAAGTATGAACTTAGATGGGCAACTGGATAAAATGTGATGTGAATTTAGAGATTGTGATGGTACATTTTCCAGAAAGTTAATCTTAAAGGAGATTAAATCCATAATACATTTACTGCACTAAAATATGTCACGTAGACACCTTAAAATGAATAAATTGGGGTTTGATATGGTATGTGAACAGTAAGTTTGTAGTAGCTAGTATTCAGAACCATTCAGTCACTGGCTTGGAGAGAGGTTACCTGTTACCCCTCCCAGTATTGCAAGAACCATAGTGGGTTTTTGAGTGGTCTATGGAGAATTTGTGAATCAAGTATTTTTGAAATATGCTAATGAAGATAGACATCAGTAGGAAGCACTAAAATACCATACAAGAATTATGACTTGAGGGCAGGGCTGATGGGATGAATTATTTTACAAGATCATGCTGTTAGAATGGGTTGAATTATAGAATCACAGAATAGCTCAGGCTGGGAGGAACCTTTGGAGATCATCCAGTTCTCCCTGCTTGAAGCAGGCTCAACCCGAACAGGTTGCTTAGAGCCATGTCCAGTTGGGTTTTGAATATCTCCAGGGCTGGAGACTCCACACCCTCTCTGGGTAACCTGTTGAGTATTCACGCATCCCACAGTAAATAAAAAATATATTAAAAAATTTCTTATGTTTCAGTAGCATTTCCTGCGTTTCAATTTACGTTCAGCAGTGCCTCTTTGTCCTATTTCTGGATATCACAGGCAACAATCTGCCTCAGTCTTTGCTCCCTGCCACCAGGTATTTATACACATTAATAAGAATTATGCCCTCCACCCCTCTTAGCTTTCTCTCCTCCAGGCTAAACCATCTCAACACACTAAGCCTCTCCTGTCTGAAAGGTGTTCCAGTCCTTTAATTATCTTAATGTTTCTTTGCTGGACTTGCTCCAGTCTGCCCATGTCTCTCTTGTACTTGTGAGCCCAGAGCTAGGTCATGTTCAACTTGTCCATCAGGACCTTCGGGTCCCCTTCTGCAAATCTGCTTTCCAGACAGTTGGCACTCAGTCAGTAGTAGTGCATGGGGTTATTCCTCCCCAGGTGCAGGATTTGGCACTTCCCTTTGAACTTCATGTGGTTCCTGTTGCCCCATCCTGTCAACACTGTTCTGAATGGCAGCACACCTGTCTAGTGTATCGACCACCCCTCCTTATTCTGTACCATTGTCAAACTTGCTGATCATGTACTGTGACCATTGCATGGATCATTAATGAAGTTAAATAGTGTTGGCCCCAGTATCAGTACTTGGGTGTACCACTAGAGATTGCCCATGAGCTGGAGTTTGCCCAGCAGTGGTGCATGCGTTAGAGAAGCCAGGGTGTGGATTTTCGGTATGCTGGCAGCATTCCCAGTAGCTCCCACATACAGGGTCTTGTTTTCCCCACTTCCATAAGTACTTTCAACTGAGGAGTAGTTCACACAGCTGGACTGCCTAGCTACAAGTTACTGTGTCCAAGTAAACAAAACTTCTGCCAAAGCTGAAGTCTGTAGTGGCTGCATTGCCACTTTGATGTGGATCATGAAAATGTAAATGATCCTGCATGCAGCAGGGGAAGCCACTTAAGAGGAAAAAGAAGGTATTGTTCTGAAGTGTTGGGAAGCTCTCACTAAAGATAGTTTTCCCTGGAACAAATACAGACAAGTATTGGTTAGGTTGGACAGGGGAAATGGAGGACACTCCAGTAAGAGATTAAAAGCATCTGCCTTGTTGTCCTTTGTCAGCCTTTAATTAAGCCATGGTTACTCTCTGTAATATCTCGAGAGGTGGTTATCTAAAGGAGAAGCTAAATCTAAAAAAAAATGTGGACATTAATAGGTATGGATGCTCTTGGTTACAGTTGGAAAACGTATTTTGCACTCAAGTCTAATACTATTCTGTATTTCCCAGAACACTGAGTAATTGCTTCTCTGCTTGATGTGAATTTAATGAACAGCTATAGCCTTGCACACATTCAGAACTACAGCCAGCTTGTGCATAAGCTTCACCGTACTCCTGTAATGAGATATGGGCAGTCTGAAGGGGTGGACGAGTGGTGAGCGCATTCAGAATATTGATGGAAGAGCAGTACTGGCTGCTTTGTAAAGCCAGCTACTGCTGTGTTTTGTGAAATGTGGGACACTCAACCTTTGCTATCTGGTGTCCAGCGGTTAGAGCACTGAACAGGGGACATGTTTTAGTAACTTTAAAAAAAAGCCTTGTCAGTCTGAAGAAGTTCTGCAGAAATTCATAGATAAGTGCTATTAAGAGTACCTTAGTATTCTTATTCTCCTTTCAGTATTTTGAGAATAGGCCTCTTTTAAAAATGGCAAGCAACTGGTTGTGTGTTTATGTGCATCTAATAGCAGTCTTTAATTGCTACTGCTTTAAAATAAAATACTGATTTTAGTGTTGTCAACATTTGTTGGACATGTACAGTAATAAAGTCAAAAGTCTGATGAAATAAGAAAAACATATGTAGTAGCTGTACTTAAAACCTATCAAATGAGTGCAGAGTAGTCCATTTCGATTATTTCTCTGTATATTGTGTACATATAAAATGGCCACTTGAGGGCACCTTTGTATTTGGTTCAGCTGTTAATTTCCTGAATATATTGACATGATTTGATAACGCACTCATTTTTTTAATCTCTTTAACCAGCTGAGTGATAGCACCCTAAATTTTGTATTTAAATGGAAGGTTAATACAGATTTCTAAAGTTTTAACTTGAATCCTTTTTAATAAAAGGCTAAATAATTTGCATTACATTAAGAGGAGGATTTTGGAAAACTACAAATAGAAATTGGTGAAAACTTTTCGTACATTGACCTTAATGGCCAATAGTGTTTGTATGACTGTTATGTACTATCAGAAATATGTTAGTACCAACTGAAGTAAAATGATTCTGAGATTTTATATGTTATATTCTGTGATAGCTTCATTTAATGCTTCTTTTAATCTTACTTTTTTCACTTGAAATAATAGTATGGTGCACAGACTACATCAAAGCCATTGGGCCAAATACTGTTTGTATCAATACTTTTACGTAAACTGTTAATATAGCATGTGTTTGGATAGTGCCACTACTAAGCAATAACTTAATAAATACTATAGAAGCTTTTAATGGAGAAAAGGGGTCAGGTAACACATTGCCATGTAAGAGGACAGGGAACTGGAGTAGTATTGTAAACCTGCAGATCCTTTCTTTTCTGTTCTTACGGTTTTTGTGTACCAGAGTCTCTCACAGAGCATAGGTGAAGATGAAATCTTACAGTACTATTGCATGTGTATGTATTTTCTTGCTCAGAACCAAATGTACGTGTTGCTTTAAAGACAGTATTGAGTTTCATTATGTAAAATGGGTATTTTTATCAGCTTTCTAAAAAGGAGTCCCCAAACACAAGCAATGGAAAGAGATTCAATAATTGCTTAAAATGAGATGACTGCAAGTCTTTTGGTCTAAAACATGATCAAAATTTTGTGGACATATGAGTATAAATGTAGAAACTTAAGAAACAGCTCCTTGCCTTCATTCCCTCTTTTAGGCAATTCTGAATTCATCTAATCAAAAGACCCAACTACTCTTAAGTTAAAAACTAAAATGAAATATTCTGATGCTGCTTGTCAGTTTGCAGTACATTCTTAATGCACACAAGCATGTCAACTTTATTCTTTTTCTAGCAGCATATATGGTTGGTTGCAGGGGTTGCCATTGGTTTTGTCTGGTACTTTAAAGTGCCAATAATCAAGGATGTCTTAGTTGACAACTTTCCAGAGTGTACTACTAGAATACATTATCAGAGTAGATCAGTGTGTGCTGCTTTACTTGAATTCTGGAAGATGGCTGGAAATTGCTTTTTGGATTTTGATGTAGAAATTTAGGTGAATTTATTGCTTTACACATGCGGCCAGAAGTGGGGGAGGTTTTGGTCACTTGTCTTTAGTGGTTGTGATGACAAATTTTACTCTTAGTACCTACTTGCTCAAATGTCTTTTTCTATTGGATCTAAATTATACAAAGGTGTTTTCTACCTTTCCTGCTGTCTGCTCTTCAAAGTTCATAATTGGTGTCAGTCCTGGCCAGTTTTTCTAGAAGCTGATTCTTCAGCTTTTTTGTCTTTGTTTCCACTGGACTACAACAATTGCTTAAAACTGACAAATTAGAAAAGTGATAACAAGACAATTATTGCTATGGGATAGTGGTTTTTTGCAAATCGGATTTTTTTTTTTTTTTCCCCCCTGCGCTAAAGAGGGAATGTCTGCTTGGAAACAACAGTATTTTAGGTGCTCAACTTGGACCCAAGCATGGAGTAGATCTTCCTTTACTGATGCTTCTGATGAAGCTTACAGAAACAAGTCACTATTAGTAAAGGCTTATAAATACCAAATAGAAAACCCTTATGTTACTTTGTGGGATTACATAGTGCTGCTTCTCGGTGATGTCAGTCTCCCAAAAATCAGTTTTAGGATTATCAAGGTTTTAATAATAATTTTGAGTGGTGATCAGGGTTCTGCTATGAATATTTAAAGTGCATTGGTGCCTTTCAACTAATTAAAGGCAGTTTTGCCAGGAGTGAATGCAGCTTGATGACTTACTCTGGGAGAGTGGGATGCATATACCTGTCATGGGTGAGTGGTTTGATCTGGGGGTTAGTATAACCTCAGTGCTCCCACTGCTGGCCATGAATATAGAAATAGGTCACTGAGCAGATGCTTTCTCATTTGCCATTTGTTGACAAGTTAGTGAATCTCTTTTTACTACAAACTGGAACAGCTCTGTGAGCTGCTTTATCACTGTAGTAGTTTTGAAAACAAAGATTTACTGCAAATATAAGCCAGTAGCACACAGCTTGTTGTCAACCGCTGTTCCTTACTGGTGTTTCATCTGTTCAGTAGCTAATATCCCCCATAGCTAATGGTACGTCTGTGCTGAGAACAGGATGTAGAAGGTATTAATAGTAGCTTGGAATGGTCTAACCTGGGTTTTGGCAACAAAGTCATCAGAGTCGTGTCAAAGTTGTTAAGGGTTGACTTATGCTAATGAGAAGGATTATTTGTTGAGGCTTTTGGTCTACATTACATGAGTAGAGTGTGCTGCAGTTTGAAAATATGAACATACCACAACCTTTCAAAGTAAGAGTTGGGGGATAGTTCAAGGGAAAACAAAACCTGTGAGGTTTTACTGATATCTAAGAATATCAAGCACTTCACTGATTTGCTAAAATATGGGGTTAGTTCAAGTTAAAAATGAGCGTTTTCAAATCTCCTGAAAACCAAGTGCTCGACGACTAAGGTGTTTGGTTTCTCTTCATGCTTGAAGAGGGTATTAGCATCTGTAATAATGACTTGGATATTAGTGAAAATTCAGTTTTCTAACTGAAAAAATCCCAAGCTAATGAAAGAATATCTTTATATTGCACTGTTGTTATAGTTTTTAGTTTTATTTGGTGCTAGTTCTGGCATGCAGACATGACACAATACGACATGTGAACACAGACTGGGAGCAGAACAGTTGACACCGCAGGTACTCAATTCTACCTGGAGAACGCTGCCTCTCGCTACGGCTGCTCTGCACTCGGCGTGGGCCGTGCTGGGCTGCTCTGCGCTCAGGAGGGGGCTGGTTCAGTGCTTGCTGGGACCCTTAACAGGGTTAACAGGTCAGCTGTCCCTTAAGCTTCAGTTTGTCCCAATAGCAAGTATTTTTCCAGGCTTCTCTGGTACGCTGATCAGCTCTTGATACTCTTTGACTGCTTAACCGCTCACCACAATGGACTGCACCAGCCTCTCTCTTAATCCTGTTTTATGTTTAGCTTTATCCAGCCACTCAGTTTGATTTGATTGGATTTTTTCATTCAGATTTCCTTATCTGGCACAGCATGGTAGATAACAAATTTAACACGATGCAGTGGTGATAAAGCTGTACAGCAGCCCAAACTTGTGCTATTCCTTTCATTATATAAACTTAATCAGGTCTTTATGTATTGTAATGTGTCTTCTCTTACAGATCAGCTTTAGTCGTATGCCTTTTGTACTTCTGCTTAGTTGAATATTTGCGTATGTGAAGTGTGCTTTCAGGTGCTGTTTTTCAGCCTGAAGTGAATGTAGTGCTGCTGTTTAAGCATTACGCTTGGGCATTTCTCAATTTGTACATCCTGTTCCATATCCCAGGCTAGATGGCAACTGCTTTTCACTCTGTCTCCTGCTTGTAGCTTGCATGATGTTTCTCCATTACTTGGTTGGCAAAACTATAATAGTTACTTTCAGACCTTCACAGGATTACCTTATCCTAGGTTAGATAATCCCTTAATTTATGAAGATGATAACGCAGATTGAGAAGAACTATTATGGGAGGATGGAAATGTGACGCAAACATCAATTTGATGAAATTCTGCTTATCTGCTTCTTTGTGGTGACTAGCTGTTACCTGCTGTTCACCTGTGAGAGCTAGCAAGTTTAAATAATCTTAAAACCTGGAGCATACAAAAGGATGGGACGCCCTCTTATCTCACTTTATCTTTAGAAACTTGAAAGTATACCTGAGATGTTCTGTTATCGCAGTTTCACGCATTTGCATTTAATTGGAATCTTAGTAAAGAACATGGTGTTAGAGCTCATAGTTTAATATATGTAGTCACCTAGTCATTTTTCTGACATCTTTATTTGGTTACAATGTGGTGTAATTGGAATAAACAGGATTCCTGTGTTTCTATAGCAACAGAATGCTACAGTCTGAGAAACAGCTTCATTGCAGCAGATGTATCCATAACTCTTCTAATAACCTGAGGATTTTGAAACACTAAATTTAAAAATGAGGATTCTGTTTCATTTTTCTGTGGGTAAAATCTGGATTAAAAATTAAACCTTATAAATATCTTTCCTGAAGCTCTACATCACCTTCCAGCATAAGCATAGTTTTTGAGTTTGTAAAAATATTGAATAAATATATTCTATGAATATTCCAGCTGTATAAGCCATGATACTGTTAGGATTTTCTGTATGAAATATGGGGTATTTAGACATGATGTAGGGGTGGTTTTTCCAGCTTTCAGTTTCCTTTCAGTGCAAGCTGTTTGGTTTTTTTTTTTTTAAACTAAGTAAAAACATGTCATCTAAATTGGTTATTTTGATCCGACATAATGACCTGCTCTGTAATAGCTTCATTATTTTAAAATTTTCCTTGTAGATAGTAGAGGTGATACAAGACAGTACAGAAGTGTCAGCTTTATAGCTCTGAAGATCTACATGTTTGGTAAATGTAATTCAGTTGCATTTTTGTAGTAAGGAGAATAGAAAGATAATGTTTCCATTAAAGTGATCAACTATGCATAAAGAAATAAGATAGGAAGATATATGAAAAGGCATTTAGAGAAATCCCATTTTCTTGAGCAAACTGCATCTGTTGCATACATAACTTACACCTTTTGGATAATTCTGGAAGTCTAGTGGTGCTAATAGCAATTTTACACACTGATTCCTAGAAAAGGAGTGTCACCTGTCTGGAAGGTCTGCCATCCTACTGCTAGAATGCTGCTTTATATTAACCCTACGCTCTTTCCTCATTTGGAGTGCTCTTAGAGAAGAATTAATTAGAACTTTAATTAATGTATAACTTTCAGAGTTATTTTGCATTCCTCTTAATAAATGTATTTTGTTACAGAGAACAAGAACAAAGGCACTCTCTTTGCTCCCCCTCCTCTGGCACAGTGTGTCATGCTTCAGGACATTAATATTTCAATAGTCACACTGGATAAAATTGAACAATGGATGAAACCTAATTATTTTTCTTAGGCCTGTGATATATTCTTATCCAGGTTCATTTTCTTATATTCGCTTCTAGTGAATTTCATTGTAAGTCACTCAATCCTGACAGATTTCCTTTAAAAATCATACTGATAAAAAGAAAAGAAAAAGAAAAGGAAATACTCCGTCTCCTCTTCTTGTTTTTTCTGTGTTGTTTTTTTTTTTTCTTCCACCCCCAAAATTATTGAAAAAAGAGTGAAAATCATAACTCTTAGCTGCCTCTGCTCCCTCCCTTCCCAGCTGTTCTTGCTTATTTTCTTTCTCATTTCTTTCCTCTGTTTTGTACAGATATCCTCTTCTGATGCTGCTCAGCCTTTGGCATCCTCTCCTTCTCTGCAAGCTGCTGCTGAGAAGAGCAAGGCAGAGGTATTTTGGTTTTGGGTGTAACTCTTGTCAGGTTACTGCTTTGCGCAAATGTTTACATTTCTATGGGGTAATTTCACTGACTTAACTAGAGAATTCGAATTGCTGGTAATACTCAGGCATTTAAAAGACTTGTCTCCTGCTTTCTTCCTGGTTTAGATAAATGAAAAGAACCAATACAGTGGGACAACGCACATGTGTGATAGTTACCTCTTAGTGTTTGTATGTCAAAATTCTGGTTCTGCTCTGATTTAGTGTCACAAAACTGTGGAAACACCATTTCATTCCCAGCTAATGGGCATGAGTGACATTGTCCTGTCTCCTCAGGAATAGTTTTTGATGTCTTTTTTTTATATTACTTGCTTGTTTCAGAATCTAAATTATCAGTACTGTTCCAGCCATTTAGTTCAATGTCCTTGGAGATAAATACAGAATTAATTCTGTGACGCTTCTGTTCATTTGTATTGGTTTTAATATCCCTTCTAGCTAGGATACGTGTGTATGTGCTGACATTACATTTACTATTTAGAAGGGCCTTAGAAAAACTTAACACAGAAACAGGTAGTAGGTAAGGCATCATGTGTATAAACTTTCAGTAAATCTAACAATTTGCAACAATAATGAAATAATTTTTTTTTAGAATATGAATGCTCAATGTTAGGCTCTTTTGGATACTTTGCTCTAAATTGAGACTGTATACAGTATATGAAATAACTTATGATCTAAACGTAAATTGTGTTTTTTTCTTCTAAATACTGAAAATTTGGACAGATGCCATAAATTATTTTAGTCCAGCTATATTTAAACATTAATTAAAATTTAAATGACAGTGTCATGGACTAGACCACAAGCCTTGGTGAATTTGACATGTGTTTTAAATTGTACCAGGAATAGCAGCAGCCACTTAGAATGAAACTCGCCTGGCCTCTCTTGATGCATTCAAACTTGAAAGTTCCTCTGTGTGACTAGTATACCGTACTGTTGGAAATGAATCTTAGGGGGGAAAAAACAAATAATTTTTGCTTAGAACTTAAGACCAGTATAAAGCCAATTTCATTTTATTATCTTCATAGTGTTTTTTGACTGCTTTTGCAAGTAATGAAACACTTGAATTTCTGGCACGAATACAGCATCTGAGAAATGTTTTTATTTAGCCTGAATTCATTTTTATCTAATTTTCTGGAGCTGAAGCAGAAAGCTTGCATTTTGAAATTATGAAGTGTGAAAATGAAGGAGTTACGGGTTTTCAGGTCCACGGTGAAAATGAAGTGAATGAAAATAAAAGTCACTGGGAATCAAGAGAGTTCCTGTAGGGTCTGTGAGGTGTGGAGGCAGAAACAGTGGTGAACAGTTTATTTTAAGTCTTTGTATTTTCACTATGAAGCTGTCAGGGATTTAAGGGCAATGAGAGGCATTTATTTATATTTCATCACCTTTATGGAGTGTTTGCCATATGAAACTTACTGCAAGCCCTCCTCATTCTCAAAGTCCTGAAGAATAAAAGTTTCCAGATACTTCTTCCCCTAGAAGTGAGGTTTCTCTAACAAAACATATTTTAAAAAAATGTTGAAGTCCAACTGGAAATCAGGACATCCTGGAGATCCATATGCAAAAACTTTAACTACTTCCACTTAAACATATTCAGGTAGACTTAAGGAATGTGTTGGAAAAGTAGGCATACTGTTATGACACTTCCAACAACCTTTCCCAGGAGGAGAGAAAACAAATCGCAATTGTCTTAAGACGTAGAAAAGCTTCCACAGGAGAAGAGATTACATTTATTTAAATTATTCAATTGGGGAAGGTTGGAGTGGTGACAGGGAATGAAAGGCTTTTGGAAAAGTTATTGCTCTGACAGTCTGTTTGTGTGCAGTACATGATTACAGACAAAGGATTTTGAGAGTCTTTAGAATGCAGGTTGGTACTAGGATCGGTGACATAGTAATGAAAGGAAGGCTGAGCTTTGTTTGAAAGGCGTGGCTATGCATTTGTAATCTTAGTTCAGTAAGCCTGCAAGTCTTAGGTTTTTATGATGGCCTCAAAATAAAACACTGCTCTATACTTGTCCCAGTCATACAAACTTTTTCTTGAAAACCTGGCACTGCCACAGGTGAGATGCAGTGTTGGCTGGGACTCTGGTTTGGGTTACTATGCTCATTTTTGTGTTCCTGATGTTCACTGAAATCTAAGTTGGTCTCTGTTTCTTTTCTTCAAAACAGACATTTCAAATTCCCCTTTTCTGCAGTTTTGTGACTGTGGTCATTGCTTCCTGTTACTTGAGTATAACCCACATTTAAACAGATGCTTGGTGTGATAAGTCTCACTTTCCAGGATCTGAGTGTTCATGTTAATGCCTGATGAAATAATTCACAGGGTTAGTTGGGACTTTAGCAACCTCAATTGAGTAAGCGCAATCCATCTGGTAAATATGGTGAAAGTGTTGAAAACTGATTATTTGAAGTTGTGAAGAATATGTTAACTTTAGGTCTGCCATGCCTGGTCCGGTCCTGTCCCGTCCCCTCCGTGTGTGTTTTGTCACCCCCCGCCCCAAGCAGAAAAAAAACCTTCATCTTAGTGTTACAACTATTTTAACCAAATGTTACACAGATTTAAAAATTACATATATTGGATGTTAAAAAGGCAAAAAAAAAAATCCTTATTGATAGAAAACTGTAGCCTAGTAATCTGTTTTATTTTTAATAGTAGACCTGCATGGACAGTTATCTAACCTCTCAAACTTCTTCCTAATATTGGGAGACTTTATAAAAAATAGTGTCTGGTGGAACAAAGCTGTTTCGAAGCTTTGAACAAAGGGATCCAAGCCTAATGACTGGAAAAACATTTAGGAGCTACTGTCTCATCTCCTTTATTACATATGGTAAACTCTTGTTCCATCCATTTCAGTGGTCAGGTATACTCACTAGTACTATACTGTAGTTGTACAAGGTAAATGCAGACAGATTGCTAGGTCTAAAAATCACTACTAATGCTATGTTAAAGCAATTGCTGGGCTAAAAAGTCTGTATCTTCTGTATATTACGATGCCTTGAGGGCTATTTTATGGTTTTCTTCAGTCAGACTGGGTCTGTAATATTGCCCATTTATTCATTCAAAACTAGAAAGAAAAAATTTCTGTAATGTCATTATAATGCATTCAAAGTAGAGGGATCTCGTACGTTTTCTCTTTCTGGAACAACTTAAGGTCTGTCGTATGGCCCAAGTAAACTTTTTACAGTCAGGAGAATTTTTTTTTGACTGCTACATTAGCATTTAAAAATTAGTAACTCTCTTCAAAAGCTGCATGCAAATTACCTTACTGTAGTTCTTTGGTCAGACTGGCATTTGTCCTAACAACAGAGATTATCTGAGGTAGTGGAGTACTTGTAGATGGTTTTTCTTTTCAGACTTGCTTGTCTTAGGAGAAGCAAAACTGGTTCTTTTTTCCTTCTGCTTATAAGAAGAAATGAAGATGAGCAGGTCAAATAGTGAATTTCTTGAATTCTCAAAGTTTACAATGTTTTTAGTATATTATTTGAGCAAAATGAGTCACTTCTGGAAGCAGAGCAGATAGAAGCATAAACTCTGAACTGAAAGGGAGTAACTGAAGATCTCTGTTTATATTCTATATGACTGTGGGCATTCAACATACTTGCAAATGCATTGTTACTGAGTACTAGCAAAATTACTTTTTTTTTTTCCCCCAGAAGGAAAAAGAAAAAAAGAAAGAAGAGAAAAAGAGAGAGAGAGAATCAGAAAAACCATCAAAACAATTAGCAGTTGAAAAGGTAAGAATAGTTTACTTTTTCCAGTTATTTAAAAATTACACATAGTGTTAGACATGTACAAAGATTTGAAAAAAATATTTTAATGGGTGTGTGTATAAGCCTGTATATATATACACGTGTGTGTGTATGAAGGGTAATCCACGACAATAATCCACATGAACGGTTTATTTGTGCTATTGCTTTCATACAGAAGTTGGTTGACCATATGATGAGGAACGTGTTTGGGGGAAGAGGGAAGTGAGTTAAGATTTAAGCTCAGATAATTAAAGCTTTTAAGATGTACCATTGCTATTCTTGCACAGAAAATTTTCAATTTTATTGCATGCTGTATGGTCACTTCATACTGTATTTCATAAATTAATCTATTTTAAATGTAAGTGTATAATTTATAGAATTAAATTAGTAACTCTAGTCTAGGTAACTTGAAAACACTCAACTAGATCATGTCACAAAACATGATGGACAAACCAGTTAAGGTGCTTCTTATGCAGCTATATTAAAGCATAAGGAGCAGCCTTAGCAATGGAGGTACAATTAAATCATGTACACTTCTGTATAGAGTTAATATTAAACAAAAATGGAATGGGTAATTTAAGTATTAAATGCAATAATTTCTTTTAAAACAGATGTCCTCTCTCAGATTATGTGAATCCATTAGTATGTTCTGATCTGCAGTGTATTCTGCAGAATGCATTGGAGTCTCCATCTGTCAGTTTATTCCCCAATAGTACTGTGTTACAGTTATGAAGAATGTGTATTCATACATTATGATGGCAGATTTATTTCTAGTTCAGTTTTCAAATATAAGTTGTTTATTTTGCATAATAAAACAAGATACAAAAATAGTGCACACTTGGAGGGGAAAAAAGCCCTTCCCCAATACAAGTATCTATCTTCTGAAATTGGAAAGCTGTTTTGGAATAAGTTAGTGCAGAAGCAAACTTTTGTTATGACAGTTCGTGTAGCTTCACTGAGCTAGTGGAAAAGGATATCCTTATTGGTATGGTAGGAGGTTAAAGCGTATTTATGGATGACAAAAGTATCAAAATGGTTGATTATTGAAGTTTTACAAGGGCATCCAGCCCAATTAAATATTTTATTCTGGTCCTCAGAACAATATACTTTAGTTATAAAGGCTAAAAACATCGCTGTGGTTTGGAAATCTTAACTTTCTAAAGCCCAAGGTCTAATTTTGGTCTGGTGGGGGAGAGGGTTTCCCTTTGCAAGGATGTCTGAACGTTGTCACATGGCTGGGAATACTTGGTTAGGTGAGGAGAAAAGATGACGGTGCATAGTTACAGCTGAGGGACTACCCTAATGCTTGAAATAAAAAACAATTGAAATGCCACTGATTAGATTTACATTTGAAATGTCATTAGATTAGCAGTTAATGATCAAGCAAGTAAAAAGAAGCATTTTGATTTTAAATGCTTGTATTACAAAATGCAGAATTTGGTAGATATATCTGAATTAAATAATAGTGCTGTTGTAACAGCTGCAAAATGTTTGAAATACTGCAGCATATTTTATTTCATTATTAATGTGTCAGCACTGATTGCGCAAATGGAACTAATGTATGTGTCATCTTTTTAATTTAAGAGATTCTTTAAGCTCCAGCTTTTCAAGATCGTTCAAAATAAACTGTAAACATTACATCTTTTAAAATGGCAGTCGCTTTCTAGAATACAAAGGATAGAGAGCTATATCAAATGCTTGCGTTTCCTGCAAGTACTGGAGAGATAGTGGACCAAAAGGTTTTATTTTTATATACGGACCAATACATTGCTGCTTTTGTGGTGTGGTTCTGCTTCAGGGAGCTGATAAACATTACTAGTCGTCATAGTTTGACTAATAGTGGTACACTTCACATCTGGTTAGAGACTCTCTGTAGGATATTTTAAATATTGCATGTTGAATCAGTAGGGGAATGCTGGCATCTTGACCGTAGTATCATGTTTTCAGCAACCACATCAAGTGGTAGATGGCTATTTATCCCAGTTCTCAGCTTTCTGGAGAAGGAAACAGAATATGAGAATTCTCTTCACACTTCATAGGAGAAGTCATTGGTTGCCTTTATTGCAGGCATGGTATGTCTCTGATCTAGACATTCCAGGCTTGGGAAGTTAATTAATTAAAAATATGTGACCAAGCAATTGGCAGTTCTACCACAATTTTGAGACTTTAATTCAAGCAATGTTTTAGCCATCCTGTAGAAGAATCAATAAAGATGGAAAAAATTATGGGCTTTAAACTAGTAAAAAGTTGAAGCTATAGAAAACTTCAGATCTTTTTACAAGTGTCATGTACCCCTACAAGTCTTAAGATTCTAATGTCTTCTTTTTTATATCTTATATTGAGTTTAAGTTTCTCAGGTCTTAAAACAAGAATATGCATCCTAAAAAATTAAAATGTTTGCATTCAATCTCATTTTCTGATCTCTGCTTCATAGAACTGACTAATCTGCTCCTACATCCGCATAAGAGTGTTTCGCCAGTGAATAACTGGTCTTTAGCCTTTAACAAGCTGAATGTCCAGTGTGATATCTGTTGCATTTTGAAATATTGCTGAAAGCTTGTAGCACTGATTTAGTAAGCTGCATTATTCCAATGTTGCGCTAATGTGTTAGGTAATTACGGCATAAAAGATACTTCGATTAACATGCTTTGATAAGTAAGAAGAAGAGAAAATAATCTTTTACCTGATTTCACAATAGTAGGCTTTCCTACTGAAATTTTTTTGTGGTAAGAATCATCATGTCCTTAAAGCAGGTTTTGTGGGAAACATGTTTTATGAACATTTGAGTTGGAGACAGTGATTTCAGATGTAGAGTAGAATTTCATCAAGATTAGAGAGTTCTACTGCAGA
Organism: Phaethon aethereus; assembly: GCF_964289735.1. Taxonomy (NCBI): domain Eukaryota; kingdom Metazoa; phylum Chordata; class Aves; order Phaethontiformes; family Phaethontidae; genus Phaethon; species Phaethon aethereus. The sequence continues at coordinate 34,214,947 of NC_138576.1, forward strand.
ATAGTGAGTAGCAAGGATACTTGTTTGACTGTTTTTTCTGGGCTGTTCTACTTTCTGTGACAAAATTACTGGGTGATTTGTAATATAACAAGATCTTACTATGTCAGCTGTTATTGAATCTAGTCCAGTGATTAGAGTTTTACTGGAAGCAGCCAACAACATGATGTTCCTCATCAGATCTGCAGAATTCTTAAAATAAAATAAGTGACATTGCCAAGCTACTGTCAGCTGTAATGTTCTTTACAGTCTTATTGAAGAAAGTTGAGAAACTTGCATAACTTACCCAGGGTTGTTCTTCCCCCTCTCGTTGTGCCATTTCCACAATTGTAGACCTCAGGTTTCCTCAGTGCTCACACTTAAAATAACCTTGTCTTTACAATTCCTTTGGAGAAAAGAAAAAATTGCCAGAAAACTGCTGGAACAATTTAATACAGTTCTTCATATGACATGAAAACTGGGGCCAGGTTACATGGAGCTGAGATGTCCAGTCAAAACCCAGCTTGTTTGCAAGCAACAGAAATGCCAATTTCAGCAATAAAAAAACGTGCTGAATTACAAGAATAAGTAGTCAAACTGAGCTAATCACATGCTTCTTAATGCTTCTTATGGGCCAACGGCAAGAATAATAGCACAAGGCAGACTGTCATGCAATGAAAGTAATTTTCACATGTTCTGTACACACAATTAAGATGAAGAGTTTTAAATTGGCTAAAAAAATAAATCTGGTATTTTAAGAGCCCTTTTCAGTAGTGGAGAGGGGAGAAAGTTGGTAGTTTGACCACCATTCTATTTTGTTGATGGTAACACATACAAATTTTTAATTTGTAGGTGAGAAAAACCTGCCCACCCTTTCATCAGCTGCTGAGGAACTTCCCTTTCTTATTAATTACTCCTTTGCACAGCTGAAGTTCATGAAATTTCCCAAATCAACCATGATTTTCTTTCTTTCTTTTTTTCTTCCTTTCTTTTCTGTCTAAGCAGACTGAGCGAGTTCTCCATTTGGGAGGATAGGAAAACACTGAACTCCTTTTTATTTCTAGTAGTATATCTATTTCCTACTGAGTAGGATTTTTGTTCATCCTTAGGTAATTGACTGTGCTCGATTTAGTCATTTGCTGACTTTAAAATGCTTACATATTCTACTGGTGTGTGAGTTACCAAAGCCTCATAGTAGTTTTCTGAACTAAAATTTAAACTGTGTAGTTGTAGGTAGAGTTTCTGCTCACAGCACAGAAGAGCATGTTAAGTAAGCTCCATGCTGCTTCTTCATGCAGTATGTTGGAGCAGGGTCCCTGTGCACTCCATCTACCTTGCACCTGTTTTCCACTGAAAGGAAGCATAGAAAGGAAAGAAATGAGATGTAGTTTGGTCATCCGGGCTGAAGGGTCAGGACTACGAGGGAAATGGGAGGTGTGTGAGCTGTGGTATTTGGGTGCCCCAAGGATAAATGAGGCCATGAGAGCTGCAAAGAATGGTGTGAGGAAGACTGTGGACAATCGAAAGGTATGCTCTTTACAGAATGGACAGAAAAATCTTCATGGTTGACACACCTGGGGGACAGGATGCCATCCAGAGGGACCTGGACAAGCTTGAGGAATGGGCCAACATGAACCTCATGAGGTTCAACAAGGCCAAGTGCAGGGTCCTGCATCTGGGCCGGGGCAGCCCCTGATATCAGTGCAGGCTCGGGGATGAAGGCATTGACCTGCTCAGAAGGACTTGGGGGTCGTGGTGGATGAAAAGCTGGACATGAGCCAGCAATGTGTGTTTGCAGCCCAGAAGGCCAACCTCCAAGGGAGGGGATTCTGCCCCTCTACTCTGCTCTGGTGAGACCCCACGTGGAGTCCTGCGTCCAGCTCTGGAGTCCTCAGCACAGGAAAGACATGGACTTGTTGGAGGAGGTCCAGAGGAGGGCCACAAAAATGATCAGAGAGATGGAACACCTCTCCTCTGAGGACAGGCCGAGAAAGTTGTGGTTGTTCATCCTGGAGAAGACTCCAGGGAGACCTTCTTGCAGCCTTCCGGTACTTCAAGGGAACTTCTAAGAAAGGTGGGGACAGACTTTTTAGCAGGGCTTGTTGCAATAGGACAAGGGGTATCAATTTGAAACTAAAAGAGGACAGACTTAGACTAGATAGAAGGAGGACATTTTTCACAGTGAGGGTGGTGAAACACTGGCACAGGTTGCCCAGAGAGGTGGTAGATGCCCCATCCCTGGAAACATTCAAGGTCATGTTGGATGGGTCTCTGAGCAACCTGATCTAGTTGAAGATGTCCGTGCTCCTTGCAGGGCGTTGGACTAGATGACCTCTAAAGGTCCCTTCCAACTCAAACTATTCTGTGATTCTATGCATTTGGCAAGGCTGCTAATAAATGTGGGTTGCGTTAAGTACTTAATTTAGCAAAATACTTCCATTGCACAATATTTGATTTAGAACAGAGAACTTGGATTGAGTTCTATGAGTGAGAGTTCTTGAATTTCAGAGCAATGAGGATAATTGTAGCTTTTTTAAAACATACCTTTTTATGTCCATCTGCAGTACGAATTCAGATAAAAAAAGGTATAACTAGGTATGATGTCTTGTGGCTTTGGCGTGCTCCAAAAGTAAAGGGTGAGAGCATTCATAATGCCTGTATCTTTCTGATTTTTGTAGGGTTCAGCTTTTTATATACTTTTAATTTTTAAATAAAGAAAATCTTGATGTGCTTCAGTGCTAACAATCCAGAATTAAGGCAGAAGTGTTCTGGAAAACTGTCCCTGGAAAACTTGACAAGTGTTCCTGATATCCAAAATCATAAAGTTCGCCTAAGTCTGTGCCACTGAATGCTTTGACAGTGCTTGGATTCAGCCCTCTGTAGCTTTCTGTGGTGTTTATTTTAAAGGTTTTGCATCAGTTGAAGACTTTCATGAAAGCATTGTGATGGTTTCACTGTAAAATACTGCATATTGAAGGCCGTAGTTATTGTGAAACTGCATTTAATTTATTGAAAGTAAGCCTTTTTAAGACAGGTTGCACTGTATTGGGACAGTAAAGTTAAATTAAATGGTTAGGATGTAAAGAACAAACTTTTTTCTTCACAAGCTACTTGTGCTTTTGCAAACTAATATTGACTTGCAAAGTTAAGACTTTTTCTGCTGAATATATCAGGATGATGAATGTTTCTGAAGTATTGCAGCACTTAAACTTGATTAACTGAAGTACTATTTGACACTATAAGTTTAGTTCGTTTTATTATACTGCATTTTGAGTTTGAAATAGGCACTTTTTTGTGTGTAGAGTTGCCTTAAGTGACAGGAATGGGTCAACTAGAGGTTATTTTTTAATGGTAGTATATCAAGTGCTGTTTTTCTCCCCCAAACTGGAGACCAAATTGCCAGCTTAAACTCGGCGATAAAAGTGAACTGCTGCCCCTCAGTCAACTGGTACCAACCAGCACCAGATGGCCCCTGTTACTGAGGTACTGACATAAGTTTATTTGCATTTAAAAAGTGCTAGAAAACCCCTCAAGTAAAAGTGAGGGCAGATCATATTAGCAGCTTTTTCGATTCATATGGGAAAAACAATGTGTCAAATACTCATTTAACCAAATGAGAACTTACTGTAGCTTCTTAGGGTGGTGTTTTTGTTTGTTCCCCCCCCGCCCCAAGACAGCTAAAACTGCCACAAAAATCAACCTGTCTGGGCAAGTAAAACAAGGGGAACTGTTAGTCCCCATTAGTTCTCTGGGGATGTTTTTTACTTACCCAAAGTATTCCAAATTATCATCCTAATAATTTTGTATAAGGAGAAATGAGTTGGAGCAAATAGTGCTCGTGTTCTTTAAAACTGTGTAGCATTGTGAGGATGCGTGGCAAAATGAAAGCCTGCAAAATTTTTGGTGTCCACTTAAACACCAGTTTGGTGGAAGTGATGTATTTAAGGTGTTTAGTTTTAAGTTGTAGGAATAAGTTGTCCCACAAATATTGACCTAAATGATAATTCCAATACAGAATTAAGCTGTAAATATTCTGTTTTCTTTATTTTGATACTGTATTGATGGTATATTTGCTAAATCACTTTAATAGTTGTTAAAGTTTCCCTAAAATTCTAAACATTATTCGCCTTTCTGAGTGATTTTAATTTTAGAATGTTTTTTCTTTATATATAAAATGTAATATAAATTTAAATTCTACTATATAAGCAATCAAATGTTTATCACAGGAACAGAAAAATAGAAACTTGTTTTACCCTCTGGTTGAATACATAGTCTTATTTATACTTTTAGTCCTCGTTTTCACAAATTCAGACTGAATAGATACGAGTTAAAGCTCGGGATTCAGGGGTATGTGATAAGACATAGGACAACCTGTTTCCCTGCTTCCTACCCCCACATAGGATGAAGAGTTTTAAGGCTTCTTGTTCTTTCAGCCTGCAGTTTATGGACCTGTCCCAGCCTGGTTTTACCTTTCTAGTCATATCTTTTCAGTCTTACGGAAGAGATCAGATTATTTTGGGTTCTTTGGTTGCTTCTATTGCTAATCTGGAGAAAGGCAAATCAAATTAGACTCTTCCCTCAACTGTGCAATTCATTCCTTTTGCAGGTAACAAAGGACTCCTTATGTTTGAGGATTGCCTTGAAAAATAGTCTTACTTAATGAAATTATTCTGTTGCAGCTCTTATTACGTATTGGGATTTTTACACAAAGAAATTAAGAAATGGATATTTCAGGTAGAACCAATTGAAAGAAAACCCTTTTTTTTGCGAGATGGGAAAAAGAGTATTTGTCCTTTTACTGTTGGAAAAGGAGTCAACCTACAGGAAAGGTATCACGTTTTTTTCCTCAGCCCAGTGCATGTTTGTATCGGCTTGATTCTCTCAACTTTGGTCTGCAACAGAACAGTATTTTAATCTAATTTCTTTTTAATTCTTTAGAAATGGAATCTTAAAGCTATGAGAGTTTGGGGTTGGGACTACTTTGGTTAAATTGGCCTTTGTTTAACTTCCCAAACTATTTTTAACAAAAAGGTATTGTTAAGTGTGCTTAGTTTTTAACTGATCCTCAGTTATATTTTTGCTCCACGAAAGGTCAAAACCTAGAACTGCCCTGGGTTTTCAGTTGATAATACTCATTGGCAGATGGCATTTTTAGGTTTCTCCTGCTTGCTTGTTGATAAGCTTTGCATTTTTTCCTGGTGACACTGAGACAATTAGGAAGGCAACATTTTCATATACTTATGTGTATGTTGAACCAAAAAAACCTGAACATATTTAAATACGCATGAACTAAATCACCCTTGTTCATGGATGGATGCTATCTTTAGATAAAAACACCTATATGACCAAGACTTACTCATTCTGAAATATTTGAAACCACAGGAGCATGTGTGGTTTAAAGTGCAAATAAACAGTCTCATCTAAAAAGATTATAAAAATTATAGTACTAGTTAGGAGATTGAGTATACACAATCACATTTGCAAGAACAAAAAGCATGACATTTTTACAGAAGTGGTACTGATACACGAAACAATGTAAAGGGTAAGGATTGAATGAGGTGAAGTTGATAACAAGAATTTGTATGTATTTTGAATAATGTAACTCAAAATAATAATCTTACCTTGTTTTGAATAATAGGCTTCCTTTGTTTTCCTAAAATAATGCAAGTGCTGAAGCATGAGCAGATCCATCAAATGTCTTGGTGTGTTCTGTTTCATTTTACTGTGCTTAAGCTAGAAAGTGCTTAAACTCCTCAGCAGAGAGATCTCACTCAGTGTGTCACCATCATGATTGGGCAATGGGGTAGTGGGAGGCACAGATGGTAACTCTGCTTTCCATAAAAAAATAATTTCAGATGCTGACAATATTAAAAGCTCCAACATTAGCTTAAGCTTTAAATTGTTTTTAAAAAATAAATAATAAAATGCCATAAAAGGCTTCAACAAGCTTCCAAACACTGTCATGCAACTTTCAGTGTCTTCCAGTTTAAATTCATAGTTGACATAGGTGTTGATTGTGTGGCTTTTTGCTATAAGAAATAAGAGGATGTATTCGGACTGTTGAATTTATTATGTTTTGATAGTTGCTCATGGTACTAGAACAGTTACACAGAGAACTTTATGGCTCTGACATTCATACTCTTACATAATTATGTCTTCGCAAAATTAACTCCAAAGTATTTGGAAGATAGCATTGTAGCTGTGGCAGAGATAAAAGCAGGATCTTTAACACAATTTGAAGGAAGTGGACAAATTTCTTGCTCTAGGTAATTTTGTGAGATAAGTATGATAGAAAATTAAGTCGACAGGTACCTAGTTGTTCAAATAACTAGCATCTCTTTAATGCTAAACTCCTTATATATCAATCAGCACTGTTAACACATCTGCAATCAATTGCCTTCTGTCTCTGTTGAAAAAAGGGTTGCAACTGGATGAGCTTGTCTCAGTTTTATTTGACATTTTTCCTTTATAAAATTGGCACCTGCAGCTAGAAGATGGGGGCAGTTCTGAGGTTGGTCCCCATGCATGTCAGTGTACTGTTGAAAAATAAATCTGTCCTGCCTCTCTGCTCAGCAAGTATGGTCTCCCTCAACTTGAGGATATAGTACTTCATGTCAGAGTAGGGTACTGCAGGCTTGTCTGCTTGGCAGATAGTGTATTTTACACTATATAGTAACATGGGTAACTTCTGCTCAAGATAACCTACAGATTTTTTTTTTTTTGTCTTATATAATTAACCCTCAGTTTACACTGTGAGTAGATATCAAGATATCTTTTTTCTTTGTTTAAACATAGACTATTTTAGTGGTGTAAAATAAATTGGTTTGGTTGAATCTCAGCATAAATGTTGAAATGGGTGCCTAAGCAAGCAAGTCGGAGCTCTTGTAACACCACTTTGAAGGGTCAGTTGTGAATCTAAAAGGTTTTAGCAATCCTTACATTTTGTAAGGATGATTTAAGTATTCATTTTCGGAATACCCAGAAATGTCAGATAGGTTCATAATATTTCAACTGGAGGAATAAAAGCAGAAAGAACTTTGACTCATTTTCAGTTGAGATGTAGACTGTTAGGTTGGATTGTGGCTAGAGTGGTTCACGATAAGTTGATGTTAAAGATTACAATGATACGGAGGACAACCTAATTTAGGAAAAGTCCTAATGCAGAGGTGGTTTATACGAAACAATATTCAGTGTGATGCTGTAAGACTATGCAACTAAAACATAAAGACTGAAGAATCAGAGGAACAACGATAGGGAGGAGAACCAGAGTAATCTAACGGGTGAAAACAGAGCACAGTGATCTGCTTCTCCTAGCTCCATCGGAGGAGAGTGGTGAGGTGGGATTTCTTTTCCTTTCTCAAGGAAAGAGATTCTTTCCCAGGAACCCCAGGTAAGGAAGGGGTGATTGCATATTAGGCTATAGGACAATTACGGGATCCAGAGAGAAAAGAAGTCAGGAATAAGGCAGAGAATATTGTATGAAGCTTATTATGGGATGTTTAGGTGACAGACCAAAAGCAGGGAAGGAGGGATAAGGTGGATTGGGGTGGAACAAGCATGAGAAGCAGGCGGGGGCAAGAGGCTAAGAAGGACCAGTCACATATAGGCAGGTTGCTGGGCTTGTCTGATCCCAGCACTTGATCGCTGCAGGCTATCCTATATTCTTGACAGATTTTATTTGCAACCACACTGTGTGTGAACGTGGTGTCTCTTCTGTGTCTGTGTGTGAACACTAGCAAACTTCAAGCTGGACTACTGGACAAGTAGGCGAAGAGGTTAGTGTCAGCCACTGGAAAGAAACTGCAAGTTTGAAGAACTTAAGGGTCACCAACTGGAGAGACCAGCATCTAGAAGCCAAAGGCAGCATGTCTAAGACCACCAACTACTGGAGACACCCATATTGTGCTCACATACATGTGTGTATCAGCTAGCAAATTTCATGCTGGACTAGCCAATGAGTAGGATATCAGCATCTGGAAAGATCCAAAGTCTGAGCTGATGACTGGCTAAGGGTGTAGGGTCTTGATGCTGGATGAACTGAAGTTTCATGCAAAAAGCATTTTTTCAGGAAAAAAGCACTTTTGTTATAGTTAAGGAAAAGAATGCAAACCATACCTTGACAAAGAGGGATGGAAAACAATGCTGGTATTGGATTGTTTTTTCACTATGAGCTCTGTCAGTTGCCATGCCTGAAAAAGCTACTTCTTTTCTGGAGATGTATGAAGAAGGAATTACAAATACATGCCCCTTCTTTCTGATTGAGTACATTGATGTGCTATTATGTATGATTCGCAAGGTTTTTAGACGGAAAGTTATAAAAGAAAACGGTTTAATGAGGAACTGGAACTAATACAGCTTTGTTATTGCAATCTTGCCCAGGCTAATAAGCTCAATAGAAATGGAGTAGAAGTATGTAAGCTGGGTTCATGTAACCATAATATGTAGTTATAAAACTTGAAGGTGTATTTAAAACAGCTTATAAAAGTACGAACAATGTTTATTGCATTTCACAGCTTGCAAACTGAGGTGCATTAAAACACTTTGGCCATAATACTATTTATACATGTTGTAATGGGATGCTGGATCAGCTACAGCTTTGAGATGAATCTGCCTAGATTTTCTACTTCGTAATGATTTCTAAAGGATTAAAAAAAAAGGGTTTTATTTGATTAAAAGTGGAATGCTTGGGTTTTATCTAAATCAAGTTCCATGACAAGATAATACAAAATAGGAAAAGGGTTGATAAACAGTTTTTCCCTTTGCCTTTTGTGTCCTTGTAAACAGGTCCTTGCCTCTGGGCTCAAATGCAGTCATTTCAAAGATGTTGAGCTGCAGCAAACTGCTCAAATCCTTGCCCCCAGAATCCCTAGAAAACTTTGATACCTCTGCGCTCAGAGTATGTGCCTGTTCTTCTCTGCTGTCTTGCCTATTTCTAGCTCAGCTTCAGGTTGCTGCTTCTTGTTGTCACTGTTAACTTAACAATCATCTTGCAATCTTTTGGCGCTTTTCTTCAAGTGCCAAAGTTAGGAGAAGAGCTTGCCCTCCTTTTTTCAGACTCTGTTCTGAACTTGTCAGCTTAAAGAACATAATATATTTGAAAATGAATGCATGCAACTAGTATTTTAAATATGGTTATTAGATTTAATACATTAATATAAGACAGTTTAAAGAGAAAGATTTAATCTTTTATATTTTGCCATAGTCTCAGCAGTAAGTATAAAGACAACATCATTGTAGGAAATTATGCTTCTATAGTTGCATGCCTTGTTTTGAGCAAGGTAAAAGGGCCTCAATGTCTGATGCATGTACTAGAAAGAAGCTAAACTGTTGTAGCTAAGTATGAGACATGAAAGATTATAAGCCTTCTTGGAATAGATTGATTAAAGTAAATGAGATCTGAGCTAACATTTTAAATTCAGTTAAAATAAAATGGTAGTACTGAGTGGTCAATAAGTTATTACCTTAGGAATAGCCTTAATCCACATTCCATAGATGTTATTAACATATTAGCCTAGACCGAGATAAAATTACATTAATGGAATAAGAGCTGTCTGTTAGTTCTGCCATGAGGTTTTAATTCAAATGACTAAAGATATAACAAATTTTACATAATCTTGTGCAAATACCTTGACCTAACTGTGAAAATCTAATGAAATCCATACACCCAAGTTTTTAAAGTGGAAACTTAAATTAAGGACCACTTAAAAATGTTTTCCTTTGGGAGTGTGTTTTGACTGAATGACCTTCATGTGCACAGAATCCTATTTAAGAACAAAAAAAGGGAAATTCAGTTTTGGTGGTTTGCTTGGTATAAATGCCTTAAATTAGCTGACCTACATCAGAGTGAGTAGTTCAGTGTCTGAGAGTGATTCATTGGAATAATCACAATAGACTGTTGAATAATAAACTTACATTTTCCCTTTGGGTTAATTGTTTGTTTGAGGTAATTCTAGTTTTATAGATGAGTAGCAGCTTCTTTTTTTTTTTTGGTTGACATGCAGTTTTTTCTCTTGATTAGAAATGCCTCAGAGTTTGCTTACAGAGTCACTGTAGTCTGTACAACTTCATAATGATACCACTCTAGTGTATCTTGTGACTCAGTGTAGTATACTTGTTTTCTGGCTTTTTTTGCTAGTTAGGCAAAATAGAAGTTCATCACTTGCTAAAAGTAGCCTAAGTTTGGAAGAGCTAGTCTGATTTCTAAGTTTCTTCATATTTAGTTGCAAGTCTGAGAAGAATGCTGGTATCTTATAGGAGCGTGAACAGAACAACACATTTCATCTTTAACGTGATTTCAATTCAATATTATGAAATTATTAGTTTTTACTTATTTGCATGTCAGATACAACAGCTGTAAAACGTTCTTTAAAAATTCTAGGATACCTACATGAGTAATGCTTTGAAAAGATACAGACTAAACTAACTTGTATAGTAGAAGTATATGAGCTGTCAGGAAAAATCATGTCTGCAAGCCTATTGCAAGCTTATAGTAAATTGCTAACATTGTTTTCTCCTATGGGATTTCTCAAATGTTTATACTGTCTTGCAAGTTTTATTGCAGGCAGGTAATGAAGAGGGAAAGAATCCAATTACTTCATGCACAAAGCATACAATTCCTACCTAACAAGAGCAAAGGAAGACTTTTGTTCAGTAACCATAGAAGCATCTATGAGCTCTAGTGGGTAAACTGGAAATTGCTTTTAAGCTAGAAGTTCTTTTCACTAAATTATTTGGTGGATCTTCAGCTTTCTTTCTTGTAGTTAAGGTAGGGTATAGAAATAAGAAATGCATGAGTAGGTCTGATGTTTATGAAACAGACTGCATTCTAAATTGATGTGATTTTTTCACTGAAGTAGAAAATTGAGGAAAATGTGCAGAGAAGTACTTTTGTGTGTAATATTTAAGTATGAAAATAGAAGCAGATAACTATACTGGACAGCTGATAGATCAGATTTTTGACAGTGACCTGGCTCATGCTTCAGCATAGGAGAGGTATTTACAGTAGTAACTTACGACTGCTCTGACCTGGGAGTTTTTTTCTGCTTCAGAGCTATTACTCATGTGGCTTATGTCTTGCACCATGTATGCTACCCCTTCTAATGCTCTTAGGTAAGGTAAATGAGAATAAGGTCAATGTTAATCCTAAATGCTGGTGTTGAAACATGCTAAATTATTTACATGAATATCTTGTAGTAGTGAATTTAGCAAAAGTTCCACTTGTTTTTAAAGTATTTGGGGGGGTTTACATTTCTGTTGGGTGTCATATGTCTTTTAGAACTGTTAAACCCTTAATGTTTGTACATATGAAGATAATTGGAAAAAAAGAATAATGTTAAGTAATTCAAGCTTCCCTTTTCTGCTTCTGTAACCTGATGTCAAAGTCACTCATTTACAGTGAAACATAACCACAGTATTTTCGCTGCGTGCTGGCACTTTTGAACCAGACCTTACCAAACGAGTTTTTCACCATTGTCCATTCCAGTGCAAGATGCCCTCAGCTGTCTCTGTCAGAGGGGAGTAATCTGGTGAACAACGATGTGCAGAGTAGACCATAAACGCAGAGTTTAGACTGACCATAGGCTCTGGAGTGTATGGTCTTACTAAAAAATGTTCTGAAAGGGTTGCAGTGTCCTTAATCATTTCACAAACTTGAATTATTTTCCTCTTTTGCTACAGTATAATTTAAAAAAGTGAATGGGGTTAACTGCAGAGCAATGTAGTTGCTGCTAGATCTGAATATTCTTACTTTTTTCACCTTCAAAGTCTAACGCTTATCAGAAGACTGTATGTATGTTGTCTGTTCAGTCAACCAAGCTAGCTGGTGTAAAGCTTTCTACTTCCCTCTTGTCTTCCCCTACCCATAGTCTTCTACACCTAGTTGCCAGATGTCCATATGGGCACAGTACTGAGAGTTGGGAAAGGACAAAGTGGTCTTTCACGGAAAGGGAGCGTCATCAACACCAGCAACAGACCTCATAGCAATCTGTTACGTATGTGAATTTAATAGGTGTGTGACTGTCAGTCATGGTGGTACTGACCCTCCTTTTTGTCTTGCCCATGAAATAACCATATCCCTTCTAGACAACATGGTGTATGCTGTACCGTAATCTTTGTACAGAGGAAGGAGGAGGATTGACTCGTCAATGCTTTCATTATTTTTTTTCTCTGAGGCAGAATGAATTACTCATTTAATCGTTATCTCAAAAAATAGCTGGCTGAACAAAATTTGATGAAATGCCTGACTGAGACATTGGACTTCCTACAGTATGCAACTTATGCTTCAGGTGTTACTTAATGTTCTTCACACTCCCATCTCCTGCAGAGATGTCTAAGTCTCTGCAAGAAAACATAGCTGCTTGTTGCAGGGAGTGCAATTTTACCTTTGGATGAGTCTACTGCAAAACTATAATGCTTAGACTTAGGGATTCAAGGCTTGTGTACACTAAGCTTTGAAGGGTGAAGAGAACTTTGGAATCACTATGATTTCTAGGGCAAGTTCTGTAAATAGGTTGATTCTCTTGACTAATATGCTCCTTGTACCTGCTTGGCAAAGTCTATAGAACTCTAGAGAAAGGGAAGAGAAGGTGGTTTTGAAGAAAATGGACCACCAATGGCAGAGTAGTGCTGTCTGTATGTGTGTATATATATGTGTGTTATCAGAAGTACTATGTCAATATTGCATGTTTAGATGGGATGAGTTCAGAAGGCATAATGTCATATTGTATGGAATATGCCTTTGGTCAGTTCAGGTCAGCTGTCCTGGCTATGTTCCCTCCCAGCCTCTTAATCAGCCCCAGCCTACTCACTGTGGGTGTAGAGCAGGCAGAAAAAGCCTTGACGCTGTGCAATCACTGCTCAGCCATTGCCACAACACTGTTGTTACCAACGCTGTTCTAGCCATAAATCAATAACATAGCACCATACTGGCTGCTATGAAGAAAGCTGACTCCATCCCAGCCAGACCCATACAAGCAATTAGTTTGCAAAATATATGGTATAAAATAGATTTTAGTTCTTTGTCCTTGTCAAGGAAATGTCGTTATTTACTAGAAAATTTGCTTTAGAGTAACGTATAAGAGAGAGAAACAAATCTGTAAAATCAACCCTAGAACTCGATGTGTGAATAGAGTAATGAACAGTGTTACTTGCTGTTGTATTTGGTTTCAGCTAACTCAAGAAAAGTGTTTCACATAAATTAGATTGAACTAGAATGGTGTTATTATTGGTATATTGAGAGCAATGCATTATGAGGGTTCAATAAAAGGTGATACTGGTTTGTATAAAACTGAGCTTTGGTTTTTAAATTGAGACCTAATAGGGATGATTTTTTTTTTTTCTTTTTTCTGGTCTAAACTAATGTTCTTACCCTATTTTTCAAATTAAACCTCAGATAACTTTTGTTGCACAAAATGAATAAAGAATGAATAACAGGAGAAACAGCAATGAACATTAAATGTAGATTGTTGAATTACAAGTTACTCTTTCATGATGGAATAGAAAACTTTATCATTTTAGTTAAATTGGAAAGTTTTTTACAATTATGTTCTTTTGCTCTTGTCAGGGTGTAGTCAGAATTTGAGCAAAATAAAACTCAAAACTTTGGTACAAATTCTTGTAATTTTTCTAGCAAAACCTGATGAACTGGAAAATACCTCAAAATCTTAGAGATGAAATGGTAGGAAGGTGTACAAGACTGGTAAGTGATTAATTCTACTGTTTCCTAATGGTAGGAAAATGAATGAGATTTATTAAATCATAGCCAGTATTTCTGAGTTACAAGCAGACTGGCTGGTGCAGCTTCCACTAATGAAGGCATCAGCTCAGTGTGAATCTAAGAAAATTACACTATGTAAAATTATTAAAGCAGGCTTATGCACTTGCTTTCTTTAAAATTGTAAGAGATTACAGATGGAGGCCTGATCTTCTCCACAGTTGTCTGCTTTTTAATGTTGTTTGTGATGGTTTCTTAGCACAAAACATTAAAGTTGTCCAAGTTGCAGTGTGGAGATATATGCAGATTACAGGCATATACAGTTCTGTCCACAAATTTCAAGCCGATTGGCTTCCACTGAAAGTGTGTAGAAATTAAGTGAAGATCCAAATATTCATTTTTGTATTACCATTTTATTTAAATAGGAAAGAGATGATTCTTCTTACCTGTAGACATAATTTCTCAACTGTTCATTTTGCTATATGTAAAGTTACGGGAAGTTCCTAACTATTTTTTAAATATCTGCTCTGTAGATACTGAAAGGTGATTTATCTTGTTACCTGAGGGCTACTTATGGATAAGGCTTTAGTGCCATGTTGTCACAGTATGTGTTTATTGTATTATAGCTGTACAGCAGGCAGGATTTAGATATAACTTGATTTGGGTACAAAATTGGGAGTCAGTCATCACTGGATACTAAATAGAGAATTGAATCAGAGCAGAAACTTAGGGGGAATTGTTTCCATGATATCAATTTTATCAGTTTTTAGTGCATAGCCACATACATTTGTCTTATTTACCTTTAATAAAATACAGTTGATACAGGTCTTAAGAAAATGTTATCAATGTGATTATCTAATATTTTGACAATTAGTCTACCTTCTACTATTAAGTCATAATTCAGGTATTTTATGAAGGAGTTGCATTTGTCTTAGTCTCCTATGTATCACTTCGTATTTTCAGAAGAATAAAAATAGAAATTCTGATCAGACAATAGAAGAAAAAGCTACTCTTGACCTTAGTCCATTCTTTCTTGACTCCTGTTAAGTACTTACCTTCCCATACTAGAAGTGTGGCATGACTCTCGGGATCCTCATAGCAACTGTTAGCTCCCTGCAGTAGAACTTCATTATTTTTCCCAGTTGCGTTTTTTTAAGTGTGGAGTATGAATACTGCAAAATATTCCTGCAGATGATACTTGTACTTAATTGCTGAAGCCATCTGAAGAGCCACTCGTAAAATAATGTCTCTAAGAAAGCTTTGGGAATAGGCTATGGCAGATACAGGTGAGACGACATCCAGTAAAAAGGAATGATTACTCGTAAAGGAAAGGGCTTGTTGCTACAAAACCAATCCTGAAACAGTGTTTCTCTGTGTCGGGCATCACACCAGCCAAGGTGAATGGGCGCCTGAGAAATCAGAGTAGTCCAGTGATTTCTTTTAGCCCTTTCCACTGGGAAAATTAAGAGATTATTAATTAGCATACCTGAATGTATGCAAGGCCTTCAGCCTTGGCAAAAACCTCTGCCAAAACTGAATAAAATAGAGTGCATGGGCATTGTCAGCTATCATTTGAGGGAATCACAGAATCGCAGAATAGTTGAGGTTGGAAGGAAATTCTGGAGGTCACTGTGTCCAACTCCCTGCTTAAGCAGGGGCCACTTAGCGCAAATTGCCCGGGCCCGTATCCCAGGCAGCCTTTGAATATCTCTGGGGCAGCCTGTGCCAGTGCTCAGTCACCCTCACAGTGAAAAGGTGTTTCCTGATGTCTACATGGAGCCTCCTGTGTGTGTTTGTCTGCTGCCTCTGGTCCTGTCACTGCACCAGTGGAAAGAGCCTGGCTCCAGCTTCTGCATTTCCTCCCTTCATATATCTGTATACATTGATGCGACCCCACTGAGCCTTTTTTCTCTAGGCTGAACAGTACCAGATCTGTCAGCCCATATGAGAGATGCTCTAGTCCCTTAATCGTCTTTGTGGCCTGTTGCTGGACTTGCTCCGGTATGTTCCTGTGTCTCTTCTGCTTGGGAGCCCAGACCTGGGTTGCAGGCACTCCACGTGTGCCCTCATCAGTGCTGAGTAAAGTGGAAGGATCACCTCCCTTGACCTGAAGCTTGGTCTGGCCTCCGTTTAATTCAATATTTGCAAATAAAGTGTTTTCAATAATCTCAGAATAATTTAAGGCAGAGGACATTGCTTGGTTTCAATAGGTACTAGCGGCCATTGGTGACAACTGTGAAAAATGGAAATGTAAGGCCTGTATATCAAAGGTGTTTTGATGCTCTTCTCTTTACAATGACAGTGTTTCAGAAAAATGTACTAGCACTGTAAAGATTATTTTGAATGAGAAGCTGTTAATATATGACCTGAAGTAAATCTATCTAGGAATTGCTATAATCCACGTACTTCACTTAAAACCACGTATGTTGCTAAGCCAACCTTGAATGTTGTAAAAAATAGTAGCCGCAGTAACCTTGAAGGCTCCACTTGAAAATAAATGCACAAAATTGTGTACCTCTTCCCTTCTACTTGGCTTTTTAATAGCAGATTTTTAATACTATTTGTAGCTTATTTAATGCTGTTTAGTCTCCTATTTTTATGCATCCTTTTCCAAAGGACTCGACAAAGAACAGTTTATCTAGTACTGGTGTCAATACGTAAAAATAATTGCTGTGGGAGTCAAGCAGACTAATAATAGAAATTGAGATGAATCTTAGTGCAGCAAGATTCCCAAGCATTTGTCATGCTATATTGCATCCCTACAAAATGTGGTAATTTTTAGATAAAGCAAAATACTAAATTAAACATTAAGAAATGTCAATGCCTTGTTATGCAGTATTGCTTGTTGCACACTTCTGTGCTCACTGTGTGCAATATTTAGCTTTAACATCTCAAAAGACCACTCTACATAAAGCTTAGTCATGTATAAGTTCTGTTGGAGCAAACCTACTAAAAAGAAATATGAAATATCACATTTCTCTTCATGATTTGGAATAAAACTTTAAAGTGGCTCCAGTGTGACTTCCCTTTTTGTTCTTTTCTGAAAGTTTCAACACCTTGATTAGGCTAGAATTATACAGCCTGAAGGGACCTCTGGAGGTCCTCTGTTCCAGACACAGAAATATGGCATGATCTCTACTTCAGAAAGCTTTAGTAAGGCATTGCTCTTCATTATACCTTCTTCAGGTGGACCACAGTACAGTTAGTTAGGTCAAGATCCATGGGGCCAAAGAGAGAACAAGACTATCTTAAACAGTATGGTAAAGGGGGGGTTATTTAGGTATTCTTAAATTAAGAATAAATGCATGAATGCAAGTTTCTCGTTCTAACTCATCCTGTTAGTGCCATCCTTAATTTATGCTTTAGAGTGACTTTAGAGAAGTCCCTGTCCATCTCTGAATCATAGCAGACCTTAAGCACCAAACAAGCGTTTTCTGAATTTGCACAAAAGCCTTCAGATGTGGCATGGAACATCTTAACCAGAAATCACACACAGAATCATTAAGGTTGGAAAAAGCCTTTAAGGTCATCAAGTCCAACCATCAACCCAACATCACCGTGCCCACTAAACCAGGTCCCAAAGTGCAACGTCTACATGTTTCTTGAATACTTCCAGTGATGGTGACTCCACCACCTCTCTGGGCAGCCTTTTCCAATGTTTGATCACTCTCTCAGTAAAGAAACTTTTCCTAATATCCTATCTAAACCTCCCCAGGCACAACTTGAGGCCAATGAAGGCATAATGAATTTTAAAATTGTTTGAAATCTCAGACAGGAGGATAGGAAATTCCAGCAATGGTGTTTGTTATGGTGAGACAATGAGGGGAACGACGTAGTATTGCAGGTAAAATTAAGGGTAAGAGGAAGGGGTTTTTTGTTCCAGATCGCTGCTGAATATTGCTTTGTGTGACCACTATTTTACAGATGAAGTATTGGCAAATTGTTAGGTGACTAATAGCTTTTTTCATGTTTCAGACTGAAGATTAGTGTGTTGGTAAAAACTGTGTAGCTGTAAGGGAGCTGAATAGTGCTTTAATGGGAAAATCTCCATCAAAGTAATGAATGCCGTATTAATGTCTAGAAATATTTGCTGTACTAACAAGCTTGAAAATAATTTTGCACTGTTTCTTAAAGTAACTAGCTATGAGGTAACCTTAAACCCTTCTAGTTTACGTAGTGGCAAGGGAGCAAAATGGGAGAGTGCTGATCAAGAAATATAGTAATGATACTGGAGAAGGATATCTTAAAGGATCTTATTTTTCTAGAAATCCATATTTTTATACCTTGTATCTCCATTGCTTTTCTTATTTAGAGAGTGATGAAACAGAAATATGCATTTAATAGTTATTGAAAATATTCATTTGACAAAGCAGAGGACCTAAGTAGATTATTCCTACTATACTTTTAAATTTTTAGTTTAAGTAATGAGATTAATTTGCTACAGTAAAAAGTACTAAATAAAAATGAGTGCTCCTTGAACTCTGCTTAGTTCTTACTAATGTATGCAAAAGTGTGTTGGTTTCTCTGAAAAGTTTGCATTCTAAACTAACCCTGTCAAGCTTTAATTTATTTCTAACTTGTGTTTTTACATAGTTATCATAAATGAAATCTGGAGTAATGAAACTTTGCGCATTTAATACAGTTCTAACAGTTTTGCTTTTCAAATTAAAGTTGGTTTATATTCAGAATTGTTAAGCGGTTACAGCACAAAAAAAAAAGTCAGTTTCATGAAATCAAGCAACATGTCAGAAACACTTCTTTTCACAGCTTCTGTGACCCATGGTGCTCCTAACAGAGTTGGAGGAGAACCAAATGTGCAAATTTTTATGATAAATTCTGTTCTGAAATACTCACTGTTAATTCTGATTGATGTTCATAATAATAATTTAAGTTTTATGGCATATTTACTGAGGTATGGTCAGTTGTAGAAAACTTTATTTTGAATGGTCACTTTTAAAATATTCTTGATATGCAAAAATTTACTTTCAAAAAACATACTTTTTTCTCATACCAAATACAAGGGTTTTTTCTCTGCAATATTGAGTAGCATTTAGAATAAGTGTGTTATTCTTCAGATCACATACTTAAAGATGAAGATTGTAATACTATATAGAATCAGGGAATCCATGGAATACTTTTTCAGCAGGCAGTTTCCCAAACAATTTTGGTCTTGAGTAAGGTATGTAAAGTCAACATAAGGATTTTTGGTGAGAGGAAGCAAGTATTTCCAAGATCAGTTTGAGTGTGAAGATAAGTCTTACAGGCATAAGCCTTATGAGGGTCATCTGAGGGAACTGGGGTTGTTTAGCCTGGAGAAGAGGAGGCTGAGGGGAGACCTTATCGCTCTCTACAACTACCTGAGAGGAGGCTGTAGCAAGATGGGTGTCAGTCTCTTCTCCCAAGTAACAAATGATGGGACAAGAGGAAATGGCCTCAAGTTGGGCCAGGGGAGGTTTAGACTGGATGTTAGGAAAAATTTCTTCATTGAAAGGGTTATCAAGCATTGGAACAGGCTGTCCATGGAAGTGGTTGAGTCACCATTCCTGCAGGTATTTAAAAGATGTGTACATGCGGTGCTTAGGGACATGGTTTAGTGGTGGACTTGGCAGTGCTAGGTTAACCATTGGACTTGATGATCCTAAAGGTCTTTTCCAACCTAAACGATTCTATGATACCTCCTCCCTGTAGCTTCAGAAATAGAGTTCAGTTCATTGCACTCCTTTCCTGGAGGTTTTCAATCAGTGTTTACTCACATAAGAGGAGTGTCAGTAGTATGATAGGCTTCTGTTCGCTTCGGACATCTTTGAATACTCATGAGTTTCCTCACTGCTCTTTACAAACACTGAGCTCGTGGGTGGGTTTTGTCTTCAGGTTTACAAAGGAAAAGAGCATAATACAGTCTATCAGTGCTTAGCATCTATAAAGCCTGCATGTTCGGCAGATGCTTTTTATAGGAAGGCTAAATAATGCTATTAGTCTGCTTCTAATTTTAAATTTATGCTTTTAAAAATTTCAAGTTTCTTTAATGCTGCAGAACTGCATAGTTTGGATGTTGAAATAAGTTGATAAATGAAATTACAGACAGCTTTTTGCCTAGTGCATGATATGCAGTGGTTCAGTTTAAGCTTTCAGCCTATTTTTAACCTATCCTGGAACTTTGCTGTATATAAAAATTGAATAATTACTGTTGAAGGTATGAGGATAATTTTTTACAACCATGTGCCATGTCCTTCATGACCGTAACTGCAACTTATTTCATTACGCATCATCTTCATTATGAGAAACGAATATAGAAAAGGGCTTTTACTTTTGTTACTGAAGCAGCATCTTTAACGAGAATCTTTTAAACACTGTATCTTTTTCAGAAAGGTTACTCTTGTTTGGTTTTTTTCCCCCCTTTAAAGCCACAGAAGAAAGAGGATCAGCAATCAGAAGCTAAAGCAAGTCCAAAAAAATCATCAGAACCCACTATTGACCTTTTAGGACTTGGTAAGCAATACATAATTATGTGTTTTTCAATCACACACAGATACATCATTTTATATTTTAATAGACATACTTTATTTTCTCTATGTTTACTGGTAGTTAAATGAATTTGAAAACAATATAATAGAATCTATGAATTTGAAAATAAAGGAAAATGCCATAGGCATTCTGGGTCTACTAATACTTGTGCTTTGCTAAGGACAGTAATGAGCTCCTGTGGGAAGGGGAAGTTGTCAAAGTGATCTTCAAAGGGCTTGTGGATTCTGGTATTTCAATGTTCATTGTACAAGTGTACTTTTTAAATGAAAACGCTGAGGTCATCTGAATTGTATAACTGTAAAATACCTTGTATCAAAAATTCCTATAGTAGCTAAAAGAACAGTAAATTGTCTGATGGCAGCTGACTAGTATCTTGTAAAACTTAATACATTGGGCATTTCAGCATTCTGTACTCACTGTGACCATCTTTCATTTGTATCTAATACACATTTTGTTTTCAGACTGGCAGGTAGCTGTGTTTTTGTCTTGTAATTAAACTGTTTTGGACCCGAATAATTTAATTTGCACTGTCTGGCAATACTGTTGTGTTTTTATGCTTTTTCTCTGCTTGTTTCTGAAGGCCATATTCATAAAATCTGTGTTTCTTTTATCTAGTATTACTGTAAGTGTGTTTTCCCATTGGATAGAATCTTAAAATGGATCTTGAAAGATGAAATATTACAGTAACTATTTCCTTTTATTGTTCAGTGTTAGGCAAATTTTCTAAGTTGGAAGTGGATAGTAAGAGTATTCAATTTATATCAATATAATGATGGTTAAATTTCTACAGGATATTAGAGGAGCCTGATAAGTCTTTTAAATGTAATTCTTCTAAAGCCTTGACTTTGTAGAAAAATGGTTTTTTTGTTTTTTAATTTTTGGTTTTAAAGTATGAATAATGTTGCAACAAAACAATAAACTTCCTCTCTGTTTTAGAATTCACACTGTCTTCAAAACACTTGTTATTTTCCTTCTGGATGTAAAGTAGCTGTAAAATACTATTTTTGTACTGGTTATGTGTGTGCTGCGGTCCATATCTCGTTCCATGTAATCTGCTACCACAGGCAAGCAAGTCTTAATTAACACAGTAGAAGTTATGAATGTAGAATGAATATATTAAAAAAAAAAAAAAAGGTAATTTGGACTTGATGGAAAGCTGATTCTCCGTTATTTTCCTTTACCAGACCAACAACCTAATTAAGACCTAAAATTTAATCAATATGTTGTTTTGAGATTGCTAGGCTTCTGTATCCTTTTAGTCATGATTTGAAAAGAATTTTGCTAAAACTGTTTTATGATATGATAATGAACTTGGATTACATATGCTAACTTGAGATGTAATATGCAATAGAAAGCGTAATAATTGGTGTTCAGCAGCTGTGCTTCAGCAAGATATACAAAGGACAGAGTTTATAATTTATATGTTAAAAAGACATAATTTTAGAGGAGGGAGTGTTTAAAGGTCTTTTAAATAACAAATTGAAAGGCTGTGTAATAAGCTAGTAGCACTTGGAATCCACTGAGCTCTAAACGAGATCTGTATTAATGAGAGCAGACCTGCATATTTCATTTGAAGAGTAGTCTTTTAATTAATGCCTGCAATAGACTACTTCAGATAGTATTAAAAGAAAGATCACTTCAACCCAATATATCATAGAACAGCACAGGTTGGAAAGACTATCCGTGAAAGACTATCTGGTCCAACCTATGGGAAGGGGAGCTTAAGTGAGATTATCTAGCATCCTGTCTGATTACATCTTGAAAACTTCCAGTGATGGGGACTCTACCACATCTGTGGGGAAGTTTTTCTGATGATTGATCTCACTGTAAAAAAAAAATTCTTTCTTATGTCAAGATGAAACTTCTCCTGGTGCAACTTGTACCTATGGCCCCTTGTCTTCTCTGTGTGGCTCCTTGTGAGGAGAGAGCCTCTGTCCTCTTTGTAGCTGCCCGTCAAGTACTGGCATACTGTGATGAGATTCTCCCCTAAGCCACATCTCCTCCAGGGAAAAAAACCCTAACTCTTTCAGTCTTTCCTCATAGGGCAGGTTCTCCAGCACTTTGACCATCTTCATGGCCCTCCTTTGGACCCTCTCCAGTCTGTCTATGTCTTTCTTGAATTGTAGGGACCAGACCTGGGCACAGACTCCAGATTTAGCCTGACAAGCATGGAGCAGAGAGAGATGCGATCATCCCAATGGCAGATAGTAATGCCCCTGTGGATACAGCCCAGAATCCCATTTCCCTTTGTTGCTGCAGCAATGCACTGCTGATCAAACATTTTGGTATGTCATATCAAACAATATTAAAATGGATATGATTGCATAGCTCATTCTTCTTATTGAGTGGACATGTTTCTAATGAGGATTCATTCTCTCATGTCTTCATTTCTGCAAATGAAGAACAGTAGTAGCTTTTATTAGGGCAGATCAGAATTGCTTATGATAGCAGATAAGTAATTTTAATGGATCACAATTCATGCTAGAATAATTCTTGCTTTCAAAGCAGCCCAGACTCTTGCGAAGTATTTTCTTGAGTAAGCCTTAGTGCTCGCTTTGGGTATGGCATTAACCTTCGGGACATTACTCTTTTTATCTCATTTGGGTGTTTAATAGTGACCTCGTCAGAAGGTAAATAAATCCTGTGAGACTGGACGTACCCAGTGGTAATTGCAGCTAGACAAGATAACTTTCTAAAAAGAAATTGTTTTTTATTTTTCTTTACAAATTGCAAAATTCTCAAGATAAGCAAATTGTATCTTTAAATCTTGTAGCAGCAGAGGAGGCATAATATCCATAATGCCTATATTATCATGTTTGTGTTTCTTCTGAGCCTTTTTGAAGAGATTCATGTGGTGCCCTCAAGTTCCTGTTCAGGGGGTTTATTATTAAGATAGTGTTTGGATAGTGACTTTTTCATGATCCAGCTACATAAACATTTGTGTCTTTTGGCCTTTTGATTCAGAGTAGATTTTAGTTCAGTTCTCTGCACGCAGAAAGGTGGGGAAGTGTACATGTACAAGCTAAATATTCTTATGTTCTCCACAAGCAATAGTGTTAGTGTTCTTGCTGTGCAACCCCAAATTCCTTTCCTCTCTTCTTAAGCTATAAGAAATCACAACCTGTATCTGTAGGCTAAAACTGAAGCATCTTTTTAAATGATCACTGCAATTAGTTGGATCTTGTCCACACTGAGAATGCACCCTTTTGAATAGGTAGGGACTTAAAATTGATGCTGAACTCAATAATACAGAATTTTATAACGTTAATTTTTAATAGGAGAAATATAGGATACATTTCTCAGTCTGAAAATCACAGCATGTAAACCAAAGTTTTTCAGCACTTAACTCATTGACAGTGTTGTATTTTCATCCTGCTGTTGTTAACCTTGTGCTCTGTGCTGCTTGATATTTTGGGGTTTTGTGTTACAAGTTAGATGTCCCCACTTAGGCCAGGTTGATGTAAAGACAGACAGTTTTTTAAAATACTTGTAAAAAACCGTATGATACCTATGTATGATCAGTGGGAATCTTTTCTTGGAATATTACACAGGCAATTTTGGACCATGCTGTTTGTCAAGGTATGTCACTTAAACATCAGTTCAGCAAAGAGAAAAAAAAGAAAAAAAATGTATTTTTAAACTGTATTACCTTACAGGATTATCAGAAAGAAGGAAAGTGCATTTTACATATTCTGCATCATTTACCATGTTTAGATGTGCCCTTCATAAAACAGACAATTGCACATTCTGGAATAACCGTTGTAGTAAGTTATAATGTATGACATAGAGAAAAGAGATTTACTGTGTTGTTACCATTAACTGAAAGTGATGTCTGGAGCACTCATCTGGCATGGTTGGAGATGAAGTATGATATGCTAAAAGCTGTGTATCTGCTTGTGTGTGGGAAATATTCTCTGAAGGAGTTCTGTGAAGTTTTGAGAGCTTAATCATGGTATGAAATGTAGCTGGAAGTTGCGTATCTGAGAAATGTACTTTTGTCAGTACTGTCCACTAGGTACCAAAGCAGACATGGTAGGTCACAAGTTCAAAAGCTGCATTTAAGAAATAATAAAAGTACATTTGTAAGTACATAAATATCATGTATCATAAGATTATACTTAGGTAAGCAATGTATCTACCCAAAATCAAAATGTTTGCATCCATTTTAGCATGCATAACAATGCATATAGCATTGTTAGCTTTCTGGCTTTCCACATTTTATTTTAAGAAGTATTATACAGAAATAGCCTCCCAATTGGAAAATGCTTTTTCACTTCTGTAAAGGATTTAGCAGTAAATAAAATTTTTACTAATACAGTAAATAATTCCACAGTAATTTCAGACAGACAAACCTTGTTTGTATCTTTTCCCCAGATGTTGCTTAAAGTATTGAACTATTTCTCTCAGTTATGCCTTTCTAGTAATTTGGTGTAATAAATAATGATGTGTACTCCTCCTCTATTGCAAGTCTTGGTATGGCTGTCATAAATGATTGTATATATAACAATAAATGGCAGCTTAGTAACAAAGTTTTTGTAAATAGTTTCCCCCATAGAAAATGAGTTTCAGAAACAATGCAAAGTTTAAGAGCAGATCGTCTTTCTTGCTGTTTCCTTTTCTTGCTGTCTCTTTGAAGCTCTTCTGCTGGTCGTTCTCACTGTTGGTACAGATAAATATACCAAGAATTAATGGTATATATGAAAGCTTTCATAACAAAAGGCAGCACTAAACTGGAAATTTTAATGTCAGGCATTAATAAAATATATACAGAAAAGCACTGTAAAGGTAAACTTCACTGAAACCCTTCACTTACTAAATATATCCTGGTAAATACCTTTTGTTTCTGCTATCAAATTTAAACAAGACTTCCTAACCTGAGATCAGAAGCAGCATCTGCTATTGCACAGTATCGCAGACAGCAGTTGGATGTTATCTGTCATATTGTCGTAAATTGTAAGAAGAGAAGTTTGGGGACCACAGCTAGAAGGAACAATGAAGAACAGCATCTATTGACTTTCCTCATTACCTTCTCTGACTGAGTGTGGAACCTCTGCCTTCCCTGCGCTGCTATTGCAATGGCTTCTGCCACATCTAATACTTCATTCCTAGCTACGGATGTGTTCTCCAGAAAAGCGATGTTGATTAAAAGTTAGTTGTTTCAAGGTAATTCTGTGATGGTTGAAGCTATACATTTCTCAAAATAGTCAGACAGGCCTCTATAACTTTAATCTGATTTTTACCTGCTCCCTGGAAAGACTTATAGACGTTTCCTTCTGTCAAACACACTCCCCCACTTCTTGTCAATTTTTAATGGTAGGCAGCACAAGTTGAAGGGAAAGTAATATACTTAAAATAATTTAGAACTCAGAACTCTGATGCAGTATCTTTCTTATACTACAGAAATATTTTAAAATGAGGAGGGAAAGGAGGAGGTGCTTCCTCATCCATGACCTGGTGCACTGAAGTTGAGAATATCTATGATCTCTATACAAGATGTGTGAACTATTATGTTGAAATACAAGCCTGTGTATGCCTGCATGCACATATATATTTAAATCATAGAATCGCTTAGGCTGGAAAAGACCTTTAAGATCATCAAGTCCAACTGTTAACCTAACACTGCCCAGTCCACCAGTAAACCATGTCCCTAAGTGCTGTGTCTACATGCCTTTTAAATAACTCCAGGGCTGGTGACTCCACCACCTCCCTGGGCAGCCTGTTCCAATGCTTGAGAACGCTTTCAGTGAAGAAATCTTTCGTAATATCCAATTTAAACCTCCCCTGGTGCAACATGAGGCCACTTCCTCTTGTCCCATCCCTTAGTTACTTGGGAGCAAGACTGACACCCACGTCGCTACAACCTCCTTTCAGGTAGTTGTAGAGAGACATAAGGTCTCCCCTGAGCCTCCTTTTCTATAGGCTAAACAACCCCTGTTCCCTCAGCTGCTCCCCATAAGACTTGTTCTCCAGGCCTCTCACCAGCTTTGTTGCCGTTCTTTGGACATGCTCGAGCACCTCAACGTCCTTCTTGTAGTGAGGGGCCCAAAACTGAAGACAGTATTTGCCGTGTGGCTTCACCAGTGCCAAGTCCAGGGGGATGATCACTTCCTTAGTCCTGCTGTTCACGCTATTTCTGATACAGGCCAGGATGCTGTTGGCCTTCTTGGCCACCTGGGCACACTGCCGGCTCATGTTCAGCCGGCTGTCAACCAGCACCCCCAGGTCCTTTTCTGCCAGGCAGCTCTCCAGCCACTCCTCCTCAGTCCTTTAGAGTTGCATGGGGTTGTAGTGACCCAAGTGCAGGACCTGGCACTTGGCTTTATTGAACCTCATACAGTTGGCCTTGGCCCATTGATCTAGCCTGTCCAGATCCCTCTGTAGAGCCTTCCTATCCTCAAGCAGATCAACACAGTGTGCCCAGGTGGCCAAGGAGGCCAACAGCCTCCTGGCCTGTAGCAGAACTAGTGTGGCCAGCAGGAGGAGGGAAGTGATTGTGCCCTTGTAGTCGGCACTGGTGAGGCCACACCTCAAATCCTGTGTTCAGTTTTGGGCCCCTCACTACAAGGACATTGAGGTGCTGGAGCATGTCCAGAGAAGGGCAACGAAGCTGGTGAGGGGTCTGGAGCACAAGTCTTATGAGGAGCGGCTGATGGAACTGGGGTTGTTTAGTCTGGAGAAGAGGAGGCTGAGGGGAGACCTTACTGCTCTCTACAGCTACCTGAAAGGAGGTTGTGGCGATGAGGGTGCTGGTCTCTTCTCCCAAGTAACTACCGATGAGAGGAAGTGGCCTCAAGTTGTGCCAGGGGAGGTTTAGATTGGATATCAGGAAAAAATTTATTTACTGTGAGAGTTGTCAAGCATTGGAACAAGCTGCCCAGGGAGGTGGTGGAGACACCATCACTGGAAATAATCAAAAAATGTGTAGATGTGGCGCTTCAGGACATGGTTTAGTGGGCATGGTGGCATCAGGTTGATGGTTGGACTTGGTAATGCTAAAGGTCTTTTCCAGCCTTAATGATTCTGTGATAACACTCCTGCCTAACTTGATGTCATCTGCAAACTTGATCCCCTCATCCAGATCATTGCTAAAGATATTAAACAGAAGTAGACCACTAATGTTGCTACAAGTAATAAACTGGAGTCAAAACACTGTTAGGTTTCTTATATATTCTACAATTTAGTTCTTTATGGAATCTTTTAGTTTCATGAGAGGGAAGATGCTTTTGGAGTCACTTTTTAATAGATATCAATATTCCAACTGTTACATTTTCGAGAAATCAGTAAGACAGGATCATCTGTTAATACTATTCATACAGGCTTAAAACCACATTGTAAACAATAATTCAAAATGTTTGGTTTCTGCAGTGATACAGACAGGGAAATATTTATTTCAGTGTAAAAATCAGTAAGAGATGAAAGGTATGTACGCTACCAAATAACACAGAAGCAATCTAGCAAAAACCTGGGTTTTCATAGTATTAATTTATAAGCAGCATATTAAATACTTGAAAAATACCATGTTTTTGCAAATGTGTTCTCATGAGTGTTCTAAATATGTGAAATGCTTGTTTTGGTAAATGATTACATTTAAGTTTTCAGTCTTACATGTTAAACTTTTTTACATTCAGGGAAATTGAACCACTTTGGAATTTGACAAGAGAGGTATTTTTAATACATGTGCTTCACTGAGAAAATGAGAACATTACATTATTAATTCCAGACAATCCGTTTGCATGAAAATTATGCACAGTTCATTCCTAAATTTCTCTGAAACAGTGAACCTTTGGGGAGTTTTTGGAACTGCCTGTCTGCAGAATGACCTCAAAAGAAGCTTGTTACTTAACTTGCCAGTATATTTATTTACACACATCTTAAAGAACTGGCGCGGATGGAATGGTGGAGCACATTGTACATGCAGTCATTTTGCTGCCCAATGACTTCCATTCATCAGAAATAAGAGGAGACCTTTGTAGCTAAGGTGTAAGTAGCTGTGGCAGAATCATAGATGAGTTTGTAACTTTCCTTTTCAGAATTGTTGAATTCTGAAATTCTCCCTGCAAAGTTAAATCACGACATAGTAATAAAATTGTCTGAGGTGGCTGCTTCATTCCTATGGTCATTGTTCACGCCACTCACTGTTTACTCAGCATAGGAAAATCTAATATTGCCAGGACATTCCCATGGCCATTTTGCCTTTGTGGAGTTATTGAGACTTTCTTAGTTCTTGCAGACAGGACAGTTATCCTCACGAACTTTGCATACGTTTGGGCAATACATACACTTTCTGAGGTTCAGTTTCTTGCAAATGCCACTCACTTTATCCCTTTCATATCCCTGCCTTCAAGGTATTTTGGTCGTTGTTATTGGGTCTGCTAGCCATTGCTAGCATGCACAGCTTGGTCTCAGTTTCCCATTGACATGAAGTGCATTTGAGAATTTGCAAATACCAAGCCATTAATGTTCACATTTGGTACTAAATTAGAGCATAAAATAATTTGTCTATCTGAAGTAGTTACAAAAGCAAGCATATAGCTCCCAAAGAATTGCAAACCAGCACCCTTCTGCTTGGTTGTTTCATAATTCCTTGTGTGAAAAAGGTGCAGTAAGTGCTTAAAAATATGCTTGGGATTTTACATATACTGCAGTCTGTTCAAAGTTGTGGTTTCTGTAGCAGCTATAGCTGTGCCCCATTTTATAGGCTTATGAAGGTGCAAAGGTTAGCATCTCTACAGTAACACTGAACTCAGATATGTATGCATGGTGGTAGCTTCTGATGTGTTCCACATTGTTGGATTTTGACATTCATGACTTCTGTGTCAAGTTTGGAAATATACAGCAGTGACAGTCTTTATCTTTAAAATAAAGAAATGCTTTCTTGCAAAGTAGCGAAAGGGGAGCCACCTTCCATCGGAGCTGGAAGGCAGACAGAAATGAGAAGGCACCTCTGAGTGGTGGGCTTCCGAACGGATTGTTTCAGAACGCAGTGCTTTCTCGTATGACTTAACAGCCAAAATCTTGTTGGT
This sequence comes from Phaethon aethereus, assembly GCF_964289735.1. NCBI lineage: Eukaryota > Metazoa > Chordata > Aves > Phaethontiformes > Phaethontidae > Phaethon > Phaethon aethereus. Next base: position 34,244,182 of record NC_138576.1, read on the forward strand.
CTTCTGTGATAGTTTCCTCAGTCAAGTGATTTCCAGGCTGGTGAAGTGACTGGTGCTTCTTCATGTTTCTGCTATTTTGTTCCAACTTACCAATGTCCTGGGCTACCAGGAAGTGTAGTCTCCAACTACAGCAAGTTTGCATGTGGCAGAATGAAGTAGTGAAAAATTATAATACTCAACATGCAGGGAGACAAGTAGTGCTATAGTCTGCCAGTTATTTGTGTTCTTAAATAAAAAAAAGAGAGGAGAGCAGTGGGAGACCTTCTTTCTAAGTAATAAACTTACTCTTTTGTTCTATTACACCTTTTTTTCTTAGAAAAATGAAATACCAATTCTTCTATGATTGTTCTTTAGCAGATGGGAAAGAATGTTGCAATTACATGAGAGATGGCATTGTATTATTTTAAATAAATGTTGGATGCTTCCTGTGATTTGATTTTAATTACTGCATCTTGACCATGGTCTTTACTAATCAGACTGCTTCTCTGTCCACGTGAGGGTTCTAGAAATTTTAGAGTGCCTAAATCTCACATCTTCCTTCAGCCTTACATGTGTCTCTGGCAGTAAAGTATATGTTTCTTGTGTTATCACTAAACTGTTAATGCTGATATTCCAGTGATTGACCTCTGCTCTTGAAATGGATTTCGCTCAGGTAGATAACTGTCACAGGTGTAGGACACTGGAAAATAACTTCTTACGATTCAGTAAAAAGAGGAAGTGACTTTTTCTGAAATATGTAGCAACTATTTTTTAATGTCCTTGATGCTTTTTAAGGTTGGCAATCTGTATTCTGTTGTTTTTAAAATTCGGAATATATTGTTATGTTAGTTTGCAAATGTATGTCTGAAGTTTCTGATGGATATATTTGAAGTTAGCTATCTATATGTAATTGTGTGACTTCAAAAGCAAGCAAACAAAACAACCCAAATCCTTTAATTAAGATGCTAGGTAAGTTAGAATTTGCATTACAGAAACTTAGTTTGAATAATGAGAACAGTGGATACAACAGATGCAGTTTGAAGGAATTTTGTTCCTTAAACATGCTAAAGCATCAGGTAGAAACTGTTTTACGATGTTAGTAGTAGTTTTTTCAGTGTGCTGTAATCTATCGATTTTAGAATACTTATCCTCCCATGATATATAAACAGCCATGCCAGTTTTCATGGCGATGTTTCTTTTGGAGAGAGAGAGTTTTGACTTAATTCAGCTAGTTTGTTCTGCCAGAGAAGTCTGACTTCTGCAGTGACTATTGTGTACTTTGACACATAGCTTCTTATTTTGCCTAAAAAGGCTTTCTTAAATTTGCTATTAACACTATGCAGTCACAATAGTGTTCTGCTGAATCTAGACTCACCTTTGTATTTGTTGAGCTCTGTGTAATGGCAACCCACTAGTGACATGCTTAGGAATAAAATTTATTAGCTAATTTTTTCCACTTGTTTTTGGATAGCTTAAAAATCAAATGAGGAATTGTTGCTCTGTTACTTAAAAACTTTTTGTGATTATTTTTGTCCCTACATATTTTAAAGTATTTTCTTGCCGTCCTCCTTAAAAGCATAATTCTTCAGCCCTTTTTTTGTGTGCTGCACATACTCACTTTCACCTAGATCAATAAACATATTCATGTGTTAGAATGATTACAAGCACCTTCCAAGGGGGAAGGATGGACTTTTTTCCTAATGCAAAGTTTAATTATGTACCCTTGAGTAAATTAGCACATCAAGAGTAACTTCTATGGATTCTAAACTACAAATTTTACTTTAAGAACCCAGATCCCTGTGTTTTGTCTGATACATGGCCAAGTTGAGACCTTCTCAGTAAGATGTCTGTTTAAATTATCACTCAAAACGTTGTTGCTTGAAAAAGACACTTGAAAAATTAATAATGTGTACTGATAAATTGGCATGGCTGTCCTTGGGGAAATCTTTAAGTGTTTTGGTTTGGGGTTGTTTTTTTTCCTGAAGCACACTAGTATTCCATCTTTTTAGAAATCCTTACAGAATCGTAACAATTTTACCATCTGAAAAGTGTCTTATTTCTGAAACTGAACCCATCTTTGGTGGGGTGGGATAGGAGGGAACAGGCAGCTTTAATTATTCTCATGCTGTTAAAATATTAACAATTTTCACTTCAAATGTGATTCTGTTGTCTTTTTAAGATGGTCCAGCTGAAACATCTGTTACAAATGGAGGCACTGCTGCTGTCACAGCGCTGAATGATGACCTGGATATCTTTGGCCCAATGATCTCTAATCCTTTACCAGCAACTGCTGTACCTCCGGCTCAGGTAAAATTTATTTAGTTATACGTGCGCATAAATTGTGCGTGCACATGCATATTTTCCTTCAAGGAATTGTTCATTTACACAGGAGGAATGTGTAGTTCAAAACACTCAGGGCTGGAGACTCTTTAGCTTTAATGGCTATATTTTTCTCACTTCTTAAAGCTTCTGTGCTGCTTAGATGTAGAATGAGGAGATAGCCTAGTCTTCCTTTCTGCTTTCCCCCTGGTTATCCAGCTAGATTGGATTCTGTCTTGTGCTGGTGATGGTAGTCATGTTTTAATTTATGTTCTTTTGTCTTTTTTTTAATAGGTATTGCTGAATATATTTTAACTTGATGTTCTCATGTTATTAGGCTTGAAGTCATACTTTTTAAGGATCTCTTGTTGCTTTGTGGTGCTAATATTTAGGAGAAGCTATAGCAGATATTTCACAGAATCACTAAGGTTGGAAAAGACCTTTAGCATCATCAAGTCTAACCATCAACCTACACCACCATGCCTACTAAACCATGTCCTGAAGTGCCATGTGCACACGTTTTTTGAACACTTCCAGTGATGGTGTCTCCCCCACCTTCCTGGGCAGCCTGTTCCAATACTTGACCACTCTTGGTAAAGAAATTTTTCCTAATATCCAATCTAAACCTCCCCTGACACAACTTGAGGCCACTTTCTCTCATCGGTAGTTACTTGGGAGAAGAGACCAGCACCCTCATCGCCACAACCCCCTTTCAGGTAGCTGTAGAGAGCGATAAGGTCTCCCCTCAGCCTCCTCCAGACTAAACCACCCCAGTTCCCTCAGCCGCTCCTCATAAGACTTGTGCTCCAGACCCCTCACCAGCTTCGTTGCCCTTCTCTGGACATGCTCCAGTAACTCTATCCTTCTTGTAGTGAGGGGCCCAACTTTTGTCTTAAGAGCTGCTAAAAATTTGTGTTCTCAAGCTCCATACTCAAAATCAAGAATGGATATCAAAAAGGACTAATACTGCTTCCTGGGTTGATCTGGTTTTGTCTCATCTTGGAACTTGTCTGTCTGTCTGTCTTCAAGGAAGGGTAGCATAACCCCTGCACCTGGCACGCTCCCTCTCTTACAGCCATGGTAGTTTGGAAGATACCCCATTGCCATGCCTGTTGTAGCCGAGAGGCAGCTTTGGGACACACAAAGAAAATGCTTAAAGCTGCAGCTGCTTAAAGCTGCAGCTCCTTTCAGCCTTGAAGAACGAGGTGTTGGTGCTGAACAAGTCTGGTGCAGGTCAGAATGCACATGCACAGGCTTCCTTACCCAGACTGGCTTCTGAGAGGGAGGCTTTCGAGGAGTATTCGGCTAACCACCTCATCTGTGAGGGCCTTTGAAAGTAATTTAGAGACTTATTTTTGCAGAGGGCTTTCTGTCTCAGCTGAACGGGAAAGAACTGCGTGTATTCTTGAATTTATAGTTTGGGTCCTGTGATCTCTACTTACTTCTCCTTATCCAGTAGTTTTCATAATACGTAAAATGGAAGGGATGATGATGGAAAGGACTTCTGATTGAACTGGCATATTGTAATTTTGTTTCCAAATGGTCTGTTGATCCTTGTGGTCACCTCTAACCATATCCATGTTGTTCAGCAGATTTGATTGTAATTTTTATTCTTTATCCTTTACTCTCCCTTCCCCTACTTGTTGCTGAGGGCTGACTTTGTAGGGTTGTAGATGCTTAAACCACACCTCTTTTTAAACAGAAAACTATAGATAGAGCAAGCTTCCCACCATGCCTTAAGCCACTTGTAGATGGCAAGGGAAGTGAGCAGTATATGTGCATTTAGGTTTAGATGTGTTAATTAACATTGCAAAGGAAAGTGTTGGTATAGATTTTCTTGGCTCTTGTGGGAGTCCCTGTTCAAAGTACCAGAAAGAACAGTATCTGAGTGCTTGTTGTCTGCTGTTCTACTGTGTTACATCAAAATTGATCTAGAGGAATCTACCTGTAGAGGTAGATGTGGAAAGCAGTAACCTATTTCCAGCTTCACTGAGCTGTATAATGTATTCAGTTTTGGTGTAGATTCAGTAAATTCAAATCTAGAATCATGAAGTTTCCACTCAGCCCCATAATAAATGGGCTAGTGGTAGTAACACATGTAATAGATAGGGTTGACTTCTGGTTTTCCCCCTTTCCTGCCTTTCTGAAGCTCAAAGTTACAACTTCTGTATGGAGTTACTGTCTGCTCAGGAGAAAAGATTTTTGGGTTGTTATTAATGTTCACTAATTAGTCTTGTCTGAGACCTTTCAGAATTTCAGCTTTCTCTTGTTTCTATTCCATAAGCAAGTGATGTGACCCTCTGGTTTAGCAATGATTCAGCTGTAGAATACAGGAAATCTAAAGAAGGCTAAATATTCAAGTGTGAGGAAAAGCGAAGTGAATGGTGATTTTTTGGATGGTGATAGTTGGTGATAGGTTAAATAATGGAGTGGCTGCTAAATAATATTGAGTTATATGTATTAGTAATTAATGAAAATAGATTATTTAAGTGCATTTCTATGATAAAGACTGGTCAATTCTGTGAGAGAAATGTTTTGATACATGTAGTTTATCTGTTACTGTGCTGGTTTCTAGACCAAGTATGACACTTACTAAACGAATTAAAAAGCAGTAGAAAGGATAATATTATTCTGAATATCTGGTAAGTATCATTTTGTTTGCATACTAGAAAACGTGACTACATTTACTTGCTGTTAACAAGCCAGTCCAGATTTTTAATGTCATTTTCCTTTTTTCTGAGTGCCATAATCAGGAGCAGCAAACAGAACTTTTTTCAAATACATAGTCCTTAATGACATCTTGCAAGATTTAATTCTTGGTTATCTTCCATTTTTAATTCTTTCTCAAAGAAAATGTAATATAACCAAATGAGAGATGGGTAGGTAGCAGAAGATAGGTTTCTGATGCTGATTACATGGGTTGCTTGGTAAACTGGGACAAAGTGAATATTTTATTTTGTTTTAGGATTAAAAAGGCCCTGCAGGCCTTGCATTTCAGGATGGTGGTGTCCAGTCTGGGAACTGATGCTGGGCAGCAGTTGAGGGTTCCTCTCATTTGGCAGTGGTTATGACTATTTTGCACAATCTTTCACTTTGTAATAAAAGTTGTATGGGGAAGAGTCAGGAGAATACTGAAAACTGGAGATGGTGCTTCATAAGGAGAGATTTTAAGGACTCAGCCTGTTTACACTACTTTTTACTTCAAGAAATTAATTATTTTGTGTGAGAGTGCAAATGGGAAAGTAGGCATAAAACTAGAACTCAGTCCAACAGCTGAGTAACCCTAACATTCAGTTCCTACATTTGGATTTGGAAAATTTAGAGAAGAAATCGATGGCAAATTCTTAAGTTGGGATGAGTAGCACTTGTTTGAGTATCTATGAAGAGAATGCATTGAATTAAATAAAAATGTGGAATAGTGTGGCTTGCATTCCCACTCAGAGATACGATGTTCTGCATAGTAGGTGCTTCTGAGATACCACAGTGGGATTTATGAACATTGAAAGAGAAGGGAATTTAATGGTGCTCCTCAGACTGATTTGTAGAAGCAATGTATGTCTGTTGAGTTTTCACGATTGCTTTTCTTTTCCAGCTTAACCTGAAAGGCATATAGTGCTAAATGCACATGGTTTTTATGGCACTGTGGAGTACAGAAATGTCTGTTTGAATGTTTTATTGTAAGACTGAAACAACATGATGTCTGCAAACTTTAGGATTTATGGCCATTGACATAGCCAAGACATGATTTTCAAATGAAAACATACACATTTGTTTTTCCTTTTTAAAATGTGACTTAAGCATTCAGGATCATATGTGCTTTTACTTTGCTTTCAGAGATGTGTCTTTATTACAGTTTTCAAAAACACTTAGAATATTTCTTTCAACTCTTCTTTGTAGCTGGATGCTAATAAAAACTGTTGAATTTGTAAAGGACTGATAAAGAACAATATATGAATGAGTAACTTTTTTCCTAGAATTTTGCCTATTAGCAAATAAAAGGGGGTTAAAGAAGAGTTAACTTAACCGCTCCGACTGTAAAGCTAGATAAAAGGCATGTGCTATAAATTTACCCACTATGCAGTATACATGGACATAAAAAAGAAAAGAAGTACATTTTGTATGTTTAGTGACACTTTTTCATGTGAAGTGAGCATACCTAAATTAAAACAATTTCCAAAATTGTTTGGGAAGAAGGCTCTCTAGAGAGAAATACATTTGAATTTTTATTCATACTGTAATAATAATTATATTCTTGTGTGTCACCTGAGACAGTGATAGAAGTCTTCATCTGACTTTTTCAGGTATTGTTGATAATTCCTTAAAGTAAGAAAACAGATGAGATTTTGTAGTGTTTTTCTTCGATTCTGTGAGCTGAATATAGTTGAGTGCTCGTTTCCTCATCAGTTATTACCAGGAAATAACAGTTGATGTTTTTTAGTGGAACTGTCTAGATGCCTGAGAACAAAATACGCAAAATCAAAACCAGGAAGAGTTGAAATAACCAGCAAGTCCATTGACACTGCAAAGGTAAAAAGCATAAGAATTGTACACAGAATTTAAGGGAGTAATTGAAAATGTTGTGTGCGGGCATTACTTATCACCATACAAGTGAGAAACAGTAGAGGCCTGGCTTTTGTACAGCCCATCTCTGCTTACCTACAAGATACCAGCCAGTGCCGGAGACCTGCAGGTAGCAGGGAAGTGCACGTGTGCCTTTTTCTCTTCTGTGGTCCTTCGCTCAACTGCGTACATCCCACTGTCCACTTCCCTCATGCATCTCCACTGCTGCCACCTCTCTTTCAATTTGCAGATGTTGGAGCAGCTGTCCCTGCCAGGGCAGAGGCGTCAACCCAGACAGAGCTTCAGATGGTGGACGCAGCCCCGCGAGTCACAAGCTGTGAGGAGTGCCTGGAGTCTCCCCCTGAGGCCATGAGAGATGGTTGTCTTTCCTGCAGGAGATGTGCTGTGCATCAAGAGCTGTGTCACCAGGTGGAGGAGTTATGGCAGGAAGTGAAGAGGCTGTGCAGAGAGGATGAGACACACACAGGATCTTCTCAGAGGCACAGCAGCTTCAAGAGCCCCAGGCCCCAACTGCAGTGGAGACTCAGGCAGAGTCTGCTCCTGCAGAGCAGTAAGTGCAAACTCTGGGGAAGGCAAAGAATGGAAGCTGGTGACTTCTGGCACAGAAAAAGTGGCTCCAGCTCCACATGAAGACTTGCAACTACGGAACTGGTTCACCGCTCTCAAAGTTGAAGAGGTGCTTTCAAGTGAAGCATCTGAGGCAACTGATGCTGAGCCATGCAAGACCACCAGGATGAAGCGGCAAGTGATAGTAGCGGGCAACTGCCTGCTGCAGGAGACAGAGGCACCCTTCTGCTGACTTGACCTGTTGTTTAGAGAAGTTTGCTGCCTGCCAGGGACTTGGATTTGGGATGCTGCGAAGGGAGTGCGGAAGTTTGTTCAGCCCTCTATTACCCCTTGCTGTTCTTCTATGTGGGCACTGCCAGGGACAATCTGGAGGGACGAGTTAACTACAGAGCGCTGGGGTGGTTAGTGAGGGGTACAGGGGCCCAGGTAGTGTGCTCCTCAATTATGCTGGTGAAGGGAAAAAGTGTAGAGAAGAGCACTGATACTGCAGGTCAACAATTGATTGTGGAGCTGGCGATGGCAAGAGGGTTTTAGTTTCTCTGACTGTGGGACCCTTTTTGAGGATCAGCATCTGCTTGGGAGAAATGGAATCCACCTCACCAAGCAGGGCAATGCCATCTTTGCCAGCAGGATGGCTGACCTAGTAAGGAGGGCTTTAAACTAGGGGCAGCGAGGAGATGCAGCAGCCCTGTGAGGAAGTGATGGACAGGGTCAACAAGCAAAGGGCCTGCGGTGGTGTGAACAAAAGGGAATGCAGAAGGATCTGAAGCGGTGTCACCTCAAGCATTTGCATCCTCAAGGAAGTGCCTATAAGGCATCAGACCCCTTTGGGGAAATCGGGCACACCGAAGTGTCTGTACACTAATGTATGCAGCATGGGGAATCAACATGAGAAACTGGAGCTCTGTTGCAGGGCTATGATCTTGTTGGGATCAGAGAGACATGGTGGGATTGCTCCCATGACTGGAGTCATGCAGTGGAGGGACACAGACTCTTTAGGAAGGACAGGCTGGGAAGACAAGGAGGTGGAGTTGTCCTTGATGGGACAGAACAGCTGGAATTCATGGAGCTCTGCCTGGGCATGAATGATGAGCCAGCTGAGAGCTTATGGGTAAGGACTTCAGAGCAGGCAGGTATGGGTGACATTGATTGGGTGTTTGTTACAGACTGCCTGACCAGGAAGAAAAAGTGGATGAGACCTTCTGCAGACAGCTAGGGAGCGGCCTCACACTCGCAGGCCCTGGTTCTCTTGGGGCACATCAGCCACTTCAGTATCTGTTGGAGGGACAATATGGCAGGACATAAGCAATCCAGGAGGTTCCTGGAGAGCATCAATGACAACTTCCTGACCTAAGTGATGGATGAGCCAACAAGGAGGGGTGCTCTGCTCAACCTTATACTTGCAAACAAGAAAGGGCTCATTGGGGATATGAAGGTCAAAGGCAGCCTTGGCTGCGGTGACTATGAGATGGTGGAGTTGAGGATCCCGAGAGAAGGGAGCAGGGCAAAAAACAAAGTCACAAGCCTGGACTTCAGGAGAGCAGACTTTGGCCTCTTCAGAGACCTGCTTGAAAGACTCCCATGGGATAAGGCCCTGGAGGGAAGAGAAGTCCAAGAAAGCTGGTTGATATTTGAGGATCACCACCTCCAAGCTCAAGACCAGTCTATCCTAACAAGCAGGAAATCAAGCAAGCATGTCAGGAGGCCTGCATGGATGAACAAGGAGCTCCTGGCAAACTCAGAAGCAGAAAGGAAGCATACAAAAAGCGGAAGCTGGGAGAGGTGACCTGCAGGAAATACAGATATACTATCCGAGTGTGCAGGGAAGGGGTCAGGAAAGCCAAAGCCCAACAGGAGTGGAATCTGGCAAGGGATGTCAAAGGCAACAGAAGCACTTTTAAGTCCATAGGTGACAAAAGGAGGAGTAGGGAAAATGTAGGCCCACTGCTGAAAGGGGCAGAGACTCTCGTGCCACAGGACGTGTGAATGTAAAAGGCTGAAGTACTGAGTGCTGCCTTTGCTTTAGTCTTTATTAAGACCAGCATTTAGGAATCCCAGGCCCAAGAGGCTAAGGGCAAAGGCTGGAGCAAGGAAGATATACCATTGGTGGAAGAGGATCAGCTCAGGGAATACTTAAGGAAACTGGACATACATCATGGCCCTGATGGGATGCACCCACGAGTGCAGAGGGAGCTGGCTGATGTCTTTATGAGGCTACTCTTGATAATACTTGAATGATTGTGGCAATTGGGAGAGGTGCCTGAGGACTGGAGGAAAGGAAATGCCACTCCTGTCTTTGAGAAGAACCAGAAGGACAACCCAGGGAACTACAGGCCAGTCAGCCTTACCTCGATCCTTGGGGTGCTGTGTCCAGTGCTGGGCTCCCCAGTACAAGAGAGACGTGGACATACAAAGGGCCACCAAGATGATGAAGGGACTGGAGCATCTCTCCTTTGAGGGAGGGCTGCGTGAGCTGGCCCTGTTCAGCCTGGAGAAGAGAAGGCTCAGGGCGCATCTCATCAATGTCTGTAAATACCTGATATTTATAGAGGACGGAACCAGGCTCTTTCCAGTGGTGCTCAGTGACAGAACCAGAGGCAATGGACAAAAGCCATCTGGACTGCTACAGCTGTCAGACCAACTTAAAATATTGATGATATCATGAACTTTATCTGCTGTTTTGCAGTCTTTTAGAAATTAAAAGCCAAAATTAAAATACTTATTTTTAGTCTCATGCATTAATCTAAACTTCTTGTCAGCCATGTGCTATTTGTGTAGTCAGATGGCAAGTGTAAAGTGATGGATTCAGCTACTGTATTTGTGGTCCTGAGGCATCTGACCAATATTTCACAGTGAAAATGTCCTTTGGATAGGTATTACCTTTTACAGGGGATATGTAAGCCATTGATGACAAAAATTATTTATGTTTAAACATGAAGCATATTGGAGATGACTTCCAGTAGTTCTGAAAAACTCTGTTACACTAACATCGTAAAACCACTCAGCAGAATATTCCCTAACCACCTGATGAACATTTAGTTTTGGTATAACGACTGTTTGAGAGCACTACATGTAGCCTTTCTTAAAGACAAACTATTATATGTGTGCCAGGTGTGTTTTTACAGAGGCCTTGGGTAGCATGAGAATGTTAGATATGTGAAAATCATGTCAATATGGTTTTTTTTTACTTGAATGCCACCTGCTGTTTCCTTGCCACGTATTGTGTGTTACCTTCCATTTATTTAGCTGATGAATGCTTTAGGGAGTGCTTTTTCAGTGCTTTGGCTCCTCTCAAATCTTCCAAAAACAAACTGAATGAAGGGATGTTAAATGAACATTTAATCTCATGACATAAACATAATAGATGATGAGTCCTGCAGGTCTTCGGCTCTTCCTTCTCTTCTCTGCATGCACATAGCGATGTGCTTTATTTCGTTAAAGCACCTATAGTAACAATATTTCATAGACCTGGAGACGCTCCGAAGTGTGGTTCACCCCAGATGAGAACAGTTTCTCTGACACTATTATTGCTTTTAAAAAAAGCCAACAGCAACAAAACTAGACATGCCCGCCCTTCTCCCTGCTAGAGAAAAGCAGAACCCTTCCTTACTGCGGTGCCAGCAACAAAGGAGCCACCTCTGCTAACTTGCGTCTGCTGCTTACATGTACTTCTCCAATCTGCTGAGCACGGCTGTCGTACAGAGGCTGCCTTACGCCGACACAACGATAGAAGGACTATGTCAATATGGAATAATTCAATAACGGGACTTCCTGGGTGTACGCACGGTAAAACAAATACTGCTATTTATGATGGGCTTTCACCTGAGTGTATATTTAAATCCAACTCTGGTGTTTTCAAAGACTGGTTATGCCACCCTGACAAAGAGTTGTCTCAAATGGAGAGGGTTTCTTACTACCTGTGAAAAAACTTCAATTTTGCTTTGCAATCAGAAGTTTTTCTCAGTAATAAGCAAGAGGCAGTAGCTTTTATAATATGTACATAAGGAAGTTGATAGTTTAAGTGTCCATTGCCCAGAGAGTAGGCGTCACAGGAGTGAACAAGTTCCCGATCTTGTTCTCGATGCTTTCCCTTTGTAGTGCTATCACCCTACCTTTTGTTGCTTACTAAGGTCTAGTGACCTTGGTCCAAATCGGCTGTTGTATAAATGCAGGTTTCCAGTTGCCAGTGAGTTCCCATTTCTTGTTCGTTTTCTCTTCCCTTTCCAGAGAATTTTTGGAGATTTTTCACCATCAACTATATGAATCTGCACTCCTTTTTTCTGATGGTTTCTGGCCAATTTAGTTGGTACCAGAATTGTTCTGTAGTTAATTTTTTTCCCCTAATTTACAACACTGTCGTATTTGAGAGCTTTTAGCACTTCAGGAGTCAGATGTGTGTTTCTGAAGCTGCATATCAAGTGTTTGTATTGTGGTGTTGTACTGATCCAGTGTGACTGTAGTGGACTCTTCAGCACCCAGTCAGCAGCCTGCCAGCAAAACCAGGAGAAGTTTGGAGGTTGTTGCTTTAAGCAAGAATGTAGGTGTGTTCCATACCTGCATACGTTATGGTGGCTTCTTGTCTTGTCTGATGAACTTTGGCATGTGATGACAGTAAACAGATGGACCTGAACTGCAGACCCAGTCTGCTGGTGGTGGTAGTACAAGGAGGATTTTCCTTCAGCATAGGAAAGAAACTCGCACGTACTGTGGGACTAGGCAGGCGTACGCTAAGCAGTTGGGGATCGTTTAGCTGGACTAAAATAAGGCCATCATTTAAGTAATGCACTGCAGTCCTGGCTCTTTCTCAATGCATGTGCAGTTGATTTGCATTAAAAGTTCCCACTGGTAACAGGATGAGTTGTGTATTTTAAGAAATACAAGAAGAATGCGGCGGATTGCCTAGTTACCTGAGCAAACTCCCATATGGAACTGTGTGTGTACGAGCAGCAAAATAACAGCACTGAAAGACACCTGGATGTAACTTGTTTACAGAACGTTTTGGTGCAAGAGCAATAAAAAGCCCAACAGCTTGCATGTGTTTTAGTCTTTCAGTCATAAACTACAGTAAGTTTTAGATAATTATGCTTTCTCAATAAATGACATGCGCTTAAAGAACTCTAAGCCAATTACAGTGTATTTTAGAAATTTTATTACTTTAAGTAGATCAACTGAAATTTTCCTTTTGCCTTTTCTCCAAAAGTACTATTCGTCTTAGTTGTAGTAGTATATTCCAAAGCACTTAATCTTTTGTTTTAGCTCTTCTCTATTCTGCCTATGACAGGATTAATTAGATGCGAATTGTAATCTCCTTATTGATTTCCTAATTATTTTTCATAATCTAACTCCAGCTCATGACTTATGCTTCTCACCAATGAAAAATGTAGGAGCAACAAGAATGAATAATCTGTATGTGTGTGCCCTGGAGCTGGTCAGGGATTTAGTTTCCCTTGTTTTGTAACCACTGCCTGGTCCGGTCCTCTTTCTGTATCGTAGGTACCGCTTTTTTGTCTTGGACCATACCGCATCTTTTTAAATCTTCATTTACTTAGTTTCTATAAATGAACTGGTTTTTACGTGGTTCCAGAGTGTGGATGTGCAGTAAATATTTAACCTAACATCTTTTGCTGGTTTCATTCAGTAGTCTGTCTTGACCTTTATTTCCCAGAGCACTTCCACTAAACCAACAGCTGCCACCTTATCTGCGGCATCTGGGGATCTCGATCTATTCACTGAGCAAACAACAAAATCCGAAGAGTCGGCAAAGAAACAACTCTCCAAAGACTCTATCTTATCACTGTATGGCACAGGAACCATGCAGCAGCAAAATGCTCCGGGTAAGTAATTTTGTAAAGGTTTCTACGCAGTCCTATTTTAAACTTTACCTAGAATAGTTATCTCTTACACACATAAAACTAAGATTGGGAACCCTGCTGCCTATATTCAGATGAAGATTTTTATTTTTACCATTTATAAAAATGAGAAAATTAGTGAAATATGATAGAGAAGCTAAAGAAAAAAAACAGTATGTCAATTTATTTATAACTGTTCAAATTACCAAGTATACAATTTACTGAAAGATTTGTGAATTCAGCTTCTGCTGTCCAATTCATTGCTTAGGGTCTGAGTCTCTGCTGGGCAAACAGCCGGCTGCCAGGATCAGTACAGAGCTGTCGTATCTTGATTTTTAGCTATGCCTGTGTGAAAACAAAGACCTCCAATACAGCGCTTAAAAGATTCTGGTACCCCACAGGGATTTGCCAGACTCTTTTTGGCAGTTAACCTCTGGTGGTGAGTCCCTTTCCCTTGAGAGGTTTTAAGCAATTTCTGACTTTTACCAGACACTAAATTGACAGCACTGATGTACAAGTGGACAAAGTTGTCCTTTAAAGTTATTGTGGTGCACTCGTAACTTCAGGGGATGAGGGAGAAAATGACAAAACACTTCTGCTGAAATCTTCCCTTTTCTGGTGCAGGTATGTTCATGGGGTCATCTTCTATGCCATTTACCACACAACCATCAACTCATTTTCAAGGCTTTCCAGCCATGGGAGTTCCTGTGCCTGCAGCAACTGGGATGATGGGAAACATGATAGGACAATCGGTGCCAGTCATGGGACAGAGCACAGGCGTGATGGTGGGAATGGGAATGCCCAATGGATTTACTGGTACTACACAAACTGGTGTGATGGGACTTCCTCAAAATGTCGTTGGACCTCAAGGCGGAATGGTGGGACAGATGGTCACGCCACAAAATAAGTATGGATTGCAACAAAACCAACAAGCCCAATGGAACCTCTCTCAGGTAAAGACTTGCTATTCCCAGACAAGAGCGCTTTAGAAAAGATGCTGCTTTTCAGGTACAAAGTGTTTGGCTGTAAGAGGAAAGTTGCAGTGTAGCGGAATTACAGACTGCTGGACTATGAACTGCTCTGAGGCACATGGGGAAAAAAAATCAGGGAATAACTCAATTAAAGAGAATTGATATATAAGCAAAGCGTAAATTTTGCCAAGGTAGACCAAACCCAGTTCTCTGCTTCTGTAGCTACTGTCATCCTGGCATCTGAACTAGCCTGGTGAAAAGCTAGCTTAGCTGTAGTTCCAAATACTGAAATGTAAACACAGCCTTATAACTAAAAGCAGAATTTAATTACTTTAGAATAGCCATTAACAATTAACACTTTCATTTACAGACTTCGGGATAAATTCCAGTGGAATGTGCAGTGCTTTGCACTCTAACATTCTCCTGTAGACAATTTGCTTAGGCTAATCTGTTACTTATCTGTAGCATTTCCATGCGGGTCCAGAGGAGGCCACAGAAATGGTCAGAGGGATGGAGCACCTCTCCTCTGAGGACAGGCTGAGAGAGTTGGGGTTGTTCAGCCTGGAGATGAGAAGGCTCCAGGGAGACCTTCTTGCAGCCTTCCAGTACTTCAAGGGGGCTTAGAAGAAAGATGGGGACAGACTTTTTAGCAGGGCCTGTCGCAATAGGACAAGAGGTAATGGTTTTAAACTAGAAGAGGGCAGATTTTGACTAGATAGATGGAGAACTTTTTTTTACAATGAGGGTAGTGAAACACCAGCACAGGTTGCCCAGAGAGGTGGTAGATGCCCCATCCCTGGGGCATGACCTATACATTCAAGGTCAGGCTGGACGGGCCTCTGAGCAACCTGATCTAGTTGAAGATGTCCCTGCTTACTGTAGGGGGGTTGGACTAGATGACCTTTAAAGGCCCTTTCCAACCCAAACTGTTCTGTAATTCTATGATTCTGTGTTTAAAAGGTTCTCTGAAAGTGTCAGTGTACACTTAGTGCTGGATTTGTACATTATCCACTGAACCATCTTGAAATCAGGCATTTAAGAGGTTACTGGGGGGGCGGACACAAACCTTAATGATTCCCCCGGAGTTCAGTGTGGATGATAGCAACTGTTTTTTTCATAATACCGTTTGTATTCTAAGAACAATGTAATAATTCCATGCTGCTTGCTGTAGTAATTCAGGAAGTGAACCTTAGTGACTTACTGAGCTTGGATTATATTAATTTTCACTGTTCTGCTCAGTCCTGTGGTATGAATGTTTATGGAGGTAAGCAGCATTGCTTACAGGGATAAAGCAGCCCCAATTAAAAAACACAGGCTGTCGTTTGTCTTTGAAAAGTCATTTTTAAAAGCTGAGCATTTCAAAATGTCAAACCAAAAAAATTTGTGGATTTACTGCTAACAGTCTTTTTCTAGGTTTCTAACTTTAAATAAAGACCCATATCAGCTCTGAAATTAAAATCATGCTTCTTATCAAATATATATTAAAAGTTGGCTCATTGAACAAGCTCGTAACATGTTTCTGACCTCCTTGCACGTCAGGTGTTACCAGGATGCTGACGTTGCACAGCTTGTAGGGGAACTCTCATCTAATCCCTGGGTCCTGTTGAAAGGGGGAGAGCTTGCTTTGCTTACCAGAATAGCAGCATGCTTTATATACGTAGTCTGCTGCTTAAGAACTCTACTCCAGAAGAGATGAACAGCTAGGTACAGCATGTTTTCATCAGCTTTTTTTTAAATTTCCATGTTCAGTGGTGGGTGGTTTTTGTGGATGCACACTTGAAAGCACTGAACTTTACCCTGAAATATTAGTTTGCAATTCACTTAATTTTTTTCACCAGTGTTTCAGTTTAATTTTGCAACCCGGTATTGTTCACTCATGTTTATGTGAACTCTGATTGTCACCGAATGCTCGCTCTCCCTTGAATCTGAAGTTGCTTATCCAACATCCCTGTTCATCGGCTCTGACTTACTAATTGCTCCAAATGCTCTCTTGCTCTTACGCTCGTGAGAGGGGACATCTTTACTCTGCCTGTACAGCTAGGCCTTTGGCTTGTCAGGGAGTGTCCATTTTTCAGAAGGCAGAGGGAGGGTAACCTGAAGAACGCTTTTGTGTTGATCACAGAAAATTAGAGTGACTAGATAGTATTTGTAGAGAGTAGGAATATTTTGCACAAACCCTGAAGTGAATGTGCTGAATTTTGAACTCTCTCCCACCTGTAACTAGATGTCACTTGTTTTTAAGAAATTATGGTATCTGGAGTAGATTCTTTAGCGAGAATGGTTAGATTGAGATAATACTCAAGTTTAGAAATCCGCCTCATTCTTTGTTGATAGCCACCTAAATGGGCAATTTCTATAAAAACTTGTGCATTCAAGATTTTCAGGTCTCTGAAGAAATTTTGCTGGCACAAAAATCTTCTGGAGTTGCAAATATAGACAAGGCTACATTACTTGCTTTGGTGTTTCTTTATCGCAGTTGCCACAATTTTGTTTGTTAGCTTTGAAGCAAGCAAGCTCTTATCAACGTTGGACTCCTTTGCCACACACGCTCCGTAAATTCACTAGCAGAGCGTTTATACAGACTCGTCATATACACCAAGTGCTAGAGCCTGTTGGCTGGTGTATGACGGCGATGGCTTGCACAGAAACTGGTTCTGGAAAAGCTGCAATCTTGAAAAAGGCTGAGAAGCTTGTAATGAGTCAGTAACTTTAATGAGAAATACTGATTTTAGGGAAACATACTTTTACTGGGTTGCTAGTTCAGGAAGCATGGCTGCTTTTTGGCTAGTCATGTGTTGTGCCTCAGCAGCAGTGCTAACTCGGCCTGTGTATGTGCTTCACAGATGAATCAGCAAATGGCTGGAATGAACCTCAGCAGTTCCAGCAACGTGATGGGCTTTGGCCAGCCCCCCAGCACAGCGGCAGGATGGACTGGAAGCTCCTCTGGTCAGACTCTCAGCACACAACTGTGGAAATGAAAGTTGCAATCGAAGTCTCACCCAGAACAGCCACCTAACATTCCTTGTTCAAATGCATTTACTTTCACTCTTCCTTCCATGTACATATGCTTTTTTTCTTTTTCCCCAGCTGTTCAGATTAAGAATATAACTGACTGACCGTGTTGTGGTCCATATTGATTTAAATGTAGTGAAAAGCAGATCAAAAATACATTTATACATCATTGGCAGCGTTTTCATACAATGCATATGATTTCGTAGACCCTATAAGAAGCTGCTTAACCATGTACTGATTTTTTTCCCTCAAAATTCTAGATCAAATGTTTGCATATAAGGGACGTAGCTATCATGTTAGTAATATCCAAAAATATGAACCCTGACCCCAAAAATTACCCAGTAATCCTGTAGAAGGTACCGTATGAACAAATGTTTAATCATATATAAATAGAATGTAAATGTATCACTAAGCAATGTTTTCTAGTGTATCAAACAAATTTTGTTTCATCATACATTTCACTGTGATGTTATTATGGTGTGCATAACAGGGATGTGGTTACTGAAAGAAAGATAAACCTGGATGTTGCTGTAGTTCTACAAATCGATAGTTTATTCTTTTAAAAATGAGCATTTGATCCATTTGAGTTTCCTGTGATAAAGTATCCAGCCTGGCTTATGAGGCACGTGCACAGTATTAATGCTGAGAACTAGCGGCACAATATGTATACAGGGTAACTCGACGTGAACAGATATATTTTTCCTCGCAGGGATATCCAGGTTTATGACAATGATTGTGTTTACATTTTATGGTGCCTCGTAATGATAAAATGTTATTTCCCTATATTAAAAGGATAAATCCATAAATGATTGTGGGGTTTTATTTCATTATTGTATGACCTATTTGACCGCTATTTCTTCAGGAAGTCTATTTTTAGGGAAGGAAAAATATGTCCAATTTGGAGGGTCCATTTATGCAAATATTTAGCTCAACAGCTCATGATTTCAAATCTGTTTATAATTACAACATTAAGCTGGATAAATACAAAAAGTATATACATAAATGATGATTTTGAAAATACTCCATTGCAGCCATGTTTCTCTTAATTGTTTTTACTATGTGGAAACAGCCTTAAAACAAAGGTGTCTGTTTAATAAGACGACAGGTCAGAAATGCATGCAAACAAGTTAGAACAGAGCACACCCACTTGATTTGCTTATTAATAGAGAGTCTGACAACTTGCTTTTGTTTCCACAGAAGTCCATCAGATGACTAGTAAAAGGCCTCACGCAGAAGCAGACTATTTTAACTGTTCTGACACATCCATTGTACCGTGCTTCCTGTGTAACTGTGTCTCCACATCACACCTCAATATTGACTGTGTCCAGATGGTATTTTGGCTCATTAGCTAGATTTACTTTTTCTGTTCGTGTGTGCCATACGAGAACCTATAAAATAACATTTGTGTGAGTTAGTACAGTCATCTACAGAGATGACAGGAAAGCTTTTTAGCGAGTGTGGAAGCTGGTACCTTTGTGCAGTTGTTTGCTTTTGGTTCCAGTTCCTCCACTGTTGTTATCTGTTTCAGAAAATCAGATTCTTGCATTCCTGGTTGAGAACCACGACGCTTGAATACGGCTTTTGGATGCGACAGAATCACTTGAAGACTCACTGCAAACCCTTGGAGAGAGGGAGGGGGAAACATTAAGATAAAACCTTTAGGCTTTACATTTTTGTGCAGGTTACGCTTAAACCAAGAAATCTCCCATGTTCTTTTTAAAAATGTGTAAATTTGATTATATGGATAGGCAATATTGCCTACATTGTTTTGTTTTGCCTTGGAGGTGCAAGCACTTTTTTTAATTGCACCATAATTTCAACTTGTTTAACCAATTTCCCATCATGCAGAGAATACATGCTTTTTTGCCTGAAAAGTCAGGTATTGCTAAGATCTTGGACTATCCTTCCTTTCTCCTTCTAATTAAGAAATAAAAATGAATTTTAAGTAAAATAAAATGTATGAAATTTATACTGCACAAGCACTTGTAGGTTTAAAGGTGAGAGTCAGAAAAAAAGGTTAAAATGTGTTACTTAGAGGTAACTGTGGTCTTTTTTAACATTATTGTTGATGAAAGACAAGTTATATTAATGTTTTGCCTTGTACACTGTGTAGTTATTGTGGACTTGCGAATCGTTTTCATCAGCGGTGGTCTGTGAGGCAGTCTGTAGCTGATCTGATCTGATCATTGCACAGCACAACTGAAAGGACTTCTTCATCAGTGCACGTGCCTCTGCAATGCGTTCCTCTCCTAGCGTACATTAGGTCCCTCAAAGGGAGATGACAAACTCGGAAATCACTGGTTTGAACAAACTCGACCTCTCTGAAGCAGCTCTTGGCACTCTCCAGCTTGCCCTTATTTATAGAACTCTCCAGTTTTCATTCAGCAACATTCAGTCACACATATGCTGCTTCAAGTATGACTCAAAACTCAATTGATATACTTGTAAAGAAAAATTACATTTGTAACTTCTTTATGTCTAATTGCCAAGCCTGCCACAGAAACCCTTTTTTCGTCAGTTCAGAGTCATTCTAGCTGTCCCTTCTATAACAGCAGTAGTAACAGTTTTGACATCTGTTCTGGAAAATGGCAAGAACAATTAATTGTAAAGCCAGTATTAAAATTTCTGCATTTAAAAATTAGTATAACTTTCTCTAAGGGAGTATAAATCTGTCTGTTTTTTTCAGTCTCACAGAATAGTTTGGGTTGGAAGGGACCTTTCAAGGTCATCCAGTCCAACCCCCCTGCAAGGAGCAGGGACATCTTCAACTAGATCAGGTTGCTCAGAGCCCTGTCCAACCTGGCCTCCAATGTTTCCAGGGATGGGGCATCTCCACCTCTTTGGGCAATCTGTGCCAGTGCTTCACCACCCTCCTTGTGAAAAATTTCTTCCTTCTATCTAGTCCAAATCTACCCTCTTTTAGTTCAAAACCATTACCCCTTGTTCTATTGCAACAGGCCCTACTAAAAGTCTGTCCCCATCTTCCTTAGAAGCCCCCTTGAAGTACTGGAAGGCTGCAAGAAGGTCTCCCCGGAGCCTTCTCTTCTCCAGGCTGAACAACCCCAACTCTCTCAGCCTGTCCTCAGAGGGGAGGTGTTCCATCCCTCTGATCATTTTGATGTCCCTCCTGTGGACCGTCTCCAATAGGTTTTGGATTAGAATTTTTTACTATGATTATCTCAATACTGTATTTTCCTTGAAGGTATCTGTCACTTTAATGGGAGCCTTTTAAAGAGGAAAATATAAGGAAGTAATTACTACATCACATGTAATGGCAGCACACGGAGACCACTTTTATCTTACCTATTGTGCTCTTGCTTATGGCAAAGCACAGGAAGATGCCAGAAAGTGTTTTTTATTTTTTTAAAACAACAATTTGGACACTGCACAGGAAGACTATGGGTTGGATGTAAACGAAGGTTCCCCATTCACTGACAGACATGGGTGGAGAAAACATGTTTAACTTTTTATACATTACATCCTGCCTAAGACAAAGAAGAACAGGTATCTAGATGGAAGGGGCTTATCCACACCTTGCAGAGTCCTCTAGTGAATAAAAGACTTCCAGGAGGTGTGAGACGTTGGCTGTAGCCTGCTCTCACTCCATGCAGTTAAGCGCTGCAGCTCCAGCTCTGCGACCTGCACCACGCTCTAGCAGCAATGCTGGGACCCAGCTGTTCTCGGCTGCGGGTGCTGGGTTTAGGTGAGCGCTACCAGGCAAAGGAACTGCGTTTGGACTTTTATTCCCAAGTAGGGGTTTATCTTCAGCAGGCCACGGACCCTTCTTGTTTCCTACGTCTTGGAGCCTGGCTGGGAGGGAGCGCAAGGTGGGCTCCATCCTGGAGCTGCACGTAGCCAAGCATAAGCATTTGTGAAGAGCCAAGGTTGAGCATTTAAACTCCCGCAGCAAGAGACAGCTGCGGTGCATACAGCCAGCTTTCTGCACCTTGAAAGGTCACCGCAGACTTACCACTGATGAACAAATTGGCCTGGTTCAGTATTTTTGGTTAGGTTTGGTTGGGTTGTTTTCTGAATTAGAACAAACTATAAATTTTTGATGCAACCTGGCTTTAGCATGCTCTTGGGCACAAAAAAAAAAAAAAAAAAAGGTACGCTTTGGGAGGGAAGGCATTGTTGGAGCCCTCATCAGCTGTGTGAGCTGCTGTTTCTTTTTAAAAATATTTAAAATTTAATTTTTAAGATTTAAACTGGTCATCCATGGAGAAGAAAATGAAGTAAGCACCAAAATTAGCACAGTGTTCTAGTTTTCAGAGGGGAGAAGGAATCCCATTCTAAGCAGAAGAGACATGGTTTCTACTGCATGTCTTTGTGTGTCTCAGCTTGGCTCCCTGGCCCCCATAGCCCATACTTACCCACACACTGATTTCTCTAGGTTCTCCTTTTGCAAAGCTTGCTCCTCTGCTGGGAAAATGGGATTGAGTTCTGAGGATGGCTTTCTCCTATGCACAGGTTTTCAGATGTGCCATGCCCCCTGCATGTAACACGGGCCCTTGCTACCAGGCTATTGCAAACCATCATTTTAGGGTGCTATCAAAAATCCCTTGCGTTTTCAGGCATCAAATAAAAATAAAATTATTAAACCAAGTGTTGCAAGTGGCAAGGACACAGACTACTGTGCACTGACTGGCCTGTGGCCCGAGGCTTGTTTCCTTGACCAGTGGTCATGCAGTCTTTGTTTCTTAAAAGCATCCAATAAAGCAGCAACTTGAAGAGAGAAAATAATTTGAGGAGACTTATCTCCTGGCTCTCTAGTTCTTCAGCTCTGCTTCATAACTGCTTTGATTTCACACGTATGACATTTTGTATTTACGTAGATAGACTTCAGATGGACCTGAGGGAAAACCATTTTCTAGTGACAAATTCCAGTTGACTTTTCATCACAGACATCATTTTGGCATCAAAAAGAGGAGATGGCTCATGTTTTGACTATACTGGCACTAGTTATTTCTCTCAGTAGATAATGATCCTGTGGTAATAGATGAAAAGACACTGCTGTTTTGAATTCTATCCCCAAACAGGGATTAATCTGGGATTACTGTCTCCAGCATAACATAACTGAACAGTGCTACGGGCATACAATTCTTTTACTTGATCATTATTCCTACAAGGTCACATTGGGCTCAAGATCACATGAAATACCACGTTACCATTTCATAGCCAGAGTGTGAAGAGGTGTTCTGGTTTTTTTGTGTCTTTAAGGCAAGGCTGTAAATTGGCTGAAGAGCCACCAAGATAACAATTAATTTGCTGCAGGACAAGATACCTGGGAGACATGGCAAAGATTACATCTGTGCTTCTTTCCATGGAAGTTGTTTCTCTTAATTCCCACCTTGACTTGTGTTAGATCAACAGCTTCCGTTAAAAGGCAGAACCATTTTTCTTCATCCAGTTAGAGTGAGCTGGTTTTACAATATTTTGTTGCCCTGATTAATGCCTTTGCTTCCTGAATGCTCTAGATAGGGTAGTAGCTGAAGGCAAGCTATAAACTGAGAGTGTTTATCATTTCCAGGGCGTATAAATGCTAATGCTCAGTGCTGATGTTGAAACGGATATAGTGGTTTCCATGCAGTTCAAGGTACTTCCCTAGGCTTGTTGAACATGCCACGGTTTGGGGTCTGCTGCTTACAAGTATCTATGCAACCCATACTCTTTGGGTTGCAATAAGGCACAGGTGCTCAACCAGGAGTTTTTGTAGTTCAGAACAAAGGCATCTGCTAACAGTTAATTTGCCATGAAAGAGGCTCTCTATTTTAACTCACCAACATTTAAAATAGTTGCTACCCTTTGATGGAGGGGTGGTTTGGGTTTTTTTTTGTCTGGTGTCTGCCATAGCCACTCACTTAAAATCTTTTGTACTTCTGAATTCCAGCAGTGGCTCTTTCGGATTGAGACAAAATATGTCACGTTTTGCAGTGTCATTAAGAGACTAAGCTTTTTTCTCAGGGAACCGTAAGAAAGATAAGATGTACTAAACACCTCATACTATGGCAAAATTGGAGAGGGGGGTGGGCGGGAAGTTTGCTCAGGCCCTAGCAGAGAGACTTATGGCACAGTGGATGAGCTGTGCCACAAGTCCAAAATCTGCTTGCCCAGTGACTCACAGGCATAGGCTAATCGCTATGACTGAAGGAAACAGCTCCTGGAATGCTAACATAAAGCATGCATCTGTTTTCCTTGAGCAATCTTGACAGTAGGAAAATCACAATCTAATCTGACTTGTTCTCATGGGTGGTCAAAACCTCTGGCACTGGGAAAAAGCCAAAAGTAAATCACTAACAGCATCACTTAATAAAGATTGTAAATCAGGTCTAAAATAAATGACACAGTGCCTACCTCAGAATCAAGTCACCCCATTCTCTCTCCCTTTTCTTCCCTGAGGGTAAGGAACTCTGTGTCAAACTGTAGAACCCACCTGCAGTTAAAACTGAGGTGGAACTTTAAAAACACCAGAACTAATTCATATGGTGTGTTGGTTGCCAGGCAAGAAGCAACACTGGAAACAGCTACTCTGCTTTCTGAGTGCAATTTAGCACTGGAGAGTAGAAGTGTCAACCACAACAGTCTCAAAAGAAATAAATCAATGTTTACTGAACTAATATAACGTGATTGCTGTGTGTGAGTACATTTCAAAGAAGAATCTAGGGAAGTTGGCCAGCTAGGGTCTTTGAGCTATCCCAATGAAATCAGCAGGACCTGTCTACACTTGCAGTAGATTTGCATTTGGTCCTCTATCTTGAAGTCTAGATTAAGAAATTTATGTGCTTAAAAACAAGCATGCGCCTCCTCTGAACAGCCACAAGTTAAATCAGTGGTTCCAAACCTTTTAAAGAGTCACTCTTTTCACACCCAGCCTCATGATCAAATTCTTGTGAAAACCACTATGAAAAGATAGTTCTGTAAACGAAAAAGAGCATCCGTACCAGTGCCTTAGGAATCAGAACATGAATTATGAACAGCTGTAGACAGCTGGGCAGTTTAATATATACACAAATTTTTTTTCATGGTAATATTGATCTTCCTTACATGCGGTATATGGTATAATCTCAGTTGCTTATCTATTTCGTGCCAGCAGGAGGAATGACAGTGATGTACTGCAGCACAGACTTCGGTTTGTTGGCAAGCCCTCCACATACCCAGGGGTATGTTGCAGGGGGCAAGGGTGGAAAACAGAGTGTTAACATTCATCCTGTAGGCTGCACCTGTACAGACACCTAGGCAGTCCTGGATTTACAAGTTCTGTTCTGTTTGTCTGTGCTCTTCCGCCATATTCCTGACGGGAATGAAGATGCAAACTTAACATAATTTTTTACCAGCCTACAGAGCATCCATTTCCCTCCCTGCTGAAATTAAAAATATAATTTAATTTTTTCAGTTATTTTTTGAAGACTAACAAAAGTTCTCTCACAAAGTAGTAACTCCTTGTTTGCGGATCTGCAATAACTTCCTATGCTCTCAACGCTTCGATCTTTGTCTCTACAACCCTCCCTTCTGTGACTTCGGTAAAAGTACAAGCAGATATGTTCCTAATGGAGCTGCTCTTCTCTCATGCCAGTGTTTCAGCCAGCGACTCCAAAGTGTAAACAACTTTCCAACGTATCTCTTCATGTCTGGGTTAGAGTCCTTGGCCAATGTTGGTACTGGCTTTTTGCCTGCTGCTAATGAATTATGAACCATGCTGTCACCCTTACAATGCCCATAAGTAACCACTTCCACAACATAGTACCAATATGTATCTATAAATCCACAGGCAGAGACTGTTCTTAAACAGTCTACACAGGCTACACAGGTTTAGGGATTGACATACCCAGTTCTCCCCTGAACAATGCCTCTACCTGGACACTCAAATATTTATTTTCATGCCAGCTGATACTATTAACTTGAAATGCTTCTACAGTACAGAAAAATTCACCTGTTGATATTTCTAGCTTTGAGGTGCTAACAACTATCAGTCCTTCTATTACTTTTTTTAACCAGTTGTACTGTAAATACTGTACATATTTTTCATCAAACATTTCAATTCATATAAAAATATTCTCTTGAGATGAGAAAGCACTGTCCCTTTCCCACTCCCAAAACATACGGGTTTCAGAAAAGAGAAAATGGCTATTTCTACCCCGTCCTTGTCCCTGTATCCCTACTTTTCCATTTCTTTCTCTTTCCTGAATACAGAATACGCTTAAGTGCAAATATATTATTTGCTGGAAAACTGGCTGCGGCTATGCTAGAAATCAGACTTCTGCACAGTGGTGATTCATGTGGCAGTTGTGAATATATACAAAAGATTGTCTAAACATGGACTAACAGCAAGACAGAGCTATGTGGTGTGCTAACTTCACAGCAGAAGATTGATTAGATCCATTTTGAAGCTTTTCTGCCTTCATCTACTAGGCTATAGCTGTCAGTGATCTTTCCCCTAAGCCCAGTGTTTCAAACTATATCCATCTACAGTTATCATCGTCATTCCAAATAACCAATAAAAAAAATAATCATTTAATAAGGCAGCATTTTACAAAATGAGGCCTAAGAAGGGTCTGCATTTATACTGCCTGGTGTAGATTGATGACACAATGAAAGGCAGGGGCTCCTTGAAAAAATTAACTGGATTAATTAATATGCAATTAACTTGTTGCAGACAATTTATACAACATAAAAACCACGTTGCCGCATAAAATTAAAACCAAGTGAAAGTAAGTTCAGATATCACAAAGAAGCAACTTAATTAGATGAGATGGGCTAGCTAAGACTTCCAGGAGATTTAGTGCTGAAGGGCTACGTACAGCAGCTGCACTCAGGAGTTTTAAAAGCTGCTTACTCTGAGACATCTCTTTCTGTCCCACTAATAGAAAAATGTAAGAATAGTTATTATGAGAAACATTCATGTATCATGAAACACGGTACTTACCTGCCATGTCAATAGCAAAAGGCCTGTCAGCTCTCCAGCCCGTGTACCAGCCAACAACTTTGCCGTTTTCCACAACCGGGCGCTCGTATCGTCGTCCTCCTACCAGTCCCACAGGCCATACCGACACTTTGCGGGTTGTACGCATCTGCAAGAGGCGGACACAGCGTGACTGCGTGTACGTTATCCTACTAGGGTTTTTTTATAAGTGTTGGTGGAAAGCCTACACATTAATCGTCAAGACTAGGTATTTAAAAGCAATTCTAGCTTACAGATTCCAGCCCAACAGAGTAAGCATTTGAAAGCTGCATGTGCCCTCTCATTTTCTGTGAAATCTCCAGCTCTCTAGCCCGTATGTATCCCAATTCTACTGAAAATATCCTATTCATATTATTTTTTATAACAAAAATTTTAAAAGCCATGAAAAAAAAGCATTTGTTTTCTTGTTTGGGTGTTCAAAGGTGTAGTAGCTCTTTCTCATCTGCAAGACCATAGCACTCTAGCAGTAGGCTTATTTCTCTAGACTGCTTACATATTATACAAGCCCAGCGAGAGAGAATATTATAATAATGATTAACAAATACACACTTCATTAAGACAAGTACAGCTAGTTTAAGGCTGGTAACAAACACAACTCTCCCCCTACCTGCTACATACCAGATTTGCACAATAGCTGCAGCTCAGATCTATTAAAGTCTCACAAAAAAAAGATTAAGTTTGGGCTAAACCTTTTTAACTTCTATTTTATTTTGAAAAGCTCTGCTAAGTTTCTGAGAAGGACAGAAAGCAGGTCAGGCAGTGTGTTTCTGCTAGTCTGCCATCAGTAACAGGAGTTTTTCCCAATGGTGTATACGGAACTAAATGTAATTCTGGAAACATGGTCCTCATCTAACCTAGAAGAATTTATAGGTACTAAAAAAAAAATTACTCTTTCTTTAGCAAAAAGTGTGCATGACTGGGAGTCAGTACATTCAGTTCACTGATTAGCAGACCATTTTCTTCAGCAAACAGGCGGTAACACAACACGAACCTGATGTTCTGCTCCCCGTGGGAAAACCACCGACAGTCTGGTGTGAGCGCTTGAGAAGACGAGAGCATGGACACAGCAACTTGCACAATTTGACTGCACCAATTCAAAAACCACTGTGCTTAAATATGGTCTTATTTAAGCAAGCATTAAACTATTTCAGTGTAACATGAGCTTAATTTGATCAATTTTTAAAAATCTCTCGTCTTCTGTTGCAGTTGAGTCCTATTCCCTAGGGAAAGGTTATCCTTTCTCCTTCCAAGCACTCCTCCTAGCAAAAACAAACACAGTTTTACATATTTGTAACTGCAGTCCCCTATCGATAGATGTTCAAGCAAAAGACAACCTTGGTTAAATATTAAATACTTCCCTCTCTTTCTGGCAAGGTGAAAGATTTATCATGCATATTATCTAGACTCCCAGGAGATGCACCAGAAAAAACAAAGACGTCACGTCACTCTGGCTCATATTTCTAAGCTAGAAACATTAGCAGATTCTTAGGAGAACTTTCACACAGGGAAGGCAAAAAATACATATTTAAAAATCCACAAATATGTATGTACACACAGAAGAGAAGTATGCACCTTCTCTCCCTCCAATTCTTTGTGTATCTTTAAATTTGTATAGCAAAATTTTCTCCCCTCCACCCTAATAACTGTTGCAGCAAGTCAGACCATCTCACTCAGTGGCAGCAGTCCATACTGTATAAGAACAGGGTATGTATGCAATTGGCAATACAGGGATTTCTCACGATAAGGATTCTATCCAAACCACGGACTATTTAATCGCCAGTGAGAGACTACAATGAATCTCTACAGGTTATTGTTAAAATGTGTTTGTAACCGTTCTCCCTGCTTAAGAGTATTTTTCCAATCTCTCCCACTCCTCCATTTAGGAAAAGCAGAGTTAGCAATCAACTGCTTGGATATGGAAATCAGTCAAACCTTCTCATGAATATCCTTTAGCTCTAGTTTTAATGACACATTTATTTCACAAATTTTTCTAACAGTGTTATTTATATTAACATCCAAACACATCAGACATGGACACAGGGCATCATCCTGCTGGGCTTGTCTACACGGGCGAGTTTCCAATAGGTTTCCAAGGGCATGATCCAGCCACATACACCCACCTATGCTACACCAGTATTAACCACGGGACGAACGCAGATGCCCGTTAACTTTTCTGTGTTACTCACAATACCTTCTGGAGTGTATGCATACCTAAAGAAATTACTAGTGTACCGATTTGCAGCATTTTAGCTCCCCTGTGCCAACTGCCTGTACCCCTGGTAAGCATAAAATGCTGCAAGACAGGGGCAGGCACGCTCCAACTACGAGAGTAGCTAATGCACGGTAAGCCCATACCCTCCTTTTCCCACAGCGAGCATCTGGGCAGCTGTACTGCAAAATGAGCCAGACCACCCGAGACTTCTGAACCGGGTCAACAGCGGACACTTACACTAGCAGAACCAGACTGATTTGTATTAATACTTTGTCATACACAACATAGAGGAAAATATTGTCAATGAAAAGTATCTCACTGACCTCATGAAACCAGCATGAAATCACCCAAGAAGTTTTAATTATTACAGTTCTGGGTCCATCTCAGTGTCTAAGAGTTAAGTCAGTAAAGCCACCACACATCAGAAGTAACCAACCCTTTACAGAGCTCTTTATTTTGTCTTTAGGTTACTTTATTCTCAGAGGTTATATTTTTGGAGAATGAAATAAGCAGGTGTCAAGAACACAGCAAACCCTTTAAGTACAAACTGAAAGGGCACATCTAGACTGATATTTATGCTAATTCTGACACACCTTACAGCCTCAGGATAAGCTAGGCAGATGAAAGTAGGAATATTTCTCTTCATCTTCTGAGAATAGCATTACTGCATTTAACATGCTGATGTGTTAAGCCTGTATTTATGCATGATGGGGAGAAAGCTATTATTTGGATTAAAAGGCCAGCTTGCATCTGGAATTTGACACTGCTAATCACTGGGACACAAAAAGGTGATTCAAAAACATGTTAATCCTGAACTGGTTTATTGCTGTGGGTTAAACAACTGCCAAAATCCTATCTTACAAACAGCTTCCTAAATCACTCTTCTACCTGTCATTTTAATGTGTGGTAGCACATGCTGTCTTAACAGTCAGCATTTTAAGTCCTAGTAGCTTATGTGAATGGTATTAATCTTACTTAACTCTGTTTAGACTTCTATAGTTAATGAACAGAGATAGGAACCTACCCAGCATGATTCATCCTGCCTGGCTTCAACAGCTGTCTTAAGGTAGGACAAATTTCCCTCTGAAATGCTTTTGTCCTCTATTTACTTTTTGATTATCTGAAAGGGGATCTTGGGCATAGGAGAAGAGTGACGTACTGGATGGGGAAGATGAGAAAAGGCCTCTAAGATGGTAGAACAAACCTGAATGAAGCGGGGGGACACAACTGGAAGGAGTGGGCAAGGAGATGACAGGAGAGAGGGGTAAGAACTAACCAAAGATATCCAAGTGAGGTGATGGGCATATAACCGTAAATAAATATGGTAGCAATAGAGGAACCATTGACAAATAACAAGTAAAAATGTAGAAAATGTAGCTGAGCAATAAAAGAGATACTGATAAAAGCATTGCCAAAAATAGCATCTCATTAGTCAATCAAGACAAGCTGCTTAATAGGATGCATTGGACTGATGGGTAGGTAAGATGCCAAGCCAGTAATAAAATATAAAAGCCGTAGGGGAATGAAGGAAAATGACAGGCAGAAGGAAACATGGCCATACTTCCTATAATGAAAAGGCTTCCAGGCTGGAACAACCATCCTAGTGTTTTTGCAACCTGATGTTGATGTGTTTCTATTCAGTATTCAAAGCTCCCAGCAAATGCAAACCTGGCTGCCACACATAGTTAAGCAGGTTTTTTTTCTTCCCCTGTTCTCCATCACTTCAACCCCTCTGTAATTCATGTCTGTACTGGTCAGGCTATGGTTATCATCCAGGCTCACCTCCCCCATCCCCGCGAGACTCAAGCAGATTTCTATGCAAAATTCCGATTTATTACTACCAAAGACAGGATCGAGAGCTTCTTCACTACAACTCTTCCAGAGGGGAAAACTGTTGCGGGTTGAAGCATGAGCACAGCCAGGTTCCCTATCAGTTCCCAGACAGGCATCCTGCATTACTCAGAGGTCATTTAAAGCCAAATTCTGTTTCAACAAGATTTACATGACTACACTACAAGTCAGAGGCACAGCTCAGCTGCAATGATGCCACGTCCATTTGCTTAGGCATTAAATAGAGCTTCTGCCCCTACTTACCATTACTTCAGAGGAGGTACTGGCTCCTAGAAAATCTGTGCCAGTTGTTTTTGTGGTTATGGGACTGTGATGCTTAGGGGATAATAACTTCAAAAAGCAAGTTAGTTGTCAGTGAACTTGACAGTAAAGGGTATGTCTCCATGGGAAAACTTGTAGGAAGGGTCTACAAATTAAAAAAAAAAAAAGGCCAATCATTGATCTAGCCTGCTCCACAACCCTCACGGGTCATCTGATTTAGTTCTCCACCATCCTCACTATTTTTGGCTTTTTTCCAAACATCTGCCTGAAACCTCCTCTGCTGATTCGTACCCAATCTACACTGTGGAAGTAGGATAGATTAATTCCCCCTTCTCTCAAGCAGCATTTTACATATCAGATACAATGATTAATGCTTCTAAATTATACCAGCATCGTTGGGCACAAACGTCAATACCTTCTCTACAGGAAAAAAACTATACTAAGTTTAACTAAAGCAGTTAGGAGCTAATTTCTCTGGATTGGGAAGACTTCCAAAACATTTGCCATCCATGCTTCCTTTTAGCCCTTCTACTTACTAATTCTTTTTCTCACCCTACTTTCTGTTATTCTACTAGGTTGTGTTCACGGGACCTCACAAGAGCTGCTGCCCATTCGTAATTAATTTCATAGTAACAGTATCAGTTTCACAGGTAAAAAGAAAAAGACTGCTGTCAAGGTGCAAAAACAGATGGTGCTTGGTACTGTGTAACCCAGAGTCCCTCACTTGGATAAACCTGTTTTGAGTAGCTTTTTTGTCCCTGTTTCCTCTCATTTTTAAGCTATTTCATTGTTTCTCTACCAGTCTTTTCTAATCCATCCTCTTTAGCATAGGTATTCAATGTTTATGTGCAAGAGGAATGTCAGTGTGCATTTAAAATCCGTCACGTATTCTTAAATCATTTATATACTAGAAAGGTATTTAATGCACTGCTAACTCATATTTCGATTTTTTTTTATTATGAAGAAAATAACTAATGACAGCCAGATAATATTTAATTCTGTCTAGACTATAGCAAAAATTTGATTTTTCCAACCAGCTCCAAGAAATACAACAAAAGATCTCTATGTTTTCAAAGATAAACAGATTCACTTATACTACTTTTAAATGTTTTGCATAAATATATCCATTAAAAAGCACACAGAAGTTAGCTTAATACAGTGTATAAGGATTAGGACAGCTATGCAAAAAGTTATCAAAGGAGCACTAACCCTTCCCTAGTCAAAGTCGGAATATAAAGTAAATATTCACCTCTTCTGTAACATCATCTTTGCAAAATATTTTGAGAGCAACCCAAAGATGAGCATGGGAAAAATGAACCCTGTGTGACATGTAATGCCTGCAAGTATTTCTGTTCTATTTTTAATAAGAAGGATTTATTTTTTTCAGGCTACAAACTGTTAACATCCATTAGAATATCTGCTACCTTCATACATACCTTTTGGGAGAGCAAAGGGCAAAGGCATAAGAAAATGTTTTCAGTCTGAATCACTCACACAACTTGCCCTCTGCTCTACAGTGCCACTACGAAAATTACTGAAGTTGGACAGTCCTAACCTTCAATGAGAAGGTCATGTCCACTAGCCAAAACAAAATGTTTCCATTTTCCCTCTGTTCTTCATGAATCTTTGCTCCCATCTGGCTGATTTGAGCACGATCCTACCTGGGCAATTTAGGCCACTACGTAAGGGATTAGCATAACCTTCAAAATATCAGGGAATTTTTGTTTAAATTGATGTTTAAGTTACTCCTGCAAAGAGCAATCCAGCCGACTGTCCTCTTCACTGATCAGATTCTTACCTTCCCTGTGGCTCCACAAATCTTGAGTTACCTGTAAAAACTACCTCAACTTCAGGACAAGGGGATGAGCTCTTTCTCCGCTTACCTCCTTTCCAACTTCAGCTCTACAATCATAGTCAGGGCATTCTTGTGCAGGCAACAGCTACAGCAAATTGAATTCCGGTCCCCAGCTCAGTCGGCAACACAGCTAACTGCTAAGCTATTTAATAAGGGTTTGGGATTTTTTTTTTTCCTTTAGAAATGACAATTAGTGCTGTGATTTACTTTGAACTCAGCACTGCAAGGCTGTATTCAGGTCACACCTTATAGCACGGGTTCCTCTAAGGAAACCCAGTCTGCAAATCCTCAACTCACACTCGGACAAGATAGCAGTATATGCCATACTTGCATGCTTTAGGCACCTAGCAAATCTTGCCACGAAATTTTAGATGCCAATGGCCAAAGGACTAGGGATGGCAGTGAGGGAGATCACAGTTTTAGATATAAGCATTTTAATTTCACAGATGTCTTAGTTTAGGTGTCTGAGCAAAACACAAGCGAAGGTGACAAGACATAACCTAGACTGGAATCTTTAAAAATCAATGCATTTCTGAATGCAGCAAGCTCACTTTCTCACACATGTTGAAGGTCTTTACTCCTGTTCTTTGTACTTCTTAAGCAGCTCGCCTCGAAGGTTTCAGGGGAGTCTGCACAATCAACAGCAGAGTGGACCACCAACACTAATTCTTCCCATTTGCGTACATATCCGTACGGGGACCAAGGAAGCCATGGCCTTTGGCCAGCTACCCAAAATACATGAAGGGCAGAGAAAAAGATTGAGACGTAGAAACACATGAAGAATGCGAAGAGTTAAGGGAAGTAGAACTTAGCTATGTTTACCTTCAGTTTCCAGTGCTTAGGCTAATCTTGGTTTTAAAATTTCTCTACGAAGGTGGAATGCCAGTTTTAGCTAAGGTTTTCTTTCTGGAAGTCTGGAAATATTAACTTGGCAGTTGCTAGGCATCAGTCACAACATTACAATAACTTGCATTCAGAAATACAGTAAAGCACTAATGCAACAGAAACTATAACAGAGTCACTGCATAACGAACAGCCTATAGTAAAAAATAGAAGTTATGATGATTCACATAGAAACATCTGTAAAGCCTATCAAATACAGTAGTTGGGATTTCAGGCCTCTTGGTGTCTTTGTTATGAACACAGGCTGATATTCAACTGATAAAATATATTTTCAGAAAGCAGACTATTGTTTTCAATGGAGAGATGCAGATGGACACCTCCAAGTGAACAGATCATTCCCGAGCAGAAAAAATATAAATTATTTTTGAGGTCTGGGTCCCAAAATAATAAATGGCAAAATATAATACTGCTGGTTCTGGCATATTGAAGTAAAAGCATGATTTTTCAACTGGTCACCATTATACTCTCAAGTGGAGAGAGTTGGGAATAACTTAAAGGCCACACCTCTGCTCCTGGAAATATCTCTTCATCATTGCTGAAGCTTTACTTTAAAGAATTTCACAGTGACTGAATCAATTGGTCCTTTCCCTGGGAAGATGAGCCTTTCCTAACAAAAGGCTCAGCTGAGCCAATGCTGAATACGCTGTAGCAGCAGAAAGAAACCAGGCTCTCCACCTAATTCTAGAAACAAAAACTAAACTTGCTCAGACCCTGCCCAGTTTGACCTGGAGGACACAGTTTTGTCAGTCAAAAACTAAGCTATACACCTGCATGCCATCGTATGTCTTAGGAAAAAAAGACAACTTGTAAAGAATCACAGAATTGCAGAACCACTAAGGCTGGAAAGGACCTTCAAGATCATCAAGTCCAACCATTAATCCAGCGCCACCATGTCCCCTAAACCATGTCCTGAAGCGCCACATCCACACGTTTTTTGAACACTTCCAGAGATGGCGACTCCACCACCTCCCTGGGCAGTCTGTTCCAATGTCTGACCACCCTCTCGGTGAAGAAATTTTTCCTAATATTCAATCTAAACCTCCCCTGGTACTACTTGAGGCCATTTCCTCTCGTCCTATCACTAGTTACTTGGGAGAAGAGACCAACACCCTCGTTGCCACAACCCCCTTTCAGGTAGTTGTAGGGAGCGATAAGGTCTCCCCTCAGCCTCCTCTTCTCCAGACTGAACAACCCCAGCTCCCTCAGCCGCTCCCCATAAGACTTGTGCTCCAGACCCCTCACCAGCTTCGTTGCCCTTCTCTGGACACGCTCCAGCACCTCAACATCCTTCTTGTAGTGAGGGGCCCAACACTGAACACAGGATTCAAGGTGCGGCCTCACCAGTGCTGAGTACAGGGGCACGATCACTTCCCTCCTCCTGCTGGCCACACTATTTCTGATACAGGCCAGGACGCTGTTGGCCTTCTTGGCCACCTGGGCACACTGCCGGCTCATGTTCAGCCGGCTGTCAACCAGCACTCCCAGGTCCCTTTCCGCCAGGCAGCTCTCCAGCCACTCCTCCCCAAGCCTGTAGCATTGCATGGGGTTGTTGTGGCCAAAGTGCAGGACCCGGCACTTGGCCTTATTAAACCTCATACAGTTGACCTCTGCCCATCGATCCAGCCTGTCCAGATCCCTCTGCAGAGCCCTCCTACCCTCCAGCAGATCAACACTCCCACCCAATTTGGTGTCATCTGCAAACTTACTGAGAGAGCACTCGATCCCCTCATCCAGATCATCAATAAAGACATTGAACAAGACCGGGCCCAGAACCGAGCCCTGGGGAACACCACTTGTGACCGGCCGCCAGCCAGATTTAACGCCATTCACTCTCTGGGCTCGGCCATCCAGCCAGTTCCTCACCCAGCGAAGAGTAAACCTGTCTAAGCCACGAGCTGCCAGTTTCTCCAGGAGAATGCTGTGGGAGACCTGGCTTTACTAAAGTCCAGGTAGACGACATCCACAGCCTTTCCCTCATCCACTAGGCAGGTCACCTGGTTATAGAAGGAGATCAGGTTGGTCAAGAGCACCACAGCATCACAGATTTACTACAGATGGTGACATTTTCCAGCAAAACACTACTGTAAACTGGCGGGGGGGGGGAAGGGGAGGACGGTGTCCTGATTTCCAGTGAAACACATTTTGCCCATGTCTATTGGGCCCAGCTCACTCCATAGCAAATTTAAGGTACTCATTCCTATAAGGACCAGACAGAAGTACTTTGGACAAAGATTAGACTTTCCTCATCAAAAGCTCACAGAAGTATCCCATAGCACCTCCTGTCAAAGCACACTCCCTTTTTGATCACGCCCATACAGTTTACACACCTCCACCCACAGTAAAGCCTTTGCTGATTTTGCTTTGTTAAAAAGGCTCCATCTTCTCTAAGGGTACTAGGGAAAAGCCACACAAAGGAGCTGCCTTAAACATAATCCCTCACTGACATGCAGTTCCCTGGCACACCTTCTGCTCTGCAGCAATGCTTTTTCAACCTCTGAGTGAAACGCATCCCCAACGCCAATGCTTCTCACATGTCACGTTCGTTTCACAGTCCTAACTAGCGCTGCTTCCCACCCCTCCCCAAGCCCTCACTGCTGTTACTGAAACCAACTTTCATTCAGAAGAAAGCCATTTCAAAAAAGACAGACCTACTATTTGCAGGTGACACCAAGCTGAGCAGTGCAACTGACTTGCTTGAGGGTTAGGACGCCATCCAGAGGGACCTGGGCAAGCTCAAGAAGTGGGCCCATGTGAACCTCATGAGGTTCAACAAGGCCAAGTGCAGGGTCCTGCGCCTCAGTCAGGGCAAACCCTGGTATCAGCACAGGCTGGGGGATGAAGGGTTGGAGAGCAGGAGGACTTGGGGGTACTGGTGGATGAAAAGCTGGACATGAGCCAGCAATGTGCGCTTGCAGCCCAGAAGGCCAACCGTCTCCTGGGCTGCATCCAAAGCAGCGTGGCCAGCAGGTGGAGGGAGGGGATTCTGCCCCTCTGCTCTGGTGAGACCTCACGTGGAGTCCTGCATCCAGCTCTGGAGCCCTCAGCACAGGAAAGACATGGACCTGTTGGATCAGGTCCAGAGGAGAGCCATAAAAATGATCAGAGGGATGGAACACCTGTCCTCTGAGGACAGGCTGAGAGAGTTGGGGTTGTTCAGCCTGGAGGAGAGAAGGCTCCAGGGAGACCTCATTGCAGCCTTCCAGTACTTCAAGGGGCCTTAAAAGAAAGATAGGGACAGACTTTTTAGCAGGGCCTGTAGCGATAGGACAAGGGGTAAGAGTATTGAACTAAAAGAGGGTAGATTTCGAGTAAGGAAGAACTTTTTCCACACTGAGGGTGGTGAAACCCTGGCACAGGTTGCCCAGAGAGGTGGTAGACGCCCCATCCCTGGAAACATTCCAGGTCAGTTTGGACGGGGCTCTAAGCAACCTGATCTAGTTGAAGATGTCCCTGCTCCTTGCAAGGGGGTTGGACTAGATGACCTTTAAAGGTCCCTTCTAACCCAAACTATTCTCTGATTCTATTTCATAAGCCAGAAAATGTACATCACTGCTTGAGGGCAGATGCTAGCAGACATTGCTGCTGGCAGTTTGGGACCCACACGTCCCTTGGCCTGTGTCAGTGACACGCTGAAGGTCACCCAGCCAGCAACAGGATGGTGGTAGGACCAGAATTCAGACCTCCTGTCTCATCCCTCTACATTTATACTACCCTTCCCAGTGAGGAGACTACAGTTTATTAGACCTCCTTTGGAATTACATGACTACAGGTCTGCAGAATTTTTCCTGGCAGGGTAAGAAACTGAAAAAAGCTCCCTCTCAAGGTATTGTTACTGCCACTTTCATGACAAGAGTTACTACCAGATTTCATCTGCACACAACACGTTCTGAAGCTGTTCTCTCCATAATTGGAGAAGACAAGTCTGGTTTACCCTCATAAATCAATCAATTCCTAAAGAAGAGATCAGGATTTACTACAGAGCTGTTAAGTCAGAATCCATACAGACAGAGAAGTTTTTTTTACAAGAAAAAAAACCCACACAACCTTCAAGCAGTGCCTTCACTGAAAACAAGACTAGTGGCTCTCTCCAAATGCAACCTCCCACTCGTCATAAAGGCACATGCCCTTGGCAAAGCCTGCCAAGGGGCTTCTGTTAACTTTGCCAGGTCAACAAGGCATTCCCCTTGTTACTACCAGCAGCATACCAGAGACCTTACAGCTCGTTAGTGACCCCAGAAAACAGGCATGGGGACTTGCAGTGGTAACTGAAGCAAAAGCTCCTTCTCTGCTCCTCTAACAGAGCTTTCCAACCACCACAGTTCACAGGGAAAACTCATTCAGGTGTGATTTGCCTGCACAGGGCTCAGAATAAACACCTCTTCCCCAGCAGCTGAACCCTGGTCAAAGAGAAACCTTGGGACTGTGGAGCTGCATGCCCAAGGTTACCATTCTTGTTAGCAAAAGGAAACACAGATTGCTGCGTTGTGCTTGCATTTTACAAGGTTAACCCTTCAGACAGATTTATCCTCTTGCTTTCCTAGCTGATCAGAGAGGTAATTTGTACCTTTTTGTTCCACCATTCACAGCAATTAGAAGAATGCAGCAGCAAATGATAAAAGAATAAACCTGATTTGACTCCCTTCCAGCAGCTGTGGGTCACACAAGTGATATGCTTGCCAATGCTGTTCCTTTAGCTTGTCCCTAACGTATGTACGCCAAAGAAAGTAGAGATTCATCTCCAAATATCTTTTGTCCCACACTACTCATTGTGGTGAAGTGTATTGTCTGTATCCATTTACAGACAACCCTAAGACTGAATCAGATTAGTTTTATATCCCCGAACAGAGGTGGACACTCCCATCACATCAAAGATCAGTAGGTGGAATTACTCTGCATTATAATGCACTAAGCACAGGCAGGAGATTTTAAGAAAATCAATTACAACAAAGGTTTAGCCTCCAGGCAAAGGTCTTCAAATTAGCTGCTTCAATGCTGAATGCCAAACGGGCAAAGGAAGTAAGGCATCCCTGCTGAACAGGGACCCTGCGCCTGCCCACATACTGGAAATGGATCCATTATGAATCTAAACACAGATGAACATAAGCATTTCTAAAATAACTCGCTCTAGGGAATTTCACGTGTTTCACATTTCTGTGTACCGCGTTCATCTTAACCTACTGTCAAGTATCATAGGAAGCACAATGCTTCCAAACTGCAGAACAGGGGTGCACACCACTAAATACCGTACCGTCCACCAGCAAAAGTCACGGACCGCAATTTGCCTGTACATTCCCTACCTGCTGCCAGTCTACTTTTCCGTTTTCCTGCCAAGGCTACTCTTCTAGCTGTCACGTAAGATGTACACGATTTTTCTTCTGCTTTCACATCCACTTATTAAACACCCCTCCTTCCTGCCAGGGGGAACCCAGAAAGCAAGCAGGATAACCGCTCCCCCGAGCGCTTGCCAGCTCCCACCGAAAAGGAGCAAAGCCCTTCACCAAGGGAGGGCTGCAATAAAGCCGAAAACAGGTCCCTTCACAAAAAGAGACTCCTGAAAGGGTGTTTAGTCATTGCACAAACGATTTGCTGCTTTTAAGAGTGAAAAGGTTCAAAAAGACTGGGCAACTCCACGTGCAGGAGCCGTCTCTGGATCAATTCATTCCTACCAAGGAAAAACTGTGAAGGATGGCGACTCTCGAGGCGAGTTCGCCCTACAGGGAGAGGGACGCAGCCTGAAAAAGATAAGCATCAAAGAGCGCTTTTATCCCAGTTTGAGCATGAACAGAGGATCCCTTATACAAACGCCAAACTTGCCTCACTCGGCAGGCAAAAAAAAAAAAAAAAAAAAAAAAGGCAGTAAAAAGTTGTGGAGAGCGTGGAGGGGAGGGACAAGAAACTGTTAAAATCAAGAGAGGGGGGTGGTCACACACAGGCAGCGCTGGGGATCCCGGGTGCGGGACGGGACGCTGCAAGCTCCCCGTGCCGAGCCCGGGCTTTAGGTGACGGACATCGAGAGCCCGCCGCAAAGCGGGGATGGGGCACGGCCCCGGCGCAGCGAGGCGGGAAGGGCAGCGGCGGGCGCCTGAGGGGAGGCGAGGCCGGCGCCTGAGGGGACATGAGGCGGGCAACGGCGGGCGCCTGAGGGGAGGCCGGCGGCGGAGCGTCGCGGCCGCGCGCGCCCCCCGCCCCGCACGCACCTCCTGGAAGAGCTCCAGACTGTAGGTGTTGTCGTCGTCGGCGAAAAAGAGCACCCCGGGCTGGGGGGGCGGCAGGTGCTGGTGCCGCTGCCGCAGCCAGGCCAGGCCGGCGTTGCGCTGCTCGGTGGCGCGGGGCAGCCCCGGCCGCTTGTAGCGGCGCGGCGTGGGGACGTGGAGGTGCGTGCAGGGCAGGCCGGCGCCCGCCAGGAAGCGGCTCACCAGCTCGCTGCGCGCCGCCGCGTCCTCCACCAGGATCCAGTGGAGCCGCGCCACCTGCCGGAAGGTGTTGGCCAGGCGGGTGAGCTCGGCCTTCTGCACCGGGCGGCTGTAGGTGGGCGTGATGGCATAGATGGTGGGCAGCGCCGCCTCGGGCCGCCGCGCGGGGGGCGCCCGCGCCGCCGCCGGCCGGGCCCCCCCGCTACCGCCCCCGCCGCGGGGGGCCAGGGCGGGCAGCGGCGCCCGGCTGCTGTCCATGTCCAGCACGACGATGACGACGAGCACCCAGGGCAGCAGCAGGAGGAAGCGGCTGAAGAGCAGGGACTTCATCCTGCCCCCGGCGCCCTCCCGCCGCGCCGCCCCTCAGCGCCGCCCCATGGACGGGCGCGGCGGCGCTCAGCGCATGGCCGCGGGGGGCGGCGGGGCTGCCCCTTCGCTCGCCCGCCCGCGCTCCTCCGCGGGGTGGCCGGGGAGGGCGGCGCTCCCTCCGGCGGGGCGGCTCGGAGCGCCCCGCGGTGCCCTGCGGCAGCCCGGCGGGGCAGGTGCCCTTCCCCGCTCCCGCCGCGCCTCTACTCCGCAAGCGGCTGTCCTCCCTCCTCTTCCTCCTCCTCTTCCTCCTTCCTCTTCTTCTTCTCCCTCAGCATCGCCGGGCCGGGCCGGGGGCGCCGCGCCGTCGCGGCCCGGGCGCTCCGGGGAGCCGCTCCTTCTCCTCCGCTTCCCCGGGCGGCTCTGGCGGTGCGCGGAGGCGGGGAGCGGAGGGGAGGCGGGAGGGAGGGTCCCCGCGGGCGGGGGCCGGGTGGGGGGGCTCCCGCCCCGCCTCACTCCGGCTGCCGCCCCCGGGTGCCGCGGGGAGGGGGCGGTGGCTGCCCCGGAGCTCTGCGCTCGGCGCCTTCGGGAGGCGGTGGCGGCCGGGACGCCTTCTCCGGGGCAGCGCCGCCCGCCCGACGGGCCGGGGCCGGGGAGACCCCCGTGCCCGCCGCGGGGGTGTGGGCGCCGCAGCACTTACCCCTCCTACCGGTGGGCAGCCGCTCGCTTAATTTGTGTTGGTTATTTTGGGGCTTTTTT
The DNA here is from genome assembly GCF_964289735.1 of Phaethon aethereus. NCBI lineage: Eukaryota > Metazoa > Chordata > Aves > Phaethontiformes > Phaethontidae > Phaethon > Phaethon aethereus. The sequence continues at coordinate 34,284,979 of NC_138576.1, forward strand.
TGTTGTGTTTTTTTTTTATTGTTTTTTTTTTAACAGATATGCTTTTGAGCTCCGCAGAAGTGAGAGACTGTAAATAAGGCGGTCGTTTTGCGCGGTTCCCCTTGGTTTTCCTCAGGGTCGGTGCCCGGTGCCCGGTGCCCCGTCCCCTGCCCCCCGACGGAGGCAGCTCGTGCTGCCCCGTCCTCTTGTGCTGGCCCGTCCGCCGGCGCCGCTCGGCCCCGCACTCCCCGCGGTCTTCCGCCGTGCTGCTTCCCTACCGGTCGGAAGGACTTGAGAGCTCCTTTGTAAAGAGCGTTCGTGTATGAGAATTTCATAATAGTCCACCTGTCTGGTTTGTTTTTTTTTTTTTTGAGGAAAAAGGCATTCATCAGGTACCGCAGCGCACATGGAATGCACAATCTACAACCGCTCACGAATCTTTCCCGACCGGGGAAGTTTCCGATGCGTTTTTCAGCACTCCCTGCTGTCATACCGAAACGCTTCCTTATAGCTTGAATGAACGCTTTTAAAACTTCCTGTTGCACAAAAAAACACAGAGGCACAGCACTGGTATTTACAAATCACTGAATTATCCTTGATTCTCTGATTAAAACATTTACCGATTTGTGGACTATTTGAGATCAGAAATGGAGTGATTCGTCGTCAATACTTATCAATACAGACTTATCAGTGGGAACAGCGCTGGTTGGAGAAATCGGTCATGTCTTCACACCAGCTCCCTTGGCTTAAACTACTGCTTTTGTTTCTGTTTCGTATGCACCCGTCACATTTGCATGTGTATAACAAATGCAGACAATGTGGTCACCATGTATATGTATCCTTCATATCTATCTGCAATCAGTTTGTCATTCAAGAGGACGTATTAACGCAGAGGGCTCACACACAGAAAGGACGTTGAAGTGAAATAATAAGCTGAAATCCATGTGAAAGTGAGGGTGACACATGACCAGGCACTGAACATCTAAATGAGGAAACATCTGTGTAGCCCGGAGATAATTAGAGTTAGCATGTTTAGTGGAGGTGTGGAAGGGTTGTTATGTGATTAATGAAATAATATGGAGGAATGCAGTGAGCATAAATAGTTCGATATATCCAAATCAAAAACATCTCGGACATGAAATTACAGTTGTCCATTTTGTGCTGATGCAGTTTATCTAGAGGACAATCATCTCAGCACCGTCTCTCTCTGATGACTGAACATACCCATTGTTTTCTCATTTACAGTACAATCCTATTTACAGAGATAATTCGCTCAAATAATGCAAACATATGTATCAAACAAGTCATTCAGAAAAGTTAATTCGAAGCTAGTTGCTTACAGATACTATATGACACCATGTCAGGGCCCTAAAAACCTATTGTGGCAGAACCTAGAAACTGAGGGTTACAAATGGAGGTATTTAACGGACGTTCTTAAGCCAAAAATGTTACAATACTAAAACATTATTTTTATCTTTATATTATTTTCCATCCAAAAATATTATCTTTAGCGGACTTGCGTATCATATTCAGAGCTTAGCCTAGAGACAATACTTAACAGTTGTGGTGGGTCAACCCTGGCTGGAGGCCAGGTGCCCACCAAAGCCACTCTATCACTCCCCTGCTCAGCTGGACAGGGGAGAGAAAATATAACAAGAAGCTCGTGGGTCGAAATAAGGACAGGGAGAGAGCACTCACCAACCACCATCATGGGCAAAACAGACTCGACTTGGGGAAATTAGTTCAATTTATTGCCAATCAAACCAGAGTAGGGTAATGAGAACTAAACACAAATCTTAGAACACCTTCCCACCACCCCTCCCTTCTTCCCGGGCTCAGCTTCACTCCCAATTTCTCTCCCTCCTCCCCGCTCAGCAGCGCAGGGGGACGGGGATGGGGGTTGTGATCAGTTCATCACACGCTGTCTCTGCCGCTCCTTCCCCCTCAGGGGAGGACTCCTCACACTCTGCCCCTGCTCCAGCCTGGGGTCCCTCCCACGGGAGACAGTCCTCCACGAACTTCTTCAACATGGGCCCTTCCCATGGGCTGCAGTTCTTCACAAACTGCTCCAGCCTGGGTCCCCCCACGGGTGCCGTCCTTCAGGAACAGACGGCTCCAGACTGGGTCCCCCATGGGGTCACAAGTCCTGCCAGCAACCCTGCTCCAGCCTGGGATCCTCTCTCCACGGGGCCACAGGTCCTGCCAGGAGCCTGCTCCAGCGTGGGCTTCCCACGGGGTCACGGCCTCCTTCGGGCATCCCCCTGCTCCAGCGTGGGGCCCTCCCTGGGTGCGGGTGGAGATCTGCTCCCCCGTGGAGCTCCATGGCTGCAGGGGCACAGCCGGCCTCGCCGTGGGCTTCCCCGGGGGCTGCCGGGGAATCTCTGCTCTGGCGCCTGCAGCAGCTCCTGCCCCTCCTGCTGCTCTGACCTGGGGGCTGCAGGGCTGTTCTCTCACATATTCTCACTCCTCTCTCCGGCTGCAGTTGCTGTTGCCTTTTTTTTTTTCTCCTTCTTAATTGTGTTTAAGGCACTACAGAGGCGCTGCCACCATCGCTGATGGGCTCGGCCTTGGCAGCGCTGGGTCCGTCTTGTAGCCGGCTGCATCGGCTGTGTGGGACACAGGGGAAGCTTCTGGCAGCTGCTCACAGGAGCCACCCCTGCAGCCCCCCGCTACCAAAAGCTGGCCACGCAAACGCAGTACCATAGTTTATGGCTATAAGACCTTAATAAAGGCAGCAATAGGAATAGCTAAATGTAATTGTTTAGTAAGGAGCACAAACACTAACTCAGCAGCAGGGAGGTATCTCCATGAACTGTTTGGTGTTCTTCCATCTCTTTAATTGCGTTCCTGAAAGCTGGTTACTGTGTGTGTCTGTACCCTTGCTAACATAGTATTTACTGCCTCTAACTGTACATGCGATCTGTAACATAACGGTTTGAGACACTCGTCTGATAATAAATCACAATAACTATATTTTTACCCCAGAAGCATTGTAACATGTTTTCATGTGCCACAAGAACAGACTCATAGGTCATGAGTCAGGTACATTGGGTGTGATATCAAATAATGCAGCAGCATTTGCTGTTAGCTTTATGTATAGATTATCTTAGATGGAAAGGTAAAAGGTAATGAAGGCACCACATACAAGCCAAATGTTATTTATTATACTCTCGTTTCTTGATAAGCAAAGCAAAATGTTCTTCCTTTGGAAATTGGAGGAACCCGGTCAAATAACCACTCCATTTGCGGGGACAAACTGTCTACAGAGACAGTTTTTTCTACCAAACACCTTAGCAGTGGTTATTATAAAAATTGTCACATTTGATTTGAGGCCTCAGGTGCAACTCTGAAACAAAGGACGAGTTTCTAACTTGTGATGGATGGTACCAATCACGGTGTGACTCAGGCTGTTCCTATGGTTTCACACACAATATGCAGTACAGTGCATATTCTGGGTTGTATCAGGGTGTGTGGGCAGGCATTTCTTTTCAGGATCTGGTCCAGAATTGTTTGTTTGCAGTAGTTTATTGCTTGGCTCATCTATTATGGTATTGCTGATTGCTGCCCCCATTCTCCCAAGATTTTTGTCAGAGATGTGTCAGGACTTGGCACCCGATTTTTCATTTGTTTAAAAAAAACTACCTCTGCTTCAGTTTCGTGCGCTTCTCACCAGAGGAGGATGCCTGGCTCTGTCGGGGGATGCTTGACACCGTGCTGGGAAGCACTGGGGGGGTGTGTGCAAGTGTGCATATGCATGTGCATACGAAAGAAATCTCGTCCCTGGGAACATTCTCTACAGGTCCACGGAGCCTTTTTTCAAATTGAAGCACACTGCAGACTCTTCACCTTGCTCTGGCTGGATGCAGTCGTAAGGGATTGTAATGCTGGCCAGCAACTGCCTGCCCCTGTTTCTTCCCTTTTCACTGGTTTCACTATTTCCAACATCTGTAGAAAAGGATAGGTATGGCGTGAGAGTTCTTATAGCTGTGCCATAGACATACCGATCCACTTTCTCTAAATCAACTCGTCTCTTTTTGCTTACCCACCCACCACCACCATTCGGGGTCACCCACGCATCAGGCAGCTCTGTCTAGAGGCTTCTGCGATGACCCAACCTACCCACCCAGTCCCTCAGCTGGGCATGCCCCGGGCCAAGCTGACCAAGCCTTTTGCTTGCTCCATTTGAATTTCCCCTCAGTGTCTGACTACCAGGATTTGCTCAAGCTTGCTACAACATTACAGACTCTTCTTTTTCAGATATTGGAAAGATGGTCAGAATTATAGATAGCATTTGAAAAAAAAAGCTATTAAAATTGATTGTTTTGTAGGTTCTGTGGCTGATAGAACTATTACAGTCCTGCGGGAAGCAGAAGCAAAACTGTTGGATAAACATAAAAATGTGTGATTATTTTTAACTAGTGGATAAAACACTGCAGAGAAATAGTTCCTATTTCACATGGCTGTAACTGAACAGATTAAACCCAAGGATGGTTCATTTCTTTGGACTGTCTCATGGTTTTCTTTCAACAGCAGCCAGTGGTGATAACTGAAGGTGGGTAATCGGCTCTGGCATGCAAAGGTGGCCCATCAGCCTAGTTTCTGTGATGGGTAAAACCAGACACCAGGTGACTCAAATTGTAGCAGGCAAAAGATGAGCCTGCCTGTCTAAATTAAATACATGCAGTGTAGTTTCTAGTGTTTGAATTTACACCTTTTGGCATTGTTCAGTCAATCAAATTGTGTGATTGGCCAAAAAAAAAAAAAAGAGCATTGCGGCTGCATCTCACAGGAGTGTCAAAGAACATCCACTGTCTACTGCACATTCAAGGGCACAAGCCTGATCTCAGTGGAGTCACTGTGTATCTAGGGATTTAAATGAGAACAGGTTTAATATACATTAGTGAAGGCCCAGAAGACAAATGCTTAAGCCAGGCATCCTACGGAGAAAGTAATGTTCCGCCATCTGACAGACACAGATCGCCACCCTAAGTGTCTGCACAGAGGTATCTTGGCATCAGCGGGAGGCAAAGAAAGCAACGGAAAAAAGCAGCAGCAGCACAGGATGCAGCAAAACCATAATTTCTTCTGTCCTCTTCTGCTCCTTTAGACTTATTTCAGCCTCATTAGATCACCTAACGCATTCTCTAAGAGAGTACATTTTCCGACTCTATACAGATGTGGAAGGCCCCAAGAAATTTAATCACCCAACTCAGAAGTGACGGACCCCGCACTCGCGCGCAGGACGCTGTGTCTCAGAAAAGATAGGCAGTGGAGACTGGGCTGGGCTTGCTCAAATAATGTATATGGGGTCTGTGCTGATCCAGAAAGAAGAAACCAGCTGCCCGAGCTGACAATGAAGAACGAGATTGCCTGTTTATGTACACACACAGGCCATTTCAAAATAATTTTCTCTAGTGCTTTGTTCCTTTCCCTAATAAACCAACTTGTTTATCACTATAGCAACCAGCTACAGATTCCTGGAAAGAAGAGCTGCAAATGCCCATTTGGACTTCTGTGGTCGCAGGCAGTTGGTACGAGCAAGGTGTCCTACCTGCCTCCCAGAGCTCTGAAATGCCACGTCGGGACAGGGCGTGACGCGGTGTGACATAGTGCGAGGGGGACACGCAGAGCCAACAGCAATATGCATAGCTTGATGGAAGCCATCACAAAAATAAACAGTTTTAATGGAAAACAAATGCGTTCTACGTAAGGAAAAAAAAAAACAAACAGGTTGAAACGCAGAGCTGAATCCTCAATGCTGAAAAGATTCCATTATCCCTCCGTGCCATGGGCTTCCGTGACGAAGACTGGAAGAGGTGGGAAACGGATGTGCAAGGGACCTGCCCAGGGGAGGTCCTGCAGGTGCGGGAAGGGATGGAAATCAGTGGTCTCACCACACGTCTGCTGCCAGCACATACCTCTGAAACCTGTGCCAGTGAGTATCCCGCTGGTGCTGAGCCACGTTCCCGGTGACATCTCGGAACTGCAGCGTTTGCTCAAGGGGCAAAGGCCCATGGGGCAGAGCGAGAGATGTAGTCTCAGGAGATAACCTTCAGGGGTAACATAATTACACAGAAGGGGAGATGTTTACTTGCTTTTCAGCCTAGAAAAAGGCATGCACAAAAAAAACTGCGTTACAAGAATATTAGCACAAATGCAAACTCAGGCATTCAAAGACAGGAAGCACTACAATTAAGATTGCCTGTTGAAGCTGAAAGTGGTCTCTTCAAGCACTTGCCTTATGATTCAGCCTTTGCATCTTCAATTTTCTTTTACATCTGCCTTTTCAGATAGTATGAAGAGGATCATCCTTACGCTGTTTGGCTACCCTTCCCCTGGATTCCTGTAACTCCTGTCAGGAGCTCCTGAGCTCTCCCTGCGTCCTGGCACCTGGTCGGTTTTCTTATATTTTGAGCATGCCCAGGGTATGAAAAAAAAAAAAAAAGTAAGTTTAAAGCCATGTGTTTTAAAAAGACTACTTGACCCTTGGTCCTCATATGAAGAGGGTTGAATGTTTTATTCTGTGTTTTGTTTGTAATGTAATGTTACATTAATGAGGTAATGTTGTTGTAGCACCAGTGTCCTAGCATATGTCAGGCAAGCTTGTAAGGAGAGGTATCTTCTAGTAGACTACATAATACAGTAAAATAAACCAAAGCAGACAAGTGTTAAGGCATACAAGCTTTTCTTCAGGTCTGAAACAGCAACTGACCAAAATGCCTGCAAAAGAGGAACAGCTCCAGGTTAATCCCTGGAGTTATTCCTCATAAAGAAAATGTTTTCTTTCACCATGTTGTGATTTTTTGTAAGAGCCTCAAGTTGATGATTTTTTTTTTTTGTCCTTGAGAAGTCAAAGGGTCTGCTCCAGTTTCTCTTGAAATCACAAAGGAGCCTCCCATGCCTTTATGCTTCAGACCTACATGAGGCCTTGTTGACAGAATAAATTGTTTTAGCATAACCAGATATGGACTTAAACTAGCATTGCCAAATGCCAGCGAACTTCTCGGCAAGCACTCTTTGCCCCACCTGGAGACTGAATCAGCCCTGCGAGGTTCTATTATCCTCTATCTCACTGGCTAAAATCCCACCTGGGCTGACAGCCGTGGCACTGAGACAGCTGGCAATCACCATGGTAAGTGGGTATTTTATGACAAGTCTTGCAAACTGTCTTGCAAGGCACCTCATATTATGAATCAGCAGATAGGAGAGTTTCTTGGTCTTGGCTGGGGACTTGGTTTCATGATACAATATTTACTTCTGGGTTGGCCCTTGCCATATGGAAATAACTGGTTGTCATTGGCTCTGTTTTTTGTGAAGACATATTTTGGAAACCAGTGTTCAGCATGCATCTCTGAGATGAGGAGTGGCGTATGGCATCTCTGAGATGATGAGTGCTTTATGGCAGCGTAGTGTCTGAGCAGTTGGAGACTGGCAGATCGCTTCAAAGACCTAGAGCATATACCTGCCTCCCCAAACCTCCAGAGAGTTTGGGGAGCTAGCTGGCCAAACTGGGGATATTTCCTTACCATATACTATGGTATGTGCTGTATACAGTAATTGTGTAAGACTTTAGGAAACATTGGGCAGGCAATATGAAAAGGCACGTACAAAGGTGTGGTCTCTGTCCAGTAACCTCACAGTCCCAGAACAGCTGAGGATTTATCATGGTTAGGGGAGAGCAGGCACCTTTTCAATCCATCTCCTCCCTAGGCTCACATTTTTCTCCTCGAGACAGTCTCGCCTGCACAGATCTATTATCAGAAAAGAAAGAGGAGTTTGCTGCATCCTGGTGCAGGCTGTGAATGGTGGTGCTTGCAAGGCATCTTCGTTATGGGTAAGACAGACAGTGGAAAAAGGGTCACGCTATATCAACACCAACCAGAAACTCACATGCCGGGAGCATTACTTGAAACTCTGCCTCTTTTTTTTTGGTCTCGAATAGACTGGACCAGAGAGAGGGACAGCTGGGCTTGGTCAGCACCCAGTTGGCCTGCATGCCTCGTCAATATGTCTGTGGATTACTGCTGCCTTTCCATCTGTTCACGGTGTCTCCTCCCACACTGAAATCCTCATTAAACCCTAGCAGTGGTCATGATACCGTAAATACACGTTACACCGTACCCTTGCGCTGAGCTTGCAAACGCAGCCCGTGATTAGCTGGGCTCAGCGACACTGAGGAACCGGCTCTACGTCAGTGGTATTTGTAACGCTGCCGCCGAGCCACAGAGCTAATATATTCCTCCTTCCCTCTTCCCTCACCTTCCCAGTATTTCTTCTCTGTGCTGTTCCAGCAGGAGGTCCCTGGAGCCTTCCAGCTTGTCAAGCACAGCGCACTACCCTGTGTTCGAAAGCATATGGCCGACAAAACAAAGAGCTTGCAGCTGGAATTTGAATGTGGCACAAACTGAATTGCTTTGAAAATAAAGGTATGTGCTAGGAAGAAACACAGTGTAGAAACGAAGGCACAAGAGGTCACGTAGTCCAACCACTCATCTCAAGCCAGGAGACATTTGTTTAAACCTCCCATGATGATAATCCAGCCACCTCCTGATGTAATACCTAACTGTCCCAATGGTAAGAAAGTTCCCCTGGTATTTAACATAAGCCTTACTGTTACTATGCGTTCACAGGTTACTGTCTTGGTGCAAATGGAGGATAACTGACCACTTTCCTGTTTATAGCAACTTTTACACAGCTAGCACCGACACGTCCGTTCATCTCTGATAATCTCAGATGAACCTCCAGTTCATCTCTGCTTTCCTACAAAAAGCATTTTTTTTCTAGAAATTACTTTCTGAGTTCATAATAAGTAAAAGTCTTCTCGTTACATCTGTATATTTCCTAAAATGTGGACTCCAGTCCAAGAAATATTGCTCTGATCAAGATCTTAACAGTGCCATGTGAAGGACAGTATTTACCACCCGTGCCTTCCAATATGATACGTGGAACAGTTCCATTCATTTTGTTACCTATTATAGGTCCTTTTCTATGGTACTGTTCCCTAGCCAGGCTTTCTGTACACAATCCTGCTCCCCCCTTTTCAAAGGTGGTAATATGGCTGTCCTTCTCGTCCTTGTCCTTGTCCTTCAGGATTTTTTCCATTCCCCACGAGCTCACAAAGTGCTCAGTGTTTTCTGAGATTTTGTCACAGGCACGGTAATTTAAGTAATTCCAGCTCATCCAAATATTTCTTGAAAGATTATTTTCCCATTCTAGCCTGTTCTCTCGTTACTCATTTTAAAGTCCATCAGGCAATGGATCATAGTTCATCTTTTTCAGAAAGATTAAGCCATGAGAAAAGACATTGCACCTCTCAGTCTTTCTTAGGCTGTAATTTTTGACAGTCTGTGCTTAGTATTCATGTTAGTTTAATGGAATTATAAAAGTTTTCTAAAATCCCCTTTTCATTACATGAAAATAGTGGACAAGAAGTCACCATCCCTCTCCTCCTTGATACCTTCTGATTTTGAAACCTTGTTGTAAGCTGACTGTCACTCTGAAATGTGATCAACCAAATACCCCACGGGATTATGGCTGAAGGTGTGGTGGAACAAAAAGCACATTTTTTATGAACAACTGGGATAAAATACAGCAGGAGAGACACTTTCCTTAGACTGCTTGTAGGCGCATACATTCATCCCTCGGATGATTTGATTTGCCTTTGTGCTTGCAGTAAATGCATGAGTACAGGAAAAGGTGGGAGTTAGACTTTGGACAGGATGCAGGAATGCTCGTCGGATAGAACAGCAGACCAGGGATGGGAGAAGTATTGCAGCCTCCCAGATCTGCGGTACCCCGGCTGTAAGGTAGGAGCAAATTGCTGCATAGGTCCCAAAAAATGAGCTGCTGAAGGCAGTGTAGACCCTGGCTCTTCAAGGGAGCAAGGGCATTCCCATTAGAAGGGAGGCAAGGGCTCTTCTTCACCGTAAGGCAAAGGATGAGGACTTGCTATTATTCCCAAGGGTTATTTTTCAAGGACAATTTGCCCTCAGGCGCTGTTGTTTTGTTAATAAGGATGTGGCCAGGCTAAGCAATTTTCTCTAAGTCATTGTATGCATTTCTTTCTCAAACCATGTCCATGGCAAATTATGTATAATTGGGCTGTAAGGCTCCCTGTGTCCTGCTTAATCTGCTGTTTACTGATATGCTCTTTATCACCACTGACAATTTTTTTCTTGATGATTTTGTCACCTCTAACAGAATGTAAATAGTGATTATGTAAACAGCTTACACTCCTATTCACCATGTTCAAACACTTTGATTTCTTATCTTTTTAAGAGTGAAGGCTGGATAGAGAAACTGGTGGCATGCACTGCATTTTAATATTTTTAAATATTATTAGGGTGGGATGGAAGCACCATCCTGCATTAGGGATGGGCCGCCCCTGCCATGCTCTGCTGGGGCTTGCACTGTAACTTCAGGTAGCATTTGGGGTATATTGTCAGCTGGATCAGTTCCCTCCTTCAGAGAATGGGGCTGTGCTGTGTGTTTGTGTGCCGGGGGATTTCTCTGATAAGCACAAGTAGTAGGTGCCAAGTAAAAATATGCCCTCATCCAAACCTATGTGCCAGCATAACGATACCATGGCTTTCACAGACATGAAGTCCTAAAGCATGAAAATTAGGTCTTTCTACAGCAGATTTCTTGCCCTGCAGCTTGAAATCCAGTACGTCTCAGTGAGATACCATATGCAGAAACTTTCATTTCTTTTCCTCCCTGGCAGGTGGAACTTTAAGAATTTGGGTTTATCATATTGTTTTAAGGAATATTCTTTCAGAAATCCTTGAGAGTTTTGGCATTTGAGAAGAATAAGGCATCTCATCCTTTTTAGGAAGACAAGGCAAGTAGTTGCACCTGTCACAACCTTCCTCTCAAATTGAACCATTTGTAATTCTCAAGTAATCCAGTTTAACATAGTTTAGCTATTTGCCAGAAGTTTTAAGTAGATGAGATATTGTGTAATTCTCAAATGGCATGGTTTAACACACCAGCTCTCCCAAATCTGCACTGCTGTTCTATTAAATATAGCATAAAGAGAAAAGCCTCATGAACTTGCTCTATCAGTAGTGGATACTGGAACTGTACCATTTTTTATGTATTATTTGTTCTTCCATTTTTAGTCCTGCTGTAGTTCCAAAGAATTTATTTATAAAGAAATTATTCCACTACTTCACAGAAATCTCTGTCGTGTAAGGTTGAAAATGACCTCAAGAGGTCATTTCATCTAATGAGTTCCACAGATTTTCAACCAGTGGATCAGTGCCAAAGTTCAGAATATTTCCCAGGATACCATCCAGCTTTATTGGCACATCTTTAATGGGGAATAACTGCATCACGATTCTGTAGGCTAGTTGTGCACCACTGAACCCCAGGCTCATGGACCACCAGGTGTCCTTGGACCTCAGTATGGATATCCTGAATCCAGGAACAGCTGCTCAGTCATCTCCTTCTGTTGCAGGTTCGGGTATATACTGCTGCCACCCTCGAATTTCACACAACCTATACTTGGCTCCCCCATTTTCAAGGTAATCCTCAGACTTGAGCAGAGGATGAGCTCTGAGCAGACAAACTGTGTCGGCAACAGCCTGCCTCCAACCGCTGTCCTCCCTGAATGGCTCTGGTCCTTCTCTGGTTGGGGAAGCTGACATGCACGTACCATATGAAAGCTTTCTATGCAACTGTGAGCTGGGCAGAGGCTGCCACCCCCAAACAGCTCACCCAGGTCACGCTGGCTTCTGGCTGACAGCAGGCTGTGCAAATTGTCCAAGCAATCTACAGATGGTCAGAACAAGAGCCCTGATTTAGTCTATCCCCATTCTTGAGATAAAATTGGACAGAACTACACCATCCTCAGCTGCTCTTAAAATCACAGAACCATTGGAAAAGACCTTTAGCACCATCAAGTCCAACTGTCAACACAACACCACCATGCCCACTAAACCATGTCCTGAAGCGCCACATCCACACGTTTTTTGAACACTTACTGTGATTATGACTCCACCACCTCCCTGGGCAGCCTGTTCCAATGCTTGACCACTCTCTCCATAAAGAAATTTTTCCTAATATCCAACCTAAACCTCCCCTGGCACAACTTGAGGCCATTTCCTCTCGTTCTATCTCTAGTTACTTGGGAGAAGAGACCAACACCCACCTCACCACAACCCCCTTTCAAGTAGCTGTAGAGAGCGATAAGGTCTCCCCTCAGCCTCCTCCAGACTGAACAACCCCAGTTCCCTCAGCTGCTCCCCATAGACTTGTGCTCCAGACCCCTCACCAGCTTCGTTGCCCTTCTCTGGACACGCTCCAGCACCTCAACATCCTTCTTGTAGTAAGGGGCCCAACACTGAACACAGGATTCAAGGTGCGGCCTCACCAGTGCCGAGTACAGGGGCACGATCACTTCCCTACTCCTGCTGGCCACACTATTTCTGATAGAGGCCAGGATGCTGTTGGCCTTCTTGGTCACCTGGGCACACTGCTGGCTCATGTTCAGGCAGCTGTCAAATCTTTCAAGTGTCAAATCTTTCACTGTAGAGGATGCCGGCAGTCCCTGCAGTAACCAATGCTCAGTTGCCCTTTCAATTAAAAGGACAATGTCTAATCTAAATTACCTTTGCTCTCAGCAACTGAGATTACTTGTTTTCCTGCTGATTTTGGAGGAAGAGTATGTATTTTGTGCATGTGAAGCTCACATCGTCCTTGTCTTCTTTCTAGAAAAGACACTCAATTCTTTCAGCCATTCCCAAGAAGTCTGCATTCTTCTAAAAATACCCAGCCCCAAAATGGACATAGTTTTCCAGTGGAGGTCACTAGTGCCAAGCCGAGTAAAAGAACCGCTTCCTATATTTTATACCTGTTAATGCATCCCAGAAGGACATTTGAATGTCTTGCAACAGCGCTATATTTTGCACTTTCAATTGCAATCCATTGTCACTTTCTGGATCCTTTTCTACAGCAGAATAAAACCAAACAGATCAGGACAAACTTCTACAGGGCCCCATCTCTTGTATCATCGCATTTAAGTAACCCACTGTATGATAAACTCAAATGGCGGTTCACAGCCGGTTGTACATCCACCTCAACTTTTTTGGGGGTTGTTTTCCTTCCATTTGCTTATGAGAACATTGTGGGGGATTGTCAAAAGTTGTGGTATGGTCAATATAATTTCTGCCTGTCGTTCCTCACATTTTTGCCAGATTTCTAACCATGTCAAGGAATTCTGTTAGAATGGTATGACATTATTTGCTCTGAACAAAACTGTATATTGTTTGTTTTGTTGGTTATTAAGTGGTTGTTCAGTGAGAGCATTTCCAGGTACTGAAGTTAAACTCATCCATCATTGTAAGTTCTGTAGATTTCTCCATCCACCTGCAATTTTCAGAAATTATCATTAACAGTTCAGAGGTTGCTCAGGATAAGTCCTAAAATACTCTTGGAGAAATGTCCTCAAAGCCAGCTGACATGAATACATTTCACCTGTCTTGATAGTCTGTCCTCTGCTCCTGTGCTCTTGTTGAAATTAATTGCATGAAATATCTGGTAAAAAATAACTTCTTTTGTGATTAATAAAGGAAAAAAAAGGAACTTCATGGAAGGTCAGTCATGCATATTGCTTTTAAAATGCTATGCATATTTGGGTAGACATTTCAGAAAACCTCACCTGCAGTGCAATATATAAACCCCCATGGACCAAGCGTAACACAGTGATTTCAAATTACACCCCGAGCTCCACATGACAAATATATTAACTTCACTATTATAACAGTTGCTGGCTAGATTAAAATGCAGAGATGGGACCACAGTCACCAAAGTCATTTCATGAGAAGATCAGTCCTTTATAGATCACTATTTATTGTAAAGTCTGAATAATTTCTCTTTCTCAGAATCCTTTAAAGGATTAAGTGCTAAATTATATATCATTTTTAGAGCTGCGTTTGCTAGTCCTTTTTTTTCTCATAATTCATTGCCTTCACCTCTACCTGTATTTATAGCATGCATGAATGAAATTTGCCCGGGCAGAAGGTAAGATAAAAATACTTTTGAAAGCTAGTTGATATCTATACTTGGATGCATCACGTAGCAATGATCGTCCTTATTTTTTCAGATTCCTCTTGTTCTTCCAGCTTACTGTGACTGATGTCAAATTTATGCTTTTTATGCAGAAGTTTTTTTTTTTAACATGGTTCTCCTGCTTATGCCAGACTGTTTTTCTTTGATAGGTGCAAAACATCACCTGCTCCTTTTACTCACACACAGGCTCTCTGTACCGATGCAGATTCACTCGTTTACAATGTCAGGTCAGGTGTTAAGGGTCGTTAGAATTTCTAAATGAAATCTTCGCTGTTTGGTAGCTTGAGGGTAGCTTTGCCACGGACTTTAACAGGGTCAGAGCATGAGCCACTGTTTGTCCAAAGCATTCAGCAGAACATTCCTATTGTGTAATTCATATGACTACAGGGTAAATAAAGGCATTCGTCCTCGTTTATGCATCACCTCTTCGCAGGGAACAGATAATCACACAGAATGCACCAAGATGAAGATCTCGCAGCACTGGTTGCACATAAAGAAGCTCGGTCACGAAGAATTCCTCATCTAATTTCAAACAGAGACAATAAGTACCTATAGCACAGAGGTAGAAAACTAAAGGAAATGTGAGAAGTTTTTAAGCTCTTACAGAAAACTAAGATACTTCCTTCAATGCTAAATAGGCTTTTTTGTGATAAACAGACCTTTTCTCCTCAATAGGGAGCTACATGCTTTTTATACCTTCCAGATATTGCTGGTCTAGACAGCAATGCAATAAAACAGGCATTTTCATTATTAAAACCTTTTCTTCAACTGCTTATAGCTTCCTGGAAATAAAACTTGCTTGTCTGATTTCTTAACATTGCAACTGGGAGAAAACAGCAAAAAAAAAAAAAAAAAAAAAAAAGCAGCAGACACTAAAGTGATATAAGGAACATGTAAAATACTAAATAAAAGCAAACAACAAATAAAGGTTGTCCAGTCTCCTAGATTTCAAAAAAGAAAGATTAGGTAGAGTAAGTGTAGGGAGAGTGATGTTAGTTTTCTGACCGGAGCTGTTTGCAGAAGTTTGCACGGAATTAAATTGCCTAAGCAGTGCCCCGGAATAAACTAAACAGGAGTGGTTCAAGGTCCAGTCCAGAAACCCCAGAGACCCAACTGCTTTATCTGCATCCCCTTGATAAGCAACTCTTCCCCCATTCAGGAAAAAGAAAAAAAAAATTCAAAGACAATAGCCAAGCTTGGCAGGGCTTTGCCTGCATCTCGCCCCTTGCCTCCTCCGGTGAGCCCCGGCCAAAGGTGGGCTCTTCGGGCACGGCCGCAGCCCTGCGTCCAGCCGCGCTGCCTCTCGCGTCGCCACTGGTGGTGACCCAGAGGTGATGCCCGGGTGCGGAGCACTCAGACGGACGGGCCCTGCCTAAGGGATGCCTTCCCCAGGAGAAGCTTTTTCCGTCACAATTTCCCGTCCTTGTTTGCTTGAGGTCTCGTCATCAGACCTGTTCAAAACAGAGTTGTGCTCAGTTCTCTTACTTCATGCAGAGCGTAAAGGGACAATAGAATTTTATTAACCCCAAATTTAAGATGTATCTGCATCTTACCAGGAACGGTCCTACCAGGCTTACAAATAACAGGCAAATGGGTCTTAGGCGAGCCCAACTTATTGTCCCCAAACCCCAGCAGAGGCTGGCAAAGAGCTCCCTCCTCTGTAGGACTCTTGTCCCCTGCAGCTCCTCATAGCTCTGCTCTTTCCCCCAACAACCGAGGACCCCAGGGGTAACGGACAGGCTCCCTGCCCCGGCTTGCACAGGGGTTCACCTTACATGGGTTCATTAATCCGGCACTGCATGTAGACTCCTACACCTGCACAGACTCCACCGCAAGGCTGGGGCCAAAATAACGCACAACTTCACCATGTGCCATAGTCAGGCTCGGTTACTCATCACAGCCTCCGGCCAGAACGAGGTCTAGGCGTGAAGTGAAACCAGGAGGAAGAAAATAAAATTAAGCATCCAGAATAATAGAATTTTCTTACATTATTTTCTCCAACAAATGAAATGTCTCTGTCATCCCCCAACTGCTTTTGTCAAGTGCCCTGTCTGATTGCTGCTACAGGATTTTTTGGCACGAGCATGGTCCAAAAAAACAAAACTTCACTCTCTGGAGAATTTTGCTTGGAATAATAGATCTGCGTGAAGGTCTAAATCAATAGAAGTCTTTCTGAATGCATTTCCAGGAAACCTGGACACATCACCAGTGACTTTGACTAAAATACAAGGTGCCAGCCACCATTTGGAAAGCAATTTATAGTTAAGTAATTTAAATTTCATAGTGAAGAAGGCCATAGAGTGAGAACCTCATCCACTGCTGAAGGGAGAGGCTGGAGGCATTCAGGGACTGCCAAATGCTTGCACAATTTCGAGAGGAGGCTTGAGGGTTAATTTTTCTCAAGTATGATTTCTGGATCCCATTCCAGTCCCAAAGGAAAACTCTCTTCTGCCTCCCTTGAATCTCAGCATATATTCAGCTTTTGCCTGTGTTTTTTTCCCTAAGGTTTATTTTCTGTCAGAGGATTATTTTCCCCTTTATTAAAAACTTTCTCTTATCAGGGTAGGTGTTTAAGGTCTGGACTCTGTCACTGCTTGTTTACATATTTCCAAGTGTTTCTCCTCAAGTTTAAGCTTAACTGGAGGAGAATTAGACTTCATGGCTATACCACCATACAGACAGTGGAAAAACACACCAGGGATTCTTTCCCTTTTACCATCCACTATTAAGACTAGAGCTTAAGAAGGGTCTGATTCACCTAAGCCCCATTTTATGACCCCACACCACCCCCAAACCTTTCTTTTCAGCTGCAGCACCATCCTGCAGACACCTAAACTGGGGAAGCATCTCTCTTTGCTGACTCCAGTGTGCACTGGGCTCGTTTTGCCCTGGCTTCTGCTTGACTGAGTAGCTCAGTTACCTCCAGCCCAAACTCATCTGGGATGGCTTAAGCCCACATTTGTCACCTTCAAGAAGCATGTCCTCTCCATAAGGATATACGCTAGTCACACCAGAGACGAGGGGAAGAAAGAAATTGGGATTTCTGTATGTGGACTGAAGCGACGCCGGCAGACAGATGGAGTGAGGGCAGGAATCACAGGGCCAGAGAAGGAGAAAAAAGGGATTTTATGTCATCTGGTGCTCCCACCTGAGGCGGCAGCAGGTAGTGCTTGGAGCCCTCCCAGGCTGCGGAAGCACTGACTCTGCATTTCTCTCTCTCTAAGTGAGGCGTTCACTAATCGTGAGGATATTAAATAAAATATGGGGTCTGTTTTCTCCAGCCATTTTAGTTTTTTGCTCTCAGTTTACGAACCAATAGTTTCAGTGATTGTCTTGGGAGACATCCCACATGTCCACAGCCCGTCTAGAAGGAGGCATCCTCTCGCATCGTGCCCCTTCACATCCCTGCCCATCACTCCCTGACCAGCTTTTCAAGGGGCTGGTCTGGCCATGAGCCTGGTGGAGGGATGGTGACCCCACCACCAGCCACAGGTCCCGCTGCTGGTGCCAGGACCCCCATGGTCCACACAACTTGACGGCATCCATGTACTCTACAAGGGGACTCAGTTAAATCAGCCCAACACCAGAGCCCTCTGATGATCCGAGGATTTAAAGTCTCTTTTTACCACCAGGCTGTTATGAGC
This sequence comes from Phaethon aethereus, assembly GCF_964289735.1. Lineage (NCBI taxonomy): Eukaryota > Metazoa > Chordata > Aves > Phaethontiformes > Phaethontidae > Phaethon > Phaethon aethereus. The sequence goes on from NC_138576.1 coordinate 34,302,672, forward strand.
TGGATGTTGATGAGTTTACGTGTTAATTACACTTTCTCTTGTCCAGGCTTGGTTGATACAAACTGTTTGGCTTCCAGGGACATCATACTGGTGGCCATTGCAGCCTTGAAAACCTTAGAAAGAAACTCGAAGTGTGAAAACCCATAGCAGTGGCAGAGACAACATTTTGCAGGAAAATTGAGAGCAGCAGCGAAAAGGGGAGGGGAAAGGGAAGCAGCTCTCCAAGCCTCCCTCAGGGCACGGTGAGCTAGCAAAAATCAAAAGGCAAAACAGCATGCAAGCCCAAATCCTGCCAGTGGCAAGTCAAACAAACAGCTGGAGCAAAAGGCAGCTCTTGGAAACGAAGCTGCCGCTCACCCTCACCCTTCCTTCAGATGTATCCCCCATATGGAAAGTGAGATAGCATGAAACATTAGCCAGTTCTGTATCTCATCATATTTCTCCCTAAGTTTTCCCTTGGCTTTGCCTGTTTCTTTCATCCTCGGTGCCTTCCCCACAGGCCTGCTGCGCTGGGGCTGGGGCAGCAGCGGGGTGTTCAGGGCTGGGCTCCCCGGGAAGCCTGGTCAGGGATGGGGTTGCGAGCAGTGGAGCACCACAGCTTCAGATGGCTTCCCTTATCCTTATACTCAGCTCCGCTTTCCTTTCCTGGGGCAGGAGAGGCAACTGGAGAGAGACAACCCCAACTCTCTCAGCCTGTCCTCACAGGAGAGGTGCTCCATCCCTCTATGATCGTTTTGGTGGCCCTCTTCTGGACCCGCTCCAACAGGTCCATGTCTTTCCTGTGCTGAGGGCTCCAGAGCTGGACACAGGACTCCAGGTGGGGTCTCACCAGAGCGGAGTAGAGGGGCAGAATCCCCTCCCTCAACCTGCTGGCCACACTGCTTTGGATGAAGCCCAGGAGACGGTTGGCCTTCTGGGCTGTGAGTTCACATTGCTGGCTCATGTCCAGCTTTTCATCCACCAGTACCCCCAAGTCCTTCTGGGCAGGACTGCTCTCCAGCCCTTCATCCCCCAGCCTGTGCTGATACCAGGGATTGTCTTGACTCCGGTGCAGGACCCTGCACTTGGCCTTGTTGAACCTCATGAGGTTCACACGGGCCCATTCCTCAAGCTTGCCCAGGTCCCTCTGGGTGGCATCCTGTCCCTCAGGCGTGTCAACCGCACCACTCATCTTGGTGTCATTGCAAACTTGCTGAAGGTGCACTCGATGCCACCATCTATGTGTTGAGGTTACCCATTTTCATGCTGCATGTTCCATTCATACAGAAACATATACATATTTTACACAAATAGGATCCCTCTTCTAAAGTATTTACCTTCTAAAAGTACAGAACGATACAGTAAATAAACACGGAGGCAGTATATTTCTACACCTAGAAAGTTCATAGAAAGATAGGACCCCCTCCTCTTCTGTCAAAATGGGGCACTATTAGCAGCTTTGAGCAAGGCTTTAAAAGGGCTTTGAAGGTCACCAGGAATGGCGCGCCCAGCCCCGACTGTGTCTTTGCAAACCTCCCTCAGTGCTTAACATCTGTGTTTAAAACAATTTCAAGAAGACTTTTAATTTGACACTGTAATTATATAACTTAAAAAAACCCTTTCATAACGGAAAAAAAAAGAAAAAAAATTCATCATGAAATTTTGCACTGGCATTCTTATCTTGAGTTTCTCTAGTGCAGAATTATAGCTAAGGGTTACAAGCTCCAATATGAATGCATGTTTGAGTGTGTGCTTATAATATACCCACGAAGGAATACAAGGAAACAACATCTATTTTGGCAACCCATGCACTTTTCAAATTAGATGCAGAAAAGTTATTCTAATTATTTAAAGGTCTCTGAGTCTCAGCAAATTGTATTGACAGAGCTTTCACTTTCAATAAAAACCCAAACTGAAATGTTTTGTAAATGTGTTGTTTTCATCAAGATTTTTCTTTGACTGTTACTGCCCTTTCTACTGGGCAAAAATTATACAGGCAGCCACACTTCTGCACATGCCCTTCCCTTGTCCCCTTCTTCCCCACCACAAAGTTCCCGATTTCTCCGGTCTTTTTACCCCCCACCTCCTGACACCCAGCTGCACACGCAGCCCAGGGCAGTGGGTTCGCTCTTACGTAAAGGCAAAGGCCGGAGGAGAGAGGGGGAAAAAAGGCATTTAAGGAGGGGATTTGGAAGCACGGAGCATGAAGCTGGAAGGACAGGCAGTACGCAGGGAGCCGAGTACTGGCGAAGCAAGAATAAGATGGGCCAGGATGACTGAAGCAGAGAGGAGCGAAGATTTTGCTACAGATCGTCCTGTCATGAAATTGAAATATGGGGCTTTAAATTGCAAGGTAGGCGAGGCGGAATGAGATAAAAGGAAGCCAAGGGAATCGCAGTGAGCAATAAGCTGCCTTTGTGATGCACGTGCACAGTAAGCGCATAAACCAATTAACGAAAATATTGCATTAGCCTCCGCGGCGGGATCGTCCCTCCTCGGCGCCCACACGGAGCTCTCGGGGACGCAGCTGCCTCTTTCCAGCAGGGACCCGCTCGTGCCCATCCCAATTTTCCGTCGGAAGAAGTGGTACTCGCTCTGGTTTTAATGAGTTCCCTAATAAAGAGATGATGACTGGCAGTGTAATTTCCCTTCTACACTTCGTGCTTTCATGACTGGAGTTTATTATTAACCTCACTATTACATTTTCTGTTATTTTACTCTGGTGGTTTAATTGTATTTCCACCTCAGTCATGTGCATTCGCTGTCTAATAGTCTCCTTTCCCAGACTGCTTTCATGTGAGCAGCAGGGCTTTTCTGTTAAGTACTCCGCAATGTTTTTAGCATGAATTTCTTTCTGGTTTAATCCCTCTTTTTTCCTCTCTGTCCATGTATTAGTCATCCTTAATGGGGTACAGCACCTTGTGCTCTCTGACATGGAAAACAGGGACAATGTAAGCAAACATCAAGGACACAGCATAAAAACAATGGAGGCAGTCTCTGTAAAAGGGGAATTAATGACTCAGGCAAGTAGATGCCACGTGTAAGTAATTTTAAGGGAAGAAAGCATCAGCCATGCTTAGAAATGCAGATGTATTTATCGCCTGTCAGCCCCCCTGTTTAGCTGTTAGTAACGGTGTATTGAAAGGGAACAAAGGAAATTTCTGAATGCAGAAGCAGGGGTGTCTGAGCGAGGTGGTCCGGGGTAATGGGAATTTAGGGCACAAGCAGCAGGCTTGATTCTTATTTTATTAATGCTGACATAAATCATTCTTGAGTATCCACTGATGGAGTGAATGAAGTTATGCCAAGGTAGGGCTGGAGAGAAGTCGGTCAGGTCTCCCGTCTCCACTCTAACACGGAGCAGCAGAACCCCAGGAACTGCACTTCTGCTCTCACTAAATAAAAGAAGAAGGAAATAAATCTTTCTACTCCTCTATAAAATATGAGGACATGTGCACAGCTGTCTCGGGGTATGTAAGTGCTAGTCAATGTGTGCTTCTAATAATGCAAAAGAAGCAAAAGTGCAGTAACCCTAACGGTCTGGTCAGTGGTTTAGTATTAAGTCAATAAAAATAATTGAGAGTCAACTCCTTATTTACAGTCTGGCCCCTTTCCAACACCAACATTTTAGAGGAGCCGTACATTGGATCTAAAGGAAATGTAATTTGCTGGAGTTAGTTAAAGGTCTCTAACGTGAATGAGAATTGGGACCTTTGATTTTACATTGTGGTGCATTTGACGTGTTACACACAAATGCTCTTTGTCTGTAAGAAGTAAGGGCAGTCACATACATTTGCTAAAAAATTGTTAGCAATGAAGCTCATGAAGCTGCAGCATGGCTCGGAGGGATTGCCTCCTAGCAAAGGACAAGCCTTCCTGCTGATGGGGTTGTGACAAAGACCCCAAGCTGCCTTGGTTAAGGTTATAGATACCTTCACGGGAAGAAAAACCTGGGTGCTAAAGAGCTCTTTAAACTACTGGGGGAAGGTACGATAGGAACAACAGGCAGGTGGATAAAACGGAACAAAATCAAATGGGAGATGAAGCATGTCTGGCATAGCAAAGCCGAATAGTCTGTTGATACAGCAGAATTGGATGGCAAACTCTCCGTTTCTGGTTATCCATGCTGGATACCCTGCAAGAAGGGTAAGGCACATATAGAGAGGTCAGGAGAGGAGAGCCTGAGTACATTTAAGGGCTTGTATTAAACAAGGATTTGATTAGACGGTCTAACAATCTTGGCTTTAACCCCTGTGAACCATTTGCTCCGGCTGTCCATGGTGGCAGTGCTCTTGGCCGGATGCCCTGGAGCGGGGCCGGCAGGTGAAGGTAAGATGTGGGCAGAGGCCGGCTG